>NC_057349.1:148735174-149038874 GCF_016509475.1 Prionailurus bengalensis | reverse complement strand
CAAATGCCCATCAGCTGCTGAGTGGATGAACAAACGTTGATGCACGCAAGGGAATATTATTCAGCCTTAAAAAGGAATGGGGTTCTGGCCCGAGCTACAGCTTGGATGAAACTTGAGGACGTCGTGCCAAGTGCCGTAAGCCAGATACGGTGGACGAAGACCGTGTGCTTCCTCTTAGATGAGGTCTCTGGAGTCATCAAATCCACAGAGACAGGAAGTGGAGGGTGGGAGCCCAGGAAGGGGTTGGGGGGTGTTTGGTGAGGACAGAGTCTGTGTTTGGGATGAGTGGAAAAGTTCTGGGACCAGACAGTGGTGAAGGCTTCACAGCACCGTGAATGCGAAAGATGCCACTGAATTGTAGACTTAAAGATGCCTAACGTGGTCTCTTTTGTGTCACGTATAGTTAACATACTGAGAGCAAACATAAGTATCTCTTAGAAAGGGTATGTCTCCCACGTGTCCCCTTCAAACTGCCACCTGTGGCAAGAGCGTCCGGTGAGGCGTGACTTCCCCTTCTACGAACACCCGCTAAATGCACCTGTGGCTGCCTTAAAACCCAAACGAGAGAAGATGCTGCAAGTCACCAAGGACTTTCGTGCCCTTTCATATTTTGCCAAAGAGGTCATTGTATCTCTTTGAGAATGTTTGGGAGTGGACTCAATTCTTATACCTTCTGGATCTTTCTTTGCTAGTGCCTTACGTTAGGCACCTGAGACACACCCCACCCCCAATACTACCACAGACACAGGCTAACATAACGACATAATGGGTTTTTTGGAAGACACATAATTTCCACATCTTTGGTTATTGCCGACCTAAGTGTATTATTTTCTTGCTGCTGCTGTAACAAATTTAGTGGCTTAAAGCAACACAGATTGACCATCTTACAGTTCTGGAGGTCAGAGGTCCAACACAGTCTCACGGGGCTACAGTCAAGGGGTCAGCAAGGCTGTCTGTTCCTTCTAGATTCTCCTCTCGAGAAACCCACCCCTGCTTTGCCCAACTTCTGGAGGTGCCTGCGTCCATGGCCTCTGGCCCCTTCTCCATCTGCCTTTGTCAGCACAGCTGTTAAGGATTCGGGGGATTAAATTGGCCTGGCCTACCTAGATAATTCCATTTACTCTCCCCATCTCAAGTCCCCCTCCGCGTCCATGATCACACTGCCGAGTCCCCTTTGCCATGGGAGCTTCCCCACTCCCGGTCCCGAGGATGAGGATGAGGACATCTTTGGGGCCATGAATCCGCAGACCACACTAAGCCACCTGTTTGAGTTCATGGCTTTCTATAAGGGGGTATGGCCCTGGGTGAGCGCGAGGCGCAAACCGGCTTGCTCTCCACATATGAGTCCTCGGGGGAGAGATTCACTAAGCTTCTCCTTCCTGTGTGATTCGTCTCTCGGTGGCTTCACGACTCATCTCAGGATCTGGGATAGTGGCACTGGGGTCTCCATTTTCCTCCAGCGAGGTCTTCTCTTTGCCTCATGTCACGATGGTACCGCGCCTCAGACGAGCAGAAAGTCTTGCCTGGGAGTGTATCTTTGTGGTTGAGACCCCTGGCGACCCCGCGGATTATGTCGCCGGTCCCCGGGTGGATGGCATCCGCTGGCCGGCTGGGAGTCCCCGCCGCTGGCTTCTACCCCGAGCAGCGCTGAGCACCCAGAGCACAGCCGTGCTGGAGACTCTCAGATGGACTTGACCGTTCGAGGTTCCTGCCGCGGGGGCCTCGGGGGCGAGGGCGATGCCGGCCCGGGTGCTCCCCTGCTCTCATCTATCAGCGCAAAAGGCTCCGATGCTCTAATAAGCAGCCTGACAATAAAGCACCTCAGGGCTAAGGCCTCGGCAGCAAAGAAAGGAAAGCCTAGAGCAGCCACACCGGGTCCCTACGGGCTGGACTGGCGCACGTCGAGTTCCCCTCCTGCTGCTGGACAGCACTCTTCCCGCGGTGGCCCCATCTGCCTGCAAGGAGCCCGGGAGACCCGTAGCTCTTCGTGGGGCAGTAGGTGGACTGGGGCAGAAGGGGCAGGTGGGTTCTGTGGTTCGGCCCTGCCCTCTGCCTCCCTGCATCGCTGGCCCTCCTGCTCCTGGGCTGCACTCTGGCCTGGGTCCCCACCCGCCCTGCCCCGCCATCCGCAGCCCTGCTGTCTCCTTCTTAACGCACTGGCTCTGCCTCTCAGGGGTCCTCACGGTCTCTTCCTCTGAGTGCAGCCATAATTAAATCATTTTTAACAAGGTGTTTCCTCATTTCCCAGGCTTTGGTGCAAGGCAGGGAGACCACAACATATCCCCAGTTTGCTCCCTAGAAACGTGTGATTTTTAAATTTTTTTTTAAAGTTTATTTATTTATTTTGAGAGAGAGAGTGGGGGAGGGGCAGAGAGAAGGAGTGACAGATTCCCAAGCAGGCTCAGCACTGTCAGCGCAGAGCCCGATGCAGGGCTCGAACTCACGAACCGTGAGATCATGCCCTGAGCCGAAACCGAGAGTCCGAGGCTTAATCGACTGAGCCCCCCAGGCGCCCCTAGAAACGTGCCATCTTGAGCTGATGACGTGGACAGGAGAGAGGGGCACGTGCTGGACCTCGGGGGAAATGAAACACGTCCGACGCTGTCACCTTCCCACTTAAACCCCTGTGAGGCCCACCTGTGGCCTTAGGATAGACCTACGTATCCGTCACAAGGCCCCGTGTCACCTCGGCTTTTCTGTGGTGCCCCCAGAATCATCACTTAGTATGTATTTGGCTCCAGTGACATGCACAGAAATAGCAAACGGAAACTAAAAGTATAACAGTGTTTGATGAACAAAGACCACTGTTAGTAATTGAAGACTCATCAATCGATTGCTGGAATATCTGATCCACTGGAATATTTTGTTTAGTTCTTACCCTGCACCCTCCCTGGCCTGCCCACTGCTCACCTCAGTCTCTGGGAGCTCTCTCTCTCTCTCTCTGTCTTTCTCAGCCTCGCCTAGAGCCACCCCCCACTGGCTCCTCTGTAGGCCGGTGCCCGCCATGTTTTGAGATCCTGCTAGAAATACCACTTCCAAGATGTCTTCTCTTATGGGTTTCCATCCCGTTCCACAAGCACAGCTTGACCGTGATCTGTGACCTGTGACTGTGCGCGGGCACTTCTCCTTCGCCGCCCGCAGCACGCCCGCGCTTACACCTCCACACGCGTTATTCCCTTCCCGTCGTCCTGCCTCGCCAGCCCGGGAAATCTCCTCCAGGAGCCTGGGCACTGCTGACGGGCACCCGGTGCCCCAGGGTGCACGGCGCTGGGCCTGGCCCACGGCACTGTGTTTTCTAGGAGCAAACAGATAAACGCAGGGATGGTGGGGGGCTAGGCTGAACCCAGACACGGATGGCAGGAGAGCCCTTGCCCTTGTGGCTGGTGTCCAGCTTCAAGCTCTTCATTACCAGTGACCACTGATGTGCCCTTGAGAAGTGTGAGAAGGCGGGGCCCCCAACCTGCTCCGCAGCCCGCTGGACTCTCTGGTCAGCCTTCCTTTTTTCTGTCCGGCTGCTCATTGTTCTTCCCACGTGCGTGTAAGTTTCCCATCTCTGTCACCTATGAACTCTGCGAACCCTACCGTTTCCTTTTACAATTTCGAGCGGTGGAAATATTTTGTTAGCTATTTTCAACATGTATTTAAGATAAACGCACCTTCGGGCGCCTGGGTGGCGCAGTCGGTTAAGCGTCCGACTTCAGCCAGGTCACGATCTCGCGGTCTGTGAGTTCGAGCCCCGCGTCGGGCTCTGGGCTGATGGCTCGGAGCCTGGAGCCTGTTTCCGATTCTGTGTCTCCCTCTCTCTCTGCCCCTCCCCCGTTCATGCTCTGTCTCTCTCTGTCCTAAAAATAAATAAACGTTGAAAAAAAAATTTAAGATAAACGCACCTCAAGACGTAGAAGACAATTCGCAGACACGAGCAATGGGGTTTTCCTTGAAGGCGCCTTGATATATTTGAAAGAAATTAAAGATGTTTCTTGCCATCCTTCCTTGATGCGTATAGAATTTCCTCAGATGGGCAGTTGTGTGAAGTTTCCCAGCTTCCATCTCTGTTCAAGTTGAACATGTGTTCGTGCATACCATAATAATCCTTTTACAACACTCATGGTATACATTTATGCTTTAACACTGCCATGGTGACCAGAATAAGGAGTTGAAAAAAATGTTGATCAAAGATCCAATTACAAATGAGTTACATGTTGCAACAGTATGTACTTTTATTTATTGAGTCAAAATCATAGCATTTCTCAACGGAAAATTCTAGATTTGCAACACGATCTCTAACATTTCTTTTCTTTTTTTTTAATTTTTGAGAGAGAGATAGAGAGAGAGACAGAGTGGGAGCAGGTAAAGGGCAGAGAGAGAGGGGGACACAGAATCGGAAGCAGGCTCCAGGCTCCGAGCTGTCAGCACAGAGCCTGACGCGGGGCTCGAACCCACAAGCCGTGAGATCATAAACTGAGCCGAAGTCGGACACTGAACCAACTGAGTCAGCCAGGCACTCCTCTAACAACAGATAGCAAGGAGGCTGCGGCCGCTAGACCAGCGATAGAGCTGTGCACACGCCCAAGGAGCTCTGACTTTCAATACGATTGCACTGGCCAGTCCTGCTTATATGTTATAAAAAACTTACTTGCTCCCAGAGGGTGAATGGATGAACACCAGCCCATCCAATTTAACTTTGGCGAAGGGCTACATCCTGGTTCTTGTCACGTACAGGAAATGGGAGGCATTTTTATGCTGGCATTTGGCTTGGCTCGGCAATCCTACCTTCTTGACCGCGCTTATATCGGTCTCCTCGAGGCTGTTAGCCTCTGGTCAGTCAGTACTGTTTCTGTCACAGCTTATCAGTTGCCATTCTAAAATCAAGGGTGATAGCATAGTTTGATCGTTTTTCTCCTCACAAATGGGTCAACGTGCGCAGTCCCTAATGGGGGACAGGAGTGACATCTCATGATGTCACTGAAAGACGTCTCATGAGGTCTCAGGAAGTCATTGAAAAATAAAAACCACCTGCTTTACGCCAAATGAGAACACGTTTGGTATGAAGAGAGTAATGCCTAGGGTAGTTAACTCCTGCCTGGTCATCATCGAGAAATGATTTCGTGGGGCGCCTGGGTGGCACAGTCGGTTGAGCATCCGACTTCGGCTCAGGTCACGATCTCGCGGTCCGGGAGTTCGAGCCCCGCGTCGGGCTCTGTGCTGACAGCTCGGAGCCCGGAGCCTGCTTCGGATTCCGTGTCTCCCTCTCTCTCTCTGCCCCTCCCCTGCTCACACTCTGTCTCTCTCTTAAAAATAAACATTGAAAATTAAAAAAAAATAAATAAAATAAAAATGATTTCTTGCGACGACAGAAGAAAACTGCCATGGTAAAAGCAGAGTCCGCCTGACCTCCAGCTGACCAGTCCCGATGATGCGCCCACTGCGTGGGGCCGGGGAGGCTGGGCGCTGAGGGGTGGTGGTGGGTGGGCCAGGGCACAGGTGCCACAGCCCTGCTGACTGCATTTCCAGATTCCATCTGGTCTCCCTTCTCCCCTCCCAACGGGAGGGGAGCAGCACCAGGTGAAGCGGTCCTGTCCCCCTGCTGCTCTCCTGCCGGGGATGGCCTGTAACACCGTCCTGGCCAACGAGACGTAAGCCAGTGCTGCAGGGGTCCAGCCATGGTTTTATTTTTCCTGGGAACAGGAGCAGATGTCAGTCTTTCTTTTCTCGTCTCCACGCCTTGAATACAAAACGGCACCTGGATGTGGGCGGCCGTCGTGCCGGGGAAGCGACCAGCGGGAGGAAGGACCCCAGCACTGACCGGCGCCGTCAGCAGCCCGTTGCCGGACACGCCGCTGCGTGAGGGCGAGGGGCGGGGGTTTCCGTTGCTTCTGGCAGGACGCGTTTCCACCGATGCACGGGGTCTGACTGCAAGAATGCACCGGGCGAAGGGGGTGCCCTTGCACAGGTGTATCCAGTGCCATCCAGGGGGCGGGGCATCACCGAGTCCCAGGGAGGAGAACAGAGGAGGAGAGATGCCAGGGCGGGCAGCCCGCGAGCTGCGCGCTCGCGGAGAAGGAATCAGTCACCTGGCGGATTTTGGCCTCGGGCAAGCGTCCGGGCAGGACATCCTGGCACAGGGAGGGCGTTGGTGAGGGTGGGGAGGCTGGAGAGGCTGGCACTTGCCGGGAACTTCAGGTGATGGGTGTGGCTGGAGGGGAAGGGACCCAGGGCAGCTGGAGGAGGGTAAAGGTAGACAGGTGAGCAAGAGCCAGCTCTCGGGGCCATCCGTGCCCCGTGCACAGTCAGCCTTGTCCTTCTGGGAGTGTTGCACCATGTGAAGCTGGGGTATGGTGTGGTCAGACATCATTTCCTAAGACTGCGTCGGGCAAGGGGTGTGTTAGGTGACCTCCGTGTGGTCTAAGCTGACAATGACGAGGACCTCAACTCAGACAGGGGGACAGTGAGAGGAGACACCTCCTCGATGCTTAGGGACAGAGGCCCGACCGTCCATGATGAGTCGGAAGCAGGTGGAAAGAGGAAGGGGATTTTTTTGACGACACTGATGGCTCCCAGACTGGGGTGAGAGCTGTGAAGACAGGTTTTCTAAGAGCCACTGGGAGGCTAAAGAGGCTCTGATGGAGACGAAGAAGGGTCGCGCCGGGCCTGGCCGGGGCGGAGGCGGTCCACTGGTCTGAATGGCCGTGGGCTGCGAGAGGTGTAGACGAGACCGCGGCTCCAGACTGGAGCCGGCAGCGTGCTGTCTCAGAGAGACCTCGCCTTGCTAACCTGGTCCACCCGGTGGCCGGGGAGTCCCGCGCCTGAAGGGGTTGCTGTGTTAGAGTCAGGGCGTCAGAGTCTTTGAGGAAGGAGAGTCTGAACAATGACAGGCAGCCGTTGGCCAGCTGGTAGGCTCTCTCTTCGTTTGCCTCCTGCCAGGTGAGGGACTTCCTGCATCTCGGCCGCTCAGAGTGACAGAGTAGAGGGATGGTGTCCTTCTGTCTCTTTTATGTTATTGTCTTCCCTTGTTGGCTAACTAAGTTCAAACTAATTACCCGGCTAGACAAGGGGGGAGAAAAGCCCTGAGTACTTTCCACCAGGTCAAAGGTGGCTGGTTCTGCCGGGTAGAAAAATGATCTTAGACTTTCAGGGACCGCAGAAGCTTGCTTTGGTAAATATTCCGTTTTCAAGTAACTTACGTCTTGGTGAAGCTCTTTAAAGAGGGGACGTGGTGTTCTTCCCAGACACCCGTGCTCTCGCTGCCGGCCTCACATAGGTTACTTGAAGCGGCCACATGTTTTAGGACCATAAAGAGCCTCACAGGGGAAGGAGTTCAACCCTGTCCCCGTATGAAGATGGAACATGATCCAGAAAAGACAAAATAACATTTCCAGAGATAAACAGTGTGTTAACAGTGGTGAGGATGAAAATGAACAAAAACACAGGTTTCTTTTTTTTAAATTTATTTAAAAAATTTTTTTAATCTTTATTTATTTTTGAGAGAGAGAGAGAGAGCACAGGGGAGGGGCAGAGAGGGAGACACAGAATCCGAAACAGGCTCCAGGCTCTGAGATGTCAGCTCTGAGCTCTGAGCCCGACGCGGGGCTCGAACTCACGGACCGCGAGATCATGACCTGAGCCGAAGTCGGACGCTTAACCGGCTGAGCCACTCAGGCGCCCCCAAAAACACAGGTTTCTTAAATTTCAGTTAAATATTCTTTCCCCTTGCTGTCTAGGAAGGAAGATATTTCAAAGACTCTGGACACATAGAGACAAAAGATAGATGATAGATAGATAGATAATACTTTGCCATTTACGTCTATAAATGACACACGCATTTGGTCCTTAAACCAAACTGGTGTGTAGTCAGGGAAAATATTTCTATCCCCATTTCACAGATGAGGAAACAGACTCATAATAGCATGATGCTATTATGTGAAATTTGTGAGTTTTCCCAAATTCACAGAGCAGGAGCATAACGCAATTGAGAACAGAAACTATTCCTGGTTCCAACGCCTCTCTTTCTAGTCGATTTATTACATAATACAGAGGAATTCCGGGTTCAGCATTCATTTGCTCCACTCAGTAGACAAGAGTTACCGAAGCATGCACTTGCCTTATATCCTGTTAAGTTCGCTACATCCCAAGGGGCCCGATGATAAAGCAGCCTCTAGGCGCTAGCCCTTTCGGTTCATTCCTTCCTTCAATCACTTCCTTAAAACATATTAAATATTTTTTTTCATTAGTGGAGATCCATTGACACTTGGGAAAATTTATTTATTTTTATTTTTTAAAAAAGTGATTGATGGGGCACCTGGGTGGCTTAATCGGTTAAGTGTCTGACTTCGTCTCAGGTCACGATCTTGCGGTCCGTGAGTTCGAGCCCCGCGTCGGGCTCTGTGCTGACCGCTCAGAGCCTGGAGCCTGTTTCAGATTCTGTGTCTCCCTCTCTCTCTGACCCTCCCCCGTTCATGCTCTGTCTCTCTCTGTCTCAAAAATAAATAAATGTTTAAAAAAAAAGTGATTGATGAATTGTAAACTAAAGCTCTTGACCCTGTCTAAGACAACTGTGTTTATACTTACCCTGTGGCTCTGCAACCCCACCTTCAGGGATGTGCCCTGAGGTGCACCTCTGACTGTATGAAAACATAAGTGTGCAAAGCAGTTCATGGCAGCCAGGTTAGCTCAATGCCCAAGCATAGGACATAGGCTGGCTGAGCCATGGGGCACTCATACAGTTGTTCGAAAAAGCAAGAAAAGTGCTAAGAAATTGGCAGAATGTGATTTCCAGGAAACGTGATTCAGCAAAGAATGGCAGATTGCAAAGGAGCATGTATAGGATACGTTCTGTGGAGAAAACAAGGAAACAAACACTACCTGCTCACCTTTACAGAAGGCAACAGAGTGAAGATAAACCAGAGGACAAGACACTGGCTTCCTACAAGGGGTTGGGGGAGAGACAGAATGGAAGGCACACGGGAGGGAAGGACCTTCTCTCTGGATGTCTCCAAGGATAGCTTTGACCTTCGGAAGCATATTCACAATACTTACAGACGTAAAATTAAATCAAGAAGAATGGGAAGGGGGAAAACATGGAAGGAAACCGAAACAAAGGAATCCAGTCATTCTTTTCCAATAAAAGACAGTGAAGGGAACTAAGAAAGAACAAGTCCAGATGATTTCTGAACACAGCCTCTGACTCTAGATCCAACGGACTTCGTAGCATGTGGTACGAAGCATCAGGGGAGAATCGCAGACAAATCCTGACCTCTTGTCATGGTTGCTTTGTTGTACGGCTGAAGGCAAGGGAATTAGGAAACTGTTAGATGTACTATAGGGCTGAGCAGATGAGCAAATCCACTGATGCTGTCGGGAACAGGACTTCACTGTGGTAGAAGAGATAACACCTGACTTCTCAGATATGCGGACGTGGGCGTATGTGTGCAGGTGTCCTTGTCTATAATGTGCATATGTGCATATATCTGTGTGTGCATGCGTGTGTGTGCTCACTTACTGCCTAGTGTGTTTGTTGCAAAGCCAAGAGGAGCAGACACCCAATAGCAGTGAGCACCCCTGGTCCCAGATCTTGGTCTCTAACTCCACCACAAGGACCAGGGTTCCTCGAGGAAGTGGCTGATTCCAGGCTGAGCACGGTAGGTCCAAGATGGCCCTGAAACATTTTGCTGGTAAGGAATGCTGAGGAAATGACAGGGCACGGCCTGTGGACGCAGGGTCATCTTCGAGGGACTCTCACCTGACCTTTAATAGACCAAATATGAGCAAAATAATTACATACAGAAATGAATTGTAAACCATTGAAATAGGAAATTATGGTCCTTACTACTTAAATACTCATAATATCCCCAAGAAATAGATGCAGGAAATGGTTAAAAAAAAAAAAGAGGGAGAAGAAGCGAGGGTGTGTGCCCCTTCCAGGGCTGGTGAGTAACTTTGTGGGAGTGCTGAGTGAGGAGGCCGTCACGCACAAGTGGACAAACCGGAACCCTCCATGGAAGCCAGTTCTGGGCAGATAGAGATTCACAGCAGAATACTCACCAGATCTTCAAGTGTCTCCCTACAGATCGCTTGCTAGTTTCAAGTGAAACAAAAGGAGTGATCACACAGAGGGGAAATCAGACAAGGCCCGGATCAGGATTCAGACCAGATGAGCCAGATGGACAGCAAGAGATTCCAGATGCATATTCTGGTAAAGACACCACCTCCCCTTGGTAGTATTTCGGCTGAAAATGCGTAACCTGAATCGAACCGTGAGGAAACATCAAATCCACACGGAGAAATGGTTTATTAAGAAGAGGGAGATGAGATGTCTATATTTTTCCAAAATGTCTGTGTCATAAAAGACAAAGAAAGGTTCTGGAAATGTGCCAGATGGAAGGATTCTCAGAAATAGGGCAATTAAAGGCAATCCTCGACCCCTGACTGTATTCTGTTCTGTGGGGTCTGGGGGGGGGGGTATTCTAGAAAACACCAACTGGGTGGAAAAAACTGGAATATGGACAGCAACCAGATGAACATACGCATCAGTAATTTTAATTTACTGAAGTTGGCCACAGCGCTGTCTTTATATAAGAAAATACTCCTATTCTTAGGAAATACACAATGAAATATGTTGGGGGGCAAAGGGTCTCACTCATAACTGATTTAAAGAATAGAGTGCACACAAGTGATATGCAAATGGAAATAAAAGGTCAGCAAGAGGGGAATCTGGGTGTTCGTGGTATCATTTTTATGCTTGCGACTTTTCTGTAAATTCGAAATTACTTCCAAATAAAAATCTTGAAAAGGGAGTGCTGAGGGGCACCTGGGTGGCTCGGTCGGTTGAGCGTCCAACTTAGGCTCAGGTCATGATCTCACGGTCTGTGGGTTCGAGCCCCGCGTCGGGCCCTGGGCTAACAGCTCGGAGCCTGGAGCCTGTTTCGGATTCTGTCCCTCCCCTGCTCACGCTGTCTCCCTCTCTCTGTCTCTCTCCCCCTCCTTCTCTCTCTCTCACAAAAATAAATAAACATTAAAAAAATGTTTAAAAAGTGAGTGCTGAAATATACATAGGTGAAATATTTAGGATAATGAGTTAGGCTGCTTTATGGAAGATGAGGAATGAATATGATGTGATTAAATTTCTGTATTTACGTGATCAGTTTTAGCATCCGAACATGATGCGCAGTTATGATATCCTCCTTCTGAAAACAAACCTTCTGAAAGTCCTCACTACTCTTTGGCTGTGTTATGTTGCTTGAGCTCCTTTTCTTCATTTATAACATAGACTTTGGGAGCTAAGGGATTAGTCTCATTAGATAATCGAATGTTCTTTCTGGCTCTACCAATCAGTGATTAGACCAAATGTTTATTTTCTGATTTCAGCTACTCACAACATTAAATAAGCTACTTTCAGATTCTCCATGTCTCCCCTATCCTCTTGAGAATCATTTTCTCATGACTCAGAAATTCTTTTAGGCATAGAAACGACTGTGCTTAGTGGGTCAACAGGAACATGGGTTTTTCTAACAAGGTGTTTACAAAACAGGCCGCCTTGTCCGGGCCGGCGACTTTGATTTTGCTGGTTCTTTCTATCTGTTCTTGGAAGTGGTCCAAATTAACACCCCAGTATCCTAAGATCTCACTTCTTCTCCAAATGAAAAGAATCTGGGAAAAGAAAAATGAACTGGTCTCTGACTGGGCGAAGGAGGGCCCACACTAAAACTGAGCCCCTCCCGGTGTTCGAAGAATCTCAAAGTCCCCTGCAGACCTTGTTCCTATAGTCCTCCTTGGTCGGGGTCTGGAAGCAGTAGCCTGGAGCAGTGAAGCCCAGCTCAAAGCCAGTATCTTCCCCTCACGGTGGGGAGCCACGGAGCTCCCTCAGAGACCACAGTGCCTTTGCTCCACCCCACATCCCTTCCATAGTTGGGCAAAATGGCTTCCAAGCCCATATAACGTCCTATAACTTGATGTGTTCTTTCCCTGAGCAAGAGGGGAGAGGATCCCAGTCCTCACCAAGATGTCCCCCCCACTGGAAACGGACAAGGAGGCCCTGGCTTGTACATCAGTTTCTCGAAAGTCTTCATGGAAGCTCCTCCTTCCTGCTCTGCTGGGGTCGCGTCAGTAACATGGAGTTTCCAGGCGTGCAAGCTGGGTAACGCATCTCCAGCTACAATCGTTTACGGCCCAGAAGCGGAGCCTGCCTGCCTGCTTGACGTCGATTACCTGGCCATCCTCAGCAGAGCCGAACTTATTTTCGGCTCCGACAATCACGCCTGCATTCTAGAACAGCTTCCGTTGGCCCCTCCACACCCCGCCAGCATGAGACTGGCATGTCCTCGCTCGAGGTCGCATCCGGTCACCGCTTCACTTGGCCGCTGCCCTGTCTCTCCTCTTACTTCTTCAGATGCTCTCTCCAATTTTCCTTCTAAAACACCATTTCACCTCTTTCTGAAAACCCATCAAGGCCTGGGACACACTTCCAACTCTTTAGCGAGGCCACAAGGCCCCTCACTGCCTGCTCACCTCCAGCCCAACACTGGAGTGCCCTGATATGTTGCAAACCATCCACCCTCTTGAGCCTCCGGGCTTGTTCTCTGTCTACACCGTGGAGCTCCCTCCAGCCTACACGACCTGCCTGGGTGTGAGCTGCCCCAGGCCTCTTCTCTGCCCAACGGTCCTCTCTGGGGACAGCGCTCAGCCCAGGGCATCTTGTGCACATGCACCTGTTCCCCTCTGCTGGATGGGGGGCCTGGAGGGGAGATCCTGGGGGGTCGGGGTTTGGAGCGCAGTGGTTACTGAAGGAATATAATGTTTGACTTCTAGAGTGGGCATTCCAAAGTTTCAGGAACTGGAAGGCAGTTCCACTTACGGCAGGCATAAGGCTTGGGCGGGAAGGGAAGGACTATGAGGGACAAGGAAAGAAGGGGGGAGAGGAAGAAGTGATTGAAGAGGAAAGTGAGGAAGAGAGAGGATGACTCATCAGGGACCACCCACAGACCTAACGGTGCTCTTGGGCAGGGGGCTCACATACTCTCACACGGATCTTTCATTTGGGGGATATTTTGGCAGAACAAAGAACCCCCCCCCCCAGCCTCCAAGCTTACCTTCTTCCGCTTGCTGACAAATCAAGCATCTCTTGAATGTGTGGTGAGGTGAAGAACTTTCGTGAGGCTAACTCTAGTTTTTATGTGACTATAAGCAAAGAATAAAAAAAAAATCCCCATGATCATGAAGCTGGCATTTTAGTTTTTATTTTTTATTTCTTTTTTTTAAACATGTTTATTTATTTTTGAGAGAGAGAGAGAGGAGAGAGAGAATCCCAAGCAGGCTCTGAGCCCGATGCAGGGCTTGAACTCGTGAACTGTGAGATCATGACCTGAGTCGAAGTCGGACCCTCCACTGACTCAGCCACCCAGGCGCCCCTGAAGCTAGCATTTGAGTGAGGGGGTAGAATAAACAGGGCAAATCAGTTAACCGGAAATAGTCCAGGTAGGAAGATTAAGTAAGGCCAGGGACAGGAAGTGTGTTCAAGTTTTAGGCAGGGTGGCCCCTAGAGCTTCCCGAGGATGCCCGGGTACAGGTGAGGAGGGGAAGAGAATGAGCCTAGTTAGGATTCAGCAGCAGAAGGGTCCAGAGAGGGATCGGCATGTGTGCACCTCCCCACGTGGGTGCCAGAAAAGGCCTGGGGGGCTGGGGACCACGGAGCAGGGAGGCAAGAGGCATAAGCCCTGACGGCCGGGGATGGGGGGTAAGGGGGGCAGGACTGGCAGATGATTATGCGGACCTCGCTTCCTCGGGCCTGGAGGGACTTTTCCTAGAGAAGGAACATGGTTTGGAACTCTACGGGAAAGACAGCAGCGACCGACAGGAGGTGGGATTGGGGGAGCGTCAGCGGGGAGGTAGCGACTTGGCATCCGGGCATATGTAGAGGTAGAGGGCACAGAATTTGCTGACGGATGGAACGTGAGGGAAGGAGAACACACGAGTCCTTGTTACTGCAGCGTTTTCGGCCTCAGGGCCGCAGAAAGGTTGAAACGTTCGTTCATTTACCGACGTGGGAAAAGCCTCAGGACAAGCAGGTTTGGGGCGAAGGTAACATCCGGAACCTAGTTACAGCCCTGTTAGGTGTGCCTTCCGGGCATCCAGGCGGAGGTGTCACTTAGACTGGGGGTCCAGCCTCATCTTCTGGGTTCAGATAGGACTGGACGGGGGGGGGGGGGCTGAGTGAGAGCAGCAGGGCTGGAGGCGTGGGACATGATAAGGGGCCGTGGGCCAGTCCTGCAGCCTTCCAACATACAGCCTATATGTCCTTCCAACAGTAGGAAGCTGGGCAGATACAGCTTCAACAGATGCGACCCCAGGGGACGGCCAGTCAGGGAGGAGGCAGTCCCGGGAGTGTGGTGTCCTGAAGGCCGAGAGAAGGACGTGTCCATGCGAGGGAAGCGTGAACTCTGCCCAGTGTGGCTAGCAAGTCAGACGAGGTGAGGACTGAAAATTCGCCTTTGTCCGGAGTGGCGCAGGCTGGCAGGTGGCGGGGGGAACAGCAGAGTTTCTCTGAGTAGTTGAGGCAGATGTCTTAAGACAGTGTTACTGGGGCTGGTTCGAGAGCAGGTGGGAGGTGAGAAGCCAGAGCCAGTCCAGGGCACGGGCTGGGTGCTGTTGGTTGTGAACAGGAGAGAGGCTGGGTGGGGTGAGGGAGAAGAGGGGCTACCGATGGTCGTCTTCCTGCAGGAGAGCCCAGGGCGTGTGTGTGTGTGTGTGTGTGTGTGTGTGTGTTGGAGAGCAAACTGCACATGACTTGGGATTAGGCCATGCCGAGGGGGACGGTGAAGGCATTTCCTCTACTGGAAGAGGGGCTGGGGTGCAGTGCCCAAGTGGCAGGGTGACTGTGTATGGGGCAGGATCACCCGGGAGGAGCCTTCTCCCACAGGCTGGGCCACCCCTGGCTGGGAAGGTCTCTGCAGACACCACACTCTTGGTTGCCTGCTGTCCCCAGGCCCAGCTCGGGGGTCTTGGGGAAGCAAAGGGGTTCCGGTTCACTTTGGCCACATTTGTGGAAGCCTTTGCGAGCGCAGGTGAGGCTCCTGTGGTGTGCAGGGCTCAATCTTTCGTGTTCCTGGGTGAGAAGCCCGGGGCAGCGCCCAGCGAGGGGGGGAGGGTGGGTGCGCTCCCCTGGGCGGGCGTGGGCCCAGCCATCACGCCCCCTCCGGCAACTGCGCGTAGGGGGCGTAAGCCCACGGATTCCCTTGAGCGGGGTTTTGGCCGCGGAACCGCCCCTTGGGGCGCCCCCCCACCCTCGCACCCCCACCCAGGCGCGCGCACCCCTGGGGGCTCCGGGTGGAGGGCGAGCGGGTTTGGGTTGGCATAGGAGCGCAGAGGGAGGCGACACCCCGGCCCCAGCCGCTGCCCTGCGCCACGTGGCCGCTCCCCTGGCTGTTGCTAAGGTCTGGGAGTTCGGGGGGCACACAGGCCCGGCGGGTCCCGCACCCCCGCTCTCACCGCGCGGCCCAGCCTGGCTCCATTCTCTTGGTGCTCGCACGGCATTGGCAAGGAAGGCCCCTGGGGCTGGAGGGGCAGGGCAGGCCGGGCCCCTGGCCTTTGAAGGGTGGTCCTTTGGGATCTCCCCCCGCCCCGCCCGCCCGCCCCCGCCCCGCGGCGAGGGTGGTTGTCCCCGCGTGGGAGCAGCGCCCCCTGCAGAGGCGACGTCCTCGCCGAGTGGAGGTCCCCGCGCGCGCGGGCATTAGTCCATTCACTGCGACTCCCTGAGCCCCGCGGCGGCCCTGACACGCCAGCCACCGAATCTATGAATGGGGAGAGGGAGAGAAGCCGCGTCTGCCTCCACTCCCCGCCCCTCCCCCGCCTCCCTCCAGGCCGAGCGAGCCAGATACAAAGTGACAAGGGGCCGGGCGGGGGGGGGGGCACTGCGGGGGCGTGCAAGAGGGTGCAAGTCTGGCTGGAGACAGCACTATTTATATACTCCCGAGCTCCAGGACAAAGAGGGCTGGTCGGAGTCCCCCGCCCCCCAGCCCCAGAGCCTCCCCGGCCCCCTCCCCAGTGGCTTTGATTTCATTAACCCCCCCCCCCCCGGGGGCGGGCTGGCAGGTGCGGGGGTGGGAGCCGTCTCCGCGGGAGCAGCCTTGCCAAAGGTCCGGCTGCTGACGTCGGAGAGCGCCCGCTCCTGTCAATGAAGGCAGCGGCAGCCTGGGGACGGTCTGGCAACGAGGCTACAGACGTCATCGCCTCCTGTTGGACGCGGGGGGTGTCCGAGCAGCGGCTCCGGCTTAAAGGAAAACTCTCCAAGTTCCAGGCAGCCGCGGAGAGTCGTTCCTGAGAGCCCATGCACCCCCAGATGCCCAGTGTGCGCGGCACACGGGCTGGCACACGCGCGCGCGCACACACACACGCACACACACGCGCGCACACTCGCACTCCTGTTCTGCATAGATGTGTGGGTCCAAACTTGCGGCAGCACCGAGAGAATGGGCTGAGATGGACCGGTCCTCCTTGGCGCCTGGAGGGCTCAGCGCGGCTTCCCTCGACACCCCTAGATGGAAGGGAGGGAAAGAAGACCGTGACACCCCGTTTAGAGTTGTCCCCCCCTTTTCTGAGAAGATCGGCGCGAAAGCCGGGGTGCCCGAAGCCTTTGGAATATGCCTGCTTGGCGGAGCCGAAGCGAGCGTTCTTGGAGAGGTCCCGAACTTGGGCCACCGGCCTCGCCTGGCAACTCGTTTTGCGCAGTTTTCGTCGGAGCCCTGGACCCGCCGCGCTCCTGGCCGGCTGGCGCCGCCACCCCCACCTTTTCCCTCTCCCTTTTTCAAAGGCACGAACTTGAAATGAAGCGGAGACCAGGTCCGCGCCTCAGCACACTTTGGCGGGTAAGTTGATAGTTGCTTTTACCTATTATTTAACCCTTGGGAGTCCGGAAAAACTTCATTCGAACCTTTTCCCCGACTCTCCCCCCCCCCGCCCCCCATCATTTCCATCCATCCTCTTTGTCAGTGAGATGGGGCGCGAGCCTGTCGCTGGGAACACGGCTGCTCCGGAGGAGAGTGGCTCGCGGGAGGGGGGAGGACGAAGCCTGAGTCTGTAGAAGCCAGACTCAAGGCTGTGAGACTGCAGCCAACTCCGGGTGCTGAGTGATTGCCTCCGGGCCACTGCCTGGCCCGAGTTTCCAGCTCCAAGTTCCCCGCGAAGGCTGCCCTCCAGCCCGGTGATGCCAGCCTGGCAGGTGCCGGGTGAAGCGGCCAAGAGGAGCTGCTGGTGTTCCAGCACCTTCCTTCCTCCCTTCTTGGCTTCCCCCTGGAGTTCTGGATGGGGGCAAATCCCCCTCCTCCTCTCTCCATCCCTCACCTCTGCTGCCACTCTCCTCTGCCCCCCCACCTCCCCCCCCCCCCCAGTCCCTTTCTCAAAAGCCTACGTGATGTCATCGGGAGGAGGGTTCGGAACCTCCAGCACCTGAAGGCATCACTGTATCGCACCCTGCAGCATTTGATTTTCTTCATTCCACCCAATTTTCCTTGCAGTCCACGGAAAGCACCCCCCACCAAATATCACAAACAGTGTCCCCCCTCCCACCCCCCCCCCGCTCTTTCATGAAGGGACAGGGCCAGGGGTCCCAGTACAGGGAACCCCCCCTCCCCCTCCCAGATTAAGAAGAAATCAGCTGAGGGGCCCCGAGGAGCCTCTCCTCTCTGGGTGCTGAGCTCTCCTCCGCTCTCAGCTCACCCTTCTAGTGGAAAGAAGAAGAGGCAGGAGGAAGGAGAGAGCCGGCCGGTGCCAACAGCCCCCTAGACGTGGAGCTGCTCGGCTGAACGGAGGGATCTGTGCGCCAGTCCCTGCCTCCCCTGCCTCCCCTGCCTCCCCTGCCTCCCCTGCCTCCCCTGCCTCCCCTGCCCTCCATCTCCCTCCCCGGTCTCTACTCCCCACCCCTTCCGTCGCGCTTGCTCCCCTCCACCTAACCCCACCTTCGCTCTCCTCTCCGAGGGGGGAGGGCCCGGGGTGAGGAAAGAAACCCCCAAAGCCCCAGTCCCGGGCAGAGATGTCGAAGAAACGCAAAGCCCTCGAGGGTGGAGGAGGTGGAGGAGAGTCCCCGAGCCCAGAGGAGGAGCCCAGTGCCCGGCCTGGGGGCCGAGGCAGCCCGGAGCAAGGTAGGGGGAGGGGGGCAGAGGAGAGGGAAGGAGGCGGCCGGGAAGCCTCTAGGAGTTGAGATCCTCTGCGGAACGCTCTAGCCCAGCTTCTCCGACACAGCCTTCCGGGTCAAGGCAACTTGAGTAGACTTCTCTCCCCACATATGGGATTTTACTGGTGTCTTGAGGAAATTGGGGGTAGGGTGGGATGAGCTGATTCAGCCGGTGCTGGAGACCCAGATTGGGGAGAACTTGAAGCTCTGTGGAGAGCAAGGGAAGGTGGGGTGGGAGGGGAGAGGAGCAGGAGGAGGCCGGGGAGGTGTGGGTTGGGGGCTGCCGACCCTTTCCAGGTCCTCTGCGTGCCCTGCTGTCGTGGGTGCTGGTGTGACCGGCTGTCCTGTGGACGTATGGGCTGCGTGGCTGCTCGTGTTGGACACCTGTGTCGAGAGGGTGGGGTGCCAGGGCTGTCCCCGAGTGTCTGTGGCCGGTGAGGGACAGCAGGGAGGATGTCGACTTCTTCCATGCTTCTCCAATCCAGGCAGGCTGAGGGTTGCGTCATGCTGAATCCTCACCCCTGCACAGGCAGGCCCTCTGCTTTCTCCTGAAGTTGGAGGGGAGGTTTGAAGCAAATTGGGTGACGTGTTGTGATTTCGAGGAGAGATGTTGTGATGAAAGCAGTTGGGTGCTCCTCTGCCTGGAATAATAGCAAGGACAAAGTGAAGAGGGCAATTTCCTGTGGAAACAAAAGTAATACCTGGGCGTCTGGTCCCCACAGGAAAGAAACCCCAACAGACACCTTTCATTTCACTGAAAGCATCGGGGATTTGGATGAAAGTAGGCCCAAAGGAGCCAGTCAAGCCCGGTCTAGGCTGTCATTAAAATACAAAGGAAAGATGACCCCGGTGCAAATGTTTTGCTGTGGGTTAAGCTGTGGAAGAGGACAGGGGGCGTGACCTGAATCGAGGCAGGTGGAGGGGTTGTTTTGAGCGATGGCTTTGCTTTCCAGAACTCAGCTTTGTGGTCTTGGTCGGCGGCAGGCGCAGGTCTGAGCAGAGCACCGGGAGACATGGGCGTGTGTCTCCAAGATGGGAGTCGATGGCTCTTCTCCCTTGACGTCATAAGAAACACAGAGTCACCAAAGTCCTTCCTTCCTGCGCATGAGACCTGACTCTCTGGCCCACTGGGAACCTTTTGCATGGCTTGTGTGCATTTTAAAGCAGAGGTCGGGTGTTGGCCATCCCTGGACAGTGCGTCTGGGATTTAATAGAAATAGGTGAGAGCGTATTGTTGTCCGCTTACCTGGAAACGGGTTGCATTTTCGTGACTGCCCGTGTTTTGACTTTATTTGCTCAGTTATGATCTTAGAGCAAAAGTCAGTACCTTTCTTACATTCGTTTTGCTGGAAAACTGGCATTTGGTAAGAAATGCAAATGTGGCAAATGACTGGATCTGAATGGTCGGTGGTTTTCCGTCTTTGAGGAGAATAATTTGGTATCACCTTGGGTATCTGACAAATTCATCAGCTGTGTACCCAGCATCCGGGTTTGACCTGAGGGTTACTCTCAAAGATACATAGCATGTTCTTCTGGTGAAGCTGCTAGTGACGTCCATGGGAAATGACATCATTATCATGGCAAATAACAACATGGGGGCATTTTACAGCGTTTTACTAATTGACGAATACACGTCTTCCAGTTGTAAAAGAAATTCGAGTTGTATCTTAACAGACGCGTCTCGTCTTTTTTTGTTGAAACGCATGATTTTAGCATTTAAAAAGGTAGGCTGTGGAGGTCCTGTACTAACAGCAAATAATTTCTACGTTCCTTTGCTGGGAATATTTTGCAGGTCGGGACCGGGAACAGAACGCATCCATATTACTCCGAGATTATAATAATTTTGGAATGACCTGTTCTACAGATTGGTTTTGTTTTAGGGCTTAAAAATCTCTAATGATTTTACCGTATCCTTTGTATTTGGCAAATAAAAAATGCCACTTGATAATTGCCTGCGAGTATGTAACTGTAGAAACCATTAAGAGTGTAAACATTCAACTACTGTATTACTGTGAATGCGTTTCTTTGGGAAATGGTAGCTGGGCACACACCCCAGGTGGGGGAAACATATCTTCTGCCTATATGGTAGAGTTTATGGCTGTGCGCACCTTGACAGTGGGAGATGGGGAGGCCGGGAGAAAACGGGTGTGAGCCACGCGTGATGCGCGTGCGCTGAAATGTGCAAAGACCCTCACCCCCGTGGTTAAGGAGCTGGATGTCCTCCGCCTCCGCACTCAGTGCTGTTCTTGTCTTTTCCTTTGGACCTCTTGGCCAAAGTTGACAGTGTGCACACGGAAGAATAGAGAAAAATATTTACATCCGTCTTGCTGACCTTGACTATCAGAAGGGGCTTCTGTTAAAAGTTTCCACAACTCGGAAGGCCAGTGTGTTTGTTCATTTTAACCATTGAGAGCATATGATACAGCATGTGGTAAGTTAAGGCGATTGGAAATTAAATTCCAGTGGTAGGCATGGATTACAAGACCATCTGTCAGCAGGGTGCATTGATCCAAGGTTTGAAATAGCTGATAAGCACGCAGGCTACCTGGAGAGAGTGTGGTGGGACCTTTGAATGTAGGAACAAAGATCCATTGTGCCTTTTCATGCCCTCACCTCTCACCGGTCTATGCCAGGTGCACACGGTTCCCAGGCCTGGCTGGGAGGTGTGGGTATTTCCCGGTTGTTGTGTTCGAATGGCTCCCGCCCCCCTGATAGTGTCTCTAAAGGAGATTCCTTATGGGGATGCAGGCAAGGTCGTAAATGGGTCATGGTGAAGGCACATGGAAGGCTTTGGTTTTCTCCCTGACTGTGATCGCGCCATCCTATTTCATTTAGCTGAGTAAACAGGAGAAGGAAGTGCATTGTCCTAGCGTTGGCTGAACATTTCTTTGCATGCCCATTGAAATTATTTGACATGCATGCATGCGTGTGCACTCGCACGCACATGTGCCTGGCATGCGTGTGTGTGTGTGCACGCACGCACGTAAAATCATGGTCAGGATATAGTCCTCTCGTGGATCCCAGCTGGCCCTGTGTCCAACACGTGTTCGGATTATACTGATGAAAGATGTTTGCATACAATGTTAACTTTGTAAAGTTTTGTCTTTCCAACTAAGAGAAGTTTGGTGTGCCGGTAGTCAGTGCCAGCCCACAGTTTTTGTTTTACTGTGCTTTACTTTTCTTTTTTTTTTTTAATTTTTTTTAACGTTTATTTATTTTTAAGACAGAGAGAGAGACAGAGTATGAACGGGGGAGGGTCAGAGAGAGAGGGAGACCCAGAATCCGAAGCAGGCTCCGGGCTCTGAGCAGTCAGCATAGAGCGCGACCTGGGGCTCGAACCCACGAACCGTGAGATCATGACCTGAGCTGAAGTTCGATGCCTAACCGACTGAGCCACCCAGGCGCCCTGTACTTTTCTTCGTTGCTCTGAACTTCGATCCGAGACCACGTCCCATTGTTCAGTTAGCTGTGAAGATGATGGCTGTGTTGAAGGCTGCACGGGAAGAGTCTCTGATGAAAACACTGAATAAGTTTATTGATTGATCTCATTCCACGGGCGGATACTCTTAGTTTCCCACTCTCTTCGCATTCTCTTGATGGTAGTTTCTTTCCGAGGAATTATTGTCTGCTTAGAAACTGGTTTGACCACAGGACATTTCATCAGGCACCCTGCCCTGAGACACAGCAGGAGGCCCTGTTTGCCCAGCTTTGTCCTGGTGGGAAGTCTACCTTCCTGGCCCTGTAGGCTCCCCGAGTCTGGCTTCCTGTCTGCGTCCTCATTGTTCTGCAGTGTTTCGTCTTCTAGTTTTTGCTCTTTTTTTCTTTTAGGATGATATTTGGATGAAGATGATGTCCACTGTTCACTATTGCATTCCCTTTAAAAATAAGTAGTTTCTATTTTTGATGAAATTGGTTAAGACCCCATCTGGCACAGTTTTCCGGATTCCCGCCACGGCAGAGTCCCCTGAAGGGGGGGGGGTGCTCTGTGTAGAGGGGAGGCAGGGCAGGTTTGCACAGGACTATGGTCTACTCATATTTTACACTCCCCAGACTTCCTGAGCTGCGGGAAACCATCTACGGGTAGCCATTCCTTCATCTGATGAGTTAATGACTGAACCAAACATGTTACTTCCTCTGTGTACCTTTTTGACATCACAAAGGCATTCGGGTTTTGTGGCTTCTCTGTGTCACTAATGGATCGTGGGTTTTGGGGGGGCATCTGGAACTGGAGGCAGGGGGAGTATTATCAATTCTGTGGCTCTGAAACTCAGAAGGTAAATAAACATCTAGGTTGGTAGCTGCCTTGCATCTCCATGACCCCCAAAACTAGTTGGAATGACTTTTTTCCTAACAGATCAATTTCTAAAAAATAATTGATGAGACTGTTTTATCATGAGAAAAACTCTCTTAAAGGGTGATTTATAATCATTAGTAAAAAAGAAGTGGTTATGACCTCTGGACCAAGAATTGATGTTAAAGAACATTCTTACAGAGGTTTGATAGCAAAGAGCGACAGTTGAGACGACTTTTCAGTTCTGCTAGTTTCTCTGGCTCCCAGCAGAGAGGCCAGTGTGGTGCAGGCGGTGCCACAGAGGATGCAGGAGAGAGGGGAGTCGGGGAAAGGGATGTTCAAAGGTGCAGAGTGGAGTCTAAGAGTCAGTGCTCACAGTTGGGCCAGAAAGGAAATTACACGTGTCTGGAAACAGACACGTGTCTGTTTCCTCCTCCTAACTTTGGAAGGTTGAATTGGATGACCCTGGGGGGGATGGGGGTCAGACCTCTAAGACTTTGGTTATGGTTGTGTGAAGAAATGGACAAATTGTACCGACTTCGGACTCAGTGGTAACTCACAAAGGAGGCTGTGCAATGAGAAAAGCGGTAATTCACACGCATAAACAACAATGGCTTATAGAGTGTAAGTGTTGTGTAACTTCATTATGAAGGTCCGGAGAATAGGGGGAAGAGTGATTTGTCGTAACCTCCAAGGAAAGTCCTCTGTCAACTGTTAGTGTGGTCATCTGTCCTACCCGCTGCTTAATATTAAGCTCTTTTCTTGACCATTTCCTCCAGTTTTTGTTATTTTCCGTCTGATCGTCAGGTTTCTGAAGTCATTGCTATTTAGTTGTCCGAAATGCAATGCAAAGGAATTTCAAAGTGGCATTGAAATTCTGCCAATGGCAGGATTTCACGGAGTCACTGAGAGTGACGCTGGGGCCAGCCTCACGCGTGTGCTAAGCCGTTGAAAATAGGGTTAGACTTTCATCAGAAGAAAGAAAATCAACAAGGATTATCCAATGTGCCTGCTACGGTATATTTTATCCCATTTTATTCTGTTTGTCAGACATCTTCGGATTTAGCACTGGGCCAGTGCTAAGTGCTGGCCATACAGGGTCCTTGAGAATGGGCATGACCTCGGGGTTAGGGTCAGGGTCATCACTGGGCGATGAGATGTTTAAGTCCCAGGACAAAATGCTCTCTGAAGTTTTCTTATTTTGCTCACTTTTTTTTTTTTATGGCCTGCCTGTGTCTCCCTAGGAAAATGTGTTTTTCATAAAGGTAGAAGGTTTTGTTTGTTTGTTTGCTTGTTTGTTTGTTTTTTTACAGTGTACTTCTAGAAGATAGAATAAAGCCTGGCAACATTCAGTGCTCTGAAATATTTGCTGAATGAACGTGTAGATGAATGATTGCACTCCCTTTTTAATGGAACTTTTCTGCGGATGTGGGATGCACAGAATGTACTACAGAAAGAGGCGAAGGAGGACTTTTAGGGGAGCCCCTAGATGGACTCCGTGTCCTCAGCTCTTCCTTGAGGCTCCTCGCAGGTACAGGTGGTGAAATCCAAAGAGGAGGAAGTACAGAGCAAGGGGTTTTCAGGAAGGTTCTGGAACCGCACACGGACTTGAGGGACAGTCACGGGGAGAGGGGTGGGACCCACAGTCTTGGACTTGGCTCCTTGCATCACCCATTCCCCCAGATAACGAGGCCAAGGCCAGGTGAGATCCTCTGCCCCAGAGCAGAGAGCCTGCTGGCCCAGCCAAAATAGGAACTAGCCCGGAGATGGAATTCCTCATTCTTGCATAGTGAGACGGGCGGGGTCTCTCTCTCTCTAAGAGGGCAGGACACGAGATGGTGCATCAAACAGGACAGCCACCCCTACCCCTGCCCCTTCTCCCAGCAGGAAATCACCAGCACTAATTTGGTTCTCTAGTAGAATCAGGCACAAACACTCTCCTTTGGCACGAAGGTCGGCCCCACGGGTGTCCTAAAGGAGACCCAGCGAGATCAGGGAGGAGCCCGTGGTTTGTCAACTCACAATAGCGACGCACAGGGAGGCCTTAATATCTGCGTTCACCTCATTCCTGCCTTCCGGGTACCGCACCTTGCCGCTAAGAGGACAAGTACCTTCCAAGAGTGCTTACGAAGCTTCCTCTTCTGAGGGCTCCTTTCTCCGCTCGGTGTCTCTCTGTGGCAACTTGAAGCATCCGTGGATCCCCTCGGGGTTTCTGTCTCCTCCGTGAGGCCAAGGCCATCTCCCCCAGTGGTGGCACCTTCCCCTCCTGAGTCTGGAGCTCCGGTGGGGTCCCAGGCGCCGCCCACGTCCCGTGTGGCTTGGGGACCGGTTCAATGGTGTTCAGACGCTTCTTCCTTCCATTGGCCTGAAAGATTCTAGAGAAGAGGGAAACGCTGTAGAGTAATGAGTTATCACTTGGCAAATATGTACGCACGGGGGGCGGGGTGGGGGGCAACGCGAAGAAACAAAACCTTACGAATGTGCACTGATGAGCCGCTCTGCACGAATTACTAGTGATGGTCTGTACACGGCGTGGGAAAGCAATTTCAAAATTGCCGTAAACCTTTATAACGTTATTTAAGAATTAATTAAAAATGTGATAGGCTGAATCAAGTAGTGCGCTGGAGGTGATAGAAAATACCAGAGCTTGTTTTGCTTCGATGACTTCTTTCCGAGGCAGATAATACATAGGCAAGCATGCTTAAGTTATGTCAAGACATTTTGTCGTGCTACCGAAGAAGGGAATTGACCGGATAGCCAAGCGGAGGGATTACGATAAAGAACAAGCACCTTGCATGGAGAACCGGGGTGCTATGTTTGCAAATAAGCAATGCCGAGTCATTCCACACACATGCGGGCATTCCTGGCGATGATGGGTCTTCTCCCCACCCCACCATCAGCCTGTCCTCTGCCCTCACCCAGTGTTTCCCAGACGGTGGGTAGTAACCTACTTGGGAGTCACGAAACGTATTTTTGGTGAATCCCAACCAGATTTGTAAAAACAATGGAATGGGGGAGAAGGCAAGGGAGAGGAGGAGGGGGGGCAGAAGGGGATGGAGAAGTGGGGAAAAGGAAGGGGAGGGGAGGAGAGGGGGAGGAGGGGGAGGGGAGGGAGGGGAGGGGAGGGGAAGGACAAGGAGAGCTAGAGGGTCCAGCAGAATGGGCAGGTATTATTTAGTGGCCTGTGTATATTTGGTCTATTGTAAGAATACGTTTCTTCCTAGGAGTTGAAAAAGGAACAAAATCGCTGGTCTAGACCATATTTGGCAGCTCTCTTGGTGACGGCGGTCCCACAGCTCCAGAATTGTCGTGGCCTCTTGGTGAAAAACAGTAAATTAAAGCAAGTCTCTTTGGACGAAGGGTTGTGACCCGGAGGGCCCTGTGCTTTGGGAATGCGTTAACGGGGCGGCACCTACGAGGCCTCTGCCCCCCCCCCCCCCCCCGGTCTGTCACATCGCTGACCAAGGCAGCCCTGCCCCGAGCCACTTCCAGGGCGGCTCCGAGATTGTGCATCGAAGGTTTCCGTGTGAGGCCGTGGCTCCCCAGCTAGATTGAAAAGAATATATATATTAAGAGCCCGATCAACTCATCATTCCTGCTTTTCTGCCAGGGATGGGCACAGAGTAGGTAGACGGCGAATGACTTTACGTTAACGTCTGAGACAGGAACCCACGCGTTGGAACCCAGCACGGGGAGAGGGAGGAGGAAAGGAACCAGGAAGACAGATGAGAAGGTCCAGGGCGGATCGGAGCAGTCGGTGTGAACCCTTCCCCCCCAGGCAGGTGTCAGTCCCCACCGGGAGCCAGAGTCCTCGATCCCCCGAGGAGCAAAAACAGCTTCACCGTCCACCGTGGAGCGAAAGGCACACTGTCCTCTCCAAAACCATTTCTGTGCTCTTGAAAACTTGTCACATCTGGTTCTCAATCTATATGTGCTTGGGGAGTATTTACCTTTTCTTTATTTTTTTCGAGTGAGAGTCCTTTAGGCTTCCACGGATACAGAGCGTAGGTTTTCACCCCCTCAAACCCCAGGAGGCTGGACTTTAGCCCCCGGTATTTACGCCATGGGTACATTTTCAGGGATCACTTGTTATTTTATGCTTTAAAATGTTTCAAGTTAAATGCAGTGGGTACATACAGTTCTTCACTTTTCCACTTCAAGTGCCGAAATCTGGCTAGTCTAGGTTTGATAGGTAAAGAGGTAAAATAGTGAAATAAATAAAAAAAAGCTTTGTGGCTGCCCACACACGCCAATCTGCAGAAATTGATGCCAAATAATCTTTGGAAATGTGTGGAACAGCCGTGGTTGTCAGAACCCGGGTCTGATGATTGAGACTTTCTAGCTCTCTTTTTAAAACTTAGAGGCAGTACATTACTGGTGTTTTACTCCCTTTCCACCCCACTTGGTTCTTAACTGATGAGGCCCCAGTAACAATCTGGGTGTGAGTTCGGATCAAGAGAGGGAAAAGAGTTCACTGTCACACAGTCTCACGCCTCCTGTGCACAAAGTACCAACCCCCTGGCTACTGGTGGCCAGGGGAGCATTTTCCCCAGCCCTTAAGGAATTTTCAGTCTTTACAGGAAGATAAGAACGTGTAACACCAGCCCTTAAGTGAGCAGTCTCATGGAAGCCATCCAAAGTTTAGAAGAGATGTTTTCAGACCAGCCCTCCCTGAAGCCGGGCCCGCTGAAAATTCTTGTTCCGGCCATATTTGCGTCCACATGCTATCTTTGTTGCTGTAATTTTTTGTTTTAATTTTTTAAAATATTTATTTATTTTTCAGGGAGGGAGAGAGAGAGAGAGAGAGAGAGAGAGCATGAGCCAGGGGAGGGGCAGAGAGAGACACACACACAGAATCCCAAGCAGGCTCCAGGCTCCGAGCTGTCCGCACAGAGCCCCCCATGGGGCTCCAACCCACGAACTGTGAAATCATGACCTGAGCCAAAGTCAGACGCTTAACCGACTGAGACATCCTGGCGCCCCTAAAATTTGTTCTTGAATAAAAAGTAAATGTAATCTGTAAAAATTGGAAAGACACAAAAGGTATATAATTTAAAATGTCTGCTTTTTTGGCAGTTAGTAGTATTTCCCACTTTGCTTCATATAGATCCTGCCTGTTTCCTCTAAATTTATTCTTAAGTATGCTCTTATAAATGGAATTCTTTTTCCCATTAATTTTTTTAGACTAGTTTCTTGTGTGTGGTGAATGCTATTTTTATAAACCGCTTCTGATTTTTTTCAATGTTTATTTATTTCTTTTGAGAGAAAGAGTGTGTGTGCGCGCATGAGAGCAGGGCAGGGGCAGAGAGAGACGGAGAGAGAGAATCCCAAGCAGGGTCCTCGCTATCAGCACAGAGCCCAACTCGGGGCTCGATCCCAGGAACTTTGAGTCCGTGACCTGAGCCGAAATCGAGAGTCTGACGCTTAACCGACTGAGTCACCCGGGTGCCCCTGTAAACTGCTTTTTAAATCTTGACACGATCTCAAACTTACAGAAAAGTTGAAGTACAGTAGAAAGGCTTTCTTTAACCGGAACCATCACCCTGACCATTTTAGTGTGCACTTTCTACAAACCAGGGCTGGCTTTTACACGAATGCGATACAACCATCAAAAACTAGAACCGAACATTGGTCTCTCATTGCCATCTAACCTCCAGACCCCGCTCACGTTTTCCAGCAGTTCTGATAATATCCTTAATAGCAAAGGGTCAGGTCCAGACCTACCTGTGCATTTGTCTTCTCTTCAGTCTCCTTCAGTCTGGAGCTGTTTGAAAGACTTTTATCGCTTTGGTGTTTAAAAATTTCTTTTTTATGTTTATTTAGTTTTTGAGAGAGACAGACAGAGCACGAGTGGTGGAGGGACAGAGAGAGAGGGAGACACAGAATAGGAAGCAGGCTCCAGGCTCTGAGCTGTCAGCACAGAGCCCGATGTGGGGCTCGAACTCGCGAACCAGGAGATCATGAGCTGAGCTGAACTCAGACGCTCAACGGACTGAGCCACCCAGGCGCCCCGCCTCGGTGTTTTTAAAGATAACGAGTAAGGTGTTTTGCAGAATGTCTCTTGGTTTGAGTTAGTTCTGATGTGTGCTCAAGGTAGATCCAGGCTCCGCCCTGCCGGGAGGAACATCACAGGAACTATGCTGTGTTCCTCTTACTGTGTTTTGACAGGTGGCCCCGGAATTAGATTTACCCTGTAACTGACGACGTCCACCTTGACCGCTCGATCTCTTGTTTCAGGGTAGCGTGTTCCAGTTTTCTCCATCGGAAAGTTACGCATCCCCCCTCCCCTCCATTCTGAGCAGTAAGGAATTGTGGGAAGGTACTTCGATCCTGCAAATACTCTTTTCCTTTTCAAACTCCTTCCTTTTCCACTCATTCACTTGTTGATATACATGAGCTTGAAGTCTTGGTCTCTTACAGGTCATCATGCATTACAGCCATTATTATTTTGAAGCTCACGTCGTCCTAGATTTGGCTAGCGCAAGCTGCTTCAAGGTCACCTCTGTACCTTTGGGCACACACACGTCCACCTCACGTCTTGATCTCTTTCTCTGTATCTCGCTATGTAGAGAGACTGAGACATACACACGTGTATAAACACGTTCGCATCTGTAGTCTTTCCTATATTTATCTGTATTCAGAACCGGGAGTTCTTACCAACACTTCCGTTCCAAACCACTGTTTCAGGGCTCATTCTCGATTTTTCCTTTCCCACTCTCTTCTCTGATAGCGAGACACCCGGCTGGCTGTATCTACACCCATGCTAGCTGACGAACTTTCTCCCCTTACTGCTGCCCTCGCTTCCCCGTGGGGACACGTGCCACACACATCCTGGCTGCACCTCGAAGATCCAGTCCAGCACAGCGCTGCCCTTGGCCGAGCTGCCTGTCTGGCCCTGTCTAACGGCCTGAGGACTGAATTATTCAGGAATGAGAAAAGGAAGAAGAGAAAGACGGAGAGGGACGAAGGATATTTGCATGCTGATTTTGTGCTCCGCTACCTTGCCGACTCTTGTGTCATTTACATTTGTTGTTCAGATTATTTTTTCAAGCGTCCCAGGTAGTCAGTTACAAATAATGGTGATTTGAGCTTCCCTTCCCACGTGTGATGCCTTTATCTTCCTCCTCTGACTGCATTGCCTGATACTTCCAGAATGTCATTAAAAAATGCTGATAAAGACTGTGGGGCTGCGTCTTTTGTTTTCGCACAGACCGAGTTGCTGGCCTTTGGGTAGAGACAGGGAAACCTCATCGGGGTGATTATTCCTAAATGCAAACCCGATCACATCACACGCCTGTATCCAACCGTGAGCGGGATTCCCACGGACCACCGTAAAACTCCCTTCACACCCCGGGCTTCACCTCCTTCCCCAGCTTTGCCTCAGGGCTTCTGATAACAGTTTCATCGAGAGTGGACGTTGGATGTAGATTTTTTGTCATGTGACTTTCTACTTCCGATGCATATATTCGTATGAGTTTTTACTTTTGATCTTTTAATCGCTTCAAAACACTTAAAAATGTTCTTTAACGTTTATTTATTTTTGAGACAGAGAGAGACAGAGCGTGAGCAAGGGTGGGCAGAGAGAGAGGGAGACACAGAATGGAAAGCAGGTGCCAGGCTCTGAGCCATCAGCACAGAGCCCGACGCGGGGCTTGAACGCACAAACCGTGAGATTATGAAGTCGGACGCTCAACTGACTGAGCCCCCCAGGTGCCCCATTGCTTCAAAACGTTTTAAAGCTCCTCGTTCACAAGGAAGCCCCCGATTAGGTATGACTGAGGTTTCCCATGCCACCTGGTCAGGCCAGGTGACCTAGACAATCCCTGCGACTCAGTCCCTCTCTCCCTGTCTGCCACGACACCCCACCACAGTAGACACCTTGGCGTGGCGCGTCTGATTCTGCTCTTCCTTGGCCAAAAAGTTATCGGTATCTTTGACCCATTTTCTGCACAGGTCTTTGGGTAGGAAACGGCCACCGTGGCAGAGGGTCATGTGACAGATCTTACTGTCATCTGGGCGTGTTAATAAGGCTTTCTGCCTACGCTTCACCACTGGGAATGACTCCGTCCCACGTGCCCGGATAGGCTTGGATCTGGAAGTTTTATAAAATACGAGTGTGCATTTGTTTTATGGAAGCCTGGCTTTCATGCTTGTACACCCTGTAAATCCCCCCGCGACTGTCACGCCTCTTGGTGAGTCATCTTTGCCTTGCGTGTGTCTCCGATGCCTTCTTCAGAGCAGACGTCTGCTGCTCCTTCTCCGTCATTTCCGTCGGATGAGGGACATTGTCACAGATCAGCCCACTTTGTTTCGGTCTTTCGGTGCTACTTTCCCATAGCTTTTGGGTGACTGCTATTCTCTTTTCCCACAGGGTCCTCTGACCTGGGATTTCCGTGTTGGGTGCCCGGACCGCTAAGCGTCTGTGCCCGGATTCCCCTTGGTGTGTTTGACACTCACATACACGTTACATATTTGGGGGAGGTGAGCAGAGCAGGATTTCGGGGAATGCTATCGTGACACCTAGGAGGGGACAGACTTTGTGGAGAAAACAGCCACCCACCTGTTTACCCACTTAAGGAAACCCAGGGATCCTTCATCATTTCGCCTGTGCACAAGTGCGTACCAGCTGATCAGAGCGCGCGATCGCTGGGCTTTCTCCCGGGCAGAGCTGGAGCCCGGGCCCGACCGTTAAAACAGAGGCGTCGTTTCTCGGGGAGAACGCCCCTGACGTTTCTCTTTCTTCTGCCTCTCGTGTCTCTGCGATGTCACGGAGGGCGCAACCCCAGAGGAAAGTTGGGCTCCAGACGAGGGAGCCGCCCCGCCTCCGTTTTGATACACCTGCGGGAGCTGCCTCCAGAGCTCCACGCAGCGCCGCGCTCCCACGTTCGGCCCCCTACACCTGCACCTGCCTTTGTGCCGCGCACTCCGCAGTTCACCTTGTGTCTGCCCAGAGCGGCTGCCCCCCGCCACGCCATTCACCGAGCCGCCCAGCCCGGAAACCTCGGGGCGTCCCTCTTCGTGACGATCGTGTAAGTTCTGCCTCCTCGGCACCTCCGTCCTCCGGGCGCTTACACCGTCCCCGCTGCTGCCACCCTAGTTCTGTCCCTCAGCCCCTCTCACCCGGAAGACTCGGGTCCCAGCCCGGGTGCACCTGCTTCTTGTCCCCACTCTGCACGGCCGGACAGGGTGTTCTCAAATAAAGGCCGTCCGTATGGTGCCCTTGTGAACCCTGCGGTGGCCGGTCTCCGGGGTCGAGTTCGGCAAACCGGTCCTTCATCCGCCCCCCTCCCCCACCTCCTCGCTGACCGCCTGCGTCCCAGTCACACGTCCCAGACCCCCCGGGCGCTGGCGCCACGTCTCCGTCCCGCCGCCTCTGTCTCTCCCGCAAAACAGCCTCCCCTTTACAAAGTGTTCCCTCTGTTTTCCGGTCCTTCCTACGTCTTACCAGCGTTCCTAATACATTCCTCTGCTGATTGCGTGTGTGGATCTGCGTGTCCAGAACAAAACAGATGCCGAAGAAATACTTGAGCTGTTACTTCATTCGCACATCTGTCTAGTGATTATTTGCGTACAAGGCCGCCCCCCTTCCGAACTGGGCACCGCTTGATAATAGGGACCGTGTCTTACACAGTTGTGGATCCCTCGTGCCCAGCACGAAGTGTGCTGTGCGTCTTTGGTGACGAGAGGGAGGGGTCACCGCTAGTCTCGTGGTAAATCCTGGTGTCACTCCAGTAGAGCTGGCTTGACGTTTTTTTAGTTGTGAATATTTTAGATGCATTATGCCCAGATTTTCTCCCTATGTTTTATTATTTTGTAGGAGTTTATTTATGTTGAGAGAGAGATAGAGAGAGAGAGAGGGAGAGAAAGCAGGGGAAGGGGCAGAGAGAGAGAGAGAGAGAATGCCAAGCAGGCTCAGTGCTATCAGGACAGAGCCCGACGTGGGGCTCAATCCCACGAACCTCGAGATCACGACCTGATGCTTCACTGACGGAGCCACCCAGGTGCACCTGCAGGTTTCAGAACAAGGAAGCGAGTTCAATTTTACAGGGAAGGTTTATAGGTAAAATGAATAATTTCTTGGCAATAGCAGAGAGAAAAGAGTGAGACAGCTGACTAAGAGAAGTCTCCGTGTCCGTGGATTTCAAACCAAGAGGTCACTGTCTTTGCGTGCGTGCGTCTTCACCTGCCAGGAAACCAGGTGACTCTGTGTAGCTGACACATCTTGGCTGTATGGTTCCTGCTCTTCCCTGATGACCCACTGTGACCTGGGTGGGGCGGGGGTGTGAATCCGGCCCTCAGAGCCCAGCCAGGCGAGAGGCCTGCCCCAAGGGGCCAGGGAAGTGAGGCCTGGAGTTCCCAAGTTAAAAAACTGGGGGAGGGGATCTACGCGGTCACCTGCCGGTCACAGGTGTGCCTGTGGGTTTCCAACGCTCCTCAGCAGCAGGCTTTGGGTCGTTTACCTTCCGGGCCCTTTTCTTTAGTGGTAAAGCCGTTTGTGTATTTTTCTGCTTGATGCTTCCAATAAAGTTTCCACCACAGGCCTCTGAGCCATACTTTGTCCTCCCACTTGAGAAAATTTTGACCCAGAGATTTAAATAACCTGTGCTGTCACGCAGCTCGCAGCTGGGATTTGAACCAGGAATTGTGCTGCTCATGTTGTCTTTTAAAATACGAAGACATCCAGGGGCGCCTGGGGGGCTCAGTGGGTTAAACATCCGACTTCGGCTCAGGCCGTGATCTCGCGGTTGGTGAGTTCGAGCCCCGCGTCGGGCTCCGTGCTGACAGCTCAGAGCCTGGAGCCCGCTTCGGATTCTGTGTCTCCCTCTCTCCCTGCCCGTCCTGCGCTCACGCTCAGTCTCAAAGATAAGTAAACGTTAAAAAAAAAGTTTTGGAATACCAAGTGACCCCTTAAGAAAGTGAAGGTAGCACACGCCAGGCCCGCAGGAGCGTCGGATGAGACAGCGTCCCGGGTGCTGTTCTAGAGACCGATGCGCTGTCCAGACAGGGAACAAGACAGCCCTGTTTTACAGCTGCAGACTTCGAGCTGCCCTGGTCAGCATTAGAGACGTTGTTGGTCCTTCCTTGTGTAAAAGTGTGTGTGAGAAGGTGGGAGACAGTGGGGAGGGGGGAGGAAACCAACACAGCTCTTGATCAATTACTCGAAAACTTGCCTTTCAGAGGACGGAAAGGTTGGTTGCATTTTTGTCAACATCTGAAAAATTATCGTTGCTGGTGCATGACCTCATGTCTAGGATCAGGTCGTTAGAGCAGTTACAACCCAGGGATGTGTGTGCGTGCGTGCTTGTTTCGTATTTCAGCATGCAGTCATCAAAGCCACTGTGCAGCACACGCATAAACCGTGGAGCGCAGGCGACAGGCAACTTGCTGGTCACACGTGTCTCTGTTGAGGGCGCAAAGGCTTGACCGAAAGCAGGCAGGCAGATTCTGTCCACCCAGGGAGTGTGGCCGGGGTCTTGATTGTCCTTGCCTGGGGCCCCTCGCTGGCATCTGCATCTGGGTGCCTAAAGACGTGGACAGAGACAGCTGACCTGACCTGGCTCTCGCAAGACCGGATATGACATCACCCACGGCCCATCCGGGAGCTCAAGTTGTGACGAGCGTCATCCAGATGCTTTAACCAACGTACAGAGCACGCGAGGCCCGTCTTCTGCGTCAGGCGGTTAGAGTCTGGAAAGACGGACCCCAGACCCAATCACATCCTTTCTCAGGGCCCACGGGAAAGCACGTTGCTCCACGAATTTGTCCGAACGTGCATCCCACCTGACTTGTGTGGCCGGGCAACGCTGAACCGGGACCCAGACCTCACGCACGTCGCTGCCAGCTTCCCAGCCTCGGGCCGCTTACGCCCTGAGCCTCGGTCTGCCCATCTGTCTGTGTCTCTGTGCTGTTGTCGGAATAATACTGGGCCACAGGGTGGTCGTGAGGATTTGAAATCCTGCGTGTAAGGTGTCCAGTGTGGAGCTTCGAGGGCAAGACCCTGGGAACGGCAGTCGTGCTGACTAGAGGGCCCGGGGTGCTGTATGGTGTGTGGTGTGCAGGCAGGGGTGCTGCTTGCCCTCTGGAGCTGGTGCCCCCTGCCCTGCCCCCAGACCGCCTCGTCAGCACACGTCGTGCCCGGACAGAGAAGACGTGCATCGAGGCCACGGAGACCTTCGGGGATTTCTGGGAAGGAGAACTCACGACGGGCTCCCTGGGCTTCCCTCTGAGGACGGCGTGCCTCCCCTGGGACCACGCTTCTTCCGGCCGCTCGGCCGTGGATTACGGGCCTCGCCGTCCAGCCCAGGGAACGTCCGCACAGCCTGTGGTGGCAAACTGGGGGGCGCTGGGTGCACAGGGTGGCAGACCCCCTTCTCGGAGTTTCCCAAGCCTTGGGGGGCCCGTCCAAGCAGACACGGGCGGGGAGAGGCGGGCGGCCTGGCCACTGTCTGTGGGTAAAGCTCCAGTCCCGTGAGAAGCTGGCAGTGTCCCTGCCGCCCGGCCCCACTCGCTTGCTGTGACAATGTGCGCCTCCCGTTAAGGGACGCGCAGCGTTTCCATGCGACCATTCTAGGTGGCCGTTGCCCCTTGGTCAAGTAGGACGGGACCCCGTTTGGCCAGCGGAGAGTCGTCATGCGATCTCGTCCCAGGACCCGAGGCCGACCCGGAATCCCGGGTCCTGACTCTGTCTTCATCCCGGGGTGGGGGGCGCGGGGCGCGGGGGCACGAGCACCTCCGTGATGAGGACTGAGTACCCAACTGTGGGCGCTGTGCACCTGCGTCCGTGGGGCCCCTGCCTGCTGCCTTCTGTTAAATGTCTTCCTGGATGTCTGGCTCTTCCCTGCCCTGTCTTTTCGTGACATCCAGCCCGTCCTGGTCACCAGTGCTCTGAAATTGGACAAAGACGCGTCTAGGTGTGGCTTCAGCATTGTGTCCCGTTTGCAGTCAGCAGACCTCGGACTTAATGGTTTCCCTCTGTTGCAAACAGCGTGATGCCGTGGGTTGAGATGTGGCCTCTTCCCCTTGCCCCGTGCCCCGGCGGGGGTGCTCTGCACCACGGCCCCCCCCCCGCCCCACCGCACACGTTGAGTCTTTCTTCTTATTTTTTTAAATGTTTATTTTTGAGACACACACACACACAGAGCTAGAGAGAGAGAGAGAGCACGAGTGAGGAGGCCAGAGAGACCGAGAGAGAATCAATCCCAAGCGGGCTCCACGCTGCCAGCGCAGAGCCCGACATGGGGCCCGAACTCACCAACTGTGAGTTCATGACCTGAGCTGAAACCAAGAGTCAGACGCTTGATCGACGGCGCCCCCCAGGCGCCCCGCTGCTCGGGTCTTAGTACGCTGGCCAGCCGTTATTGATTCTCTTTCCACCTTGACAATTCGATTTTTCTCCTGTGTGGCCGTCACTGATTCTTGTCAGTCTCACCTGCTCTCTTGCTCCCCACCCTCCTCTCCTGGCCTTCCAGGGCGGTGCATCCCTAAGTGAGCTCCTCGTATGTGCAGGAAGCCCCGGGCGCCGGGCTCGTCACTCTTCCGTCTCAGGGCCCGCTTCCTTGCCGCACCCTACCCTGCCTTTGCGCGGGGCCGGCGTGTGCCCCCGCTGACTACGGTGCAAGCGGAGAAGGGCAGGGTGTGCTCTTTGGCCGCTGAGCGTGTGGGGCCGGCCGCTTCTGCCCATCCCTGGGCCTGGCCGCTGGGCCAGGAGGCGGACACCAGAGGGGGCAGCCGGCAGAGAGGCTGGGACGTGTCCTGAGCTGTCCGGCCCGTCCCTGGGAGCCAAGCTTGAGCCCTCCTTGCCCAAAGTGTTCAACTACCCTCTTCATGTTCTTTTCCCCAAAAACTAGAGGCTCTGGATGGAGTCTTTTCCAGGGAATCCAGTTTCTAGGCCGCCTTCCACAGACGCCCCGCGGATCGCCAATCTCCCCCAACGAATGCAAACGTCTCGCCAGTTAGCGTGTTTCTCTGACTTCATCCACACAGAATGCTGTGTAACATTTTTCACGAGGAGGACGTGGTTCATTATAAAGGGCTCGCTATACGTTTCTGGCGGGAACACTGAAACTTTTTCTTCTATCTTCACCAGATCATTCCAGACGGAGATAAAAGCCCAGGGCTTGGACATGACCTTTCGTTTCCTCCCAGCCCTGTCCTGTGCTGTCCTGTCCTGTCCCTGGCTCCTCCTGTCCCCACCCCACCCAGCTCTGGACGAGGCAGCTCCTCGCGCGCCAATCTGGAAACCATTGGGTGGAAACGGGGAGCCGAACATTCTTTAGGAATGGCCTCACCTTGGCGTCTAAGTCTGCCGAGCATATTGCAGACTTCTCGCTCTGTTATGTATGTATGCCGTTTGCCAAGAACAGCCGGAGGCAGAGGTGTTGAGCCTGAAATCCTGTTGCGTTCAGAAGTGAAGCGCAGCACGCCCGAGCCGTGCACACCGCCCGAGCCCAGCCGGTGTCCCTCTCCACGCCCGGTCTGAGGGCCCTGCTGGCCGGGACCCGCGCTTCCTCTGTTCGCGGCAGCCTCTGGCGTTTCGGGTACGGCTGGAACTTTGAAAGGGAAGACGAAACGCTGGGGAACAAGACCCTGTGGATTTTTGGAGGACGCGGAACTTTCTTTTAGAACCAGGCCAGCCAGGGGCGCCTGGGTGGCTCAGTCTGTGGGGCGTCCAACTTTGGCTCGGGTCATGATCTCGCGGTCGGTGAGTTCGAGCCCCGCGTCAGGCTCTGTGCTGGCAGCTCGGAGCCTGGAGCCTGCTGCGGATTCTGTGTCTCCCTCTCTCTCTGCCCCTCCTCTGTTCGCGCATTGTCTTTGAAAAATAAACATTAAAAAATTTTTTTCTTAATAAAAATAAATAAAACTAGGCCAAAGGGTAATTATTTGTCGTGCCTTGTTTCCGTAGAATAAGAGTTTCTTTCGGCTTTCTCTGCATCGTGGGCTTTTTGTACTTTGCTCGTGTGCACGTGAGCTGAGAAAGACCTTTTTGTGCCTTGGGATCCGGCCGCTGCCCACCCCCCACCCCCCACCCCCCACCTGGCATCTCTACCTTCCAGCCCCGGCAGCGCAGAGATGAGAGAAAGAGCTAGATTTTTTTTTTAATGTTTATTTTTGAGAGAGAGAAAGAGCATGAGCAGGAGAGGGGCAGAGAGAGAGGGAGACACAGAATCCGAAGCAGGCTCCAGGCTCTGAGCCGTCAGCCCAGAGCCCGACGCGGGGCTCGAACTCACGGACCGCGAGATCATGACCTGAGCCGAAGTCGGATGCACCACCCAGGCGCCCCGAGAAAGAACTACATTTTAAGCCAGGGTCTCCAGGGTGGCACGGGCCTAATTCGGATCCCGTCGAACAGTATTTCTAAGGAAGACAGAACAAATCTGTCTTAAAGACGGTTGCTGCTAGCTTTTGTATCATTATTTGTCTCCGAACAAGCTTTCCTCCTTCAAAAGCTTTTAAGCTCTTAGAGGCCAGGGGCTGTATTTCCTGTAGGTCACTCATTTTATCCTCACAAAGGCCCAGCCACAGCGCCCTGGGCGGCAAGTCCTTAATTAGGAGGGAGGTCCCGGAGCAAAGTGGTGTCGCGCTGGACCCTGCTGGGCACTGCAGTCAAATTGCCTTAAAGAGAATAATTCATGTGAAGAGCTTAGCACATTGACCAGCAGAGGAGCAACGGGTAAATGTCAGTTGTGATTGTTAGTAATAATACATGCTTCTTTTTAAAAAAATTTTTTTTTCATGTTTATTTATTTATTTATTTATTTTTAAATTTTTTTCCACGTTTTTTTATTTATTTTTGGGACAGAGAGAGACAGAGCATGAACGGGGGAGGGGCAGAGAGAGAGGGAGACACAGAATTGGAAACAGGCTCCAGGCTCTGAGCCATCAGCCCAGAGCCTGACGCGGGGCTTGAACTCCCGGACCGCGAGATCGTGACCTGGCTGAAGTCGGACGCTTAACCGACTGCGCCACCCAGGCGCCCCATGTTTATTTATTTTTGAGAGAGACAGAGACAGAATGCGAGTGGGACAGAAAGAGAGGGAGACACAGAAGCAGAAGCAGGCTCCAGGCTTCAGCCTCCGAGCCATCAGCACAGAGCCCGACGCCGGGCTCGAACCCACGAGCCGTGAGATCATGACCTGAGCCGAAGTCGGACGCTCAACCGACGGGGCCCCCCAGGCGCCCCATCACGCAGTAATCAGCTAAGGGGAAGATACATTTGGGAATGTGCCACCCCTTGGGTACAGCGGTCTTAAGACCTCCCAGGCTTCCTTTCGTTCTGTGACGTGACTGATCCCTGTACCGCCGCAGACACATCTTCCCTTGGGCTCCACGGACACGGAAGTGTGTGTGGTGAAAAATCCCAGTAATTCGCTACTTCCTTGTATGAATAGTTGTTTCTAAAAGTCAAGTGAGAATCGTAAGAGGCAGATTCTGGTGAATGGTGCCACAGGTTGCTAAGAAAGATCTAAAACATTCCTCGCCTTTGGTGGGGCGCAAGTCTGTCTGCTCACGGGCACTCGAAAGGTCCTGTGAGTAAGTATCACGGGGTGGTGTGAGCGGGCCAGGCTGCAGTTCCCCAAGAATTGCTTTCCTTGTGCGACTTCCATCATTCTTGTTAGGTTTCTGGACACCAGTACCGTTTGGAGCTGGGTAGAACCACTCGAAGCAATTACATGAGACACCACAGAATGGAGTCACCCGAATAGGGGATTTGGCAAAGGACTAAGTGAGGCGGAGAGCAGTTCCTTCTCTTGGACTCTTTTAAAAAACTGTGGTGAAGGGGCGCCTGGGTGGCTCAGGCGGTGGAGTATCCAACTTCGGCTCCGGTCATGATCTCGCAGTCCGTGAGTTCGAGCCCCGCGCCGGGCTCTGTGCTGATGGCTCGGAGCCTGGAGCCTGCTTCCGATTCTGTGTCTCCCTCTCTCTCTGCCCCACCCCTGCTCAAGCTCTGTCTCTGTCTCTCTCTCTTTTTTTTTTAACGTTTATTTATTTTTGAGACAGAGAAAGAGCATGAACGGGGGAGGGTCACTGTCTCTCTCTTTAAATTTTTAAAAAAACAATTTTTTTTTCAACGTTTATTTATTTTTGGGACAGAGAGAGACAGAGCATGAACCGGGGAGGGGCAGAGAGAGAGGGAGACACAGAATCGGAAACAGGCTGCAGGCTCTGAGCCATCAGGCTGAGCCATCAGCCCAGAGCCTGACGCGGGGCTCGAACTCCCGGACCGCGAGATCGTGACCTGGCTGAAGTCGGACGCTTAACCGACTGCGCCACCCAGGCGCCCCCTCTTTAAATTTAAATAAACTTGGGGAGCCTGGGTGGCTCAGTCGGTTGAGCCTCCGACTTTGGCTCAGGTCATGATCTCGCGGTCTGTGGGTTCGAGCCCCACGTCGGGCTCTGTGCTGACAGCTCAGAACCTGGAGACTGTTTCGGGTCTTGTGTCTCCCTCTTTGCCGCTCCCCGACTCGTGCTCTGTCTCTCTCTGTCTCAAAAATAAACATTAAAAATTTTTTTAAAATAAGAAATGCAGAATTTCTTCGTGCTGCTGTGCTTCCCCCTCCTCCAGACTCTGGATTCCCACATGTGTTAGTCACATGTTTACGTGATTTAGGGAGAGATTGGAAATGCAGTGCTGCCATTATTAAGTAATTTAGTAACTTTTAAAACATTCTTTTATTTTTCTTCTAAATATCTAACAGTATTGAATGTTTTAAAGCCGGAAGGACCCCAGTGAGGTTCCCACTCTGTCCGCCTATCTGGTGTCCAAGGTTATGAATATGCCCATTTTATTGATGTGACAGTTGAGGCCCAGAAGAATAAGGAATTGCTAAAAAATTGTAGCCAAACAGAATGCATACTATGCTCTTCTCCATGTAGCTTTAGAGATTTTCATATATGTGAAAGTATATAATGTTGTTAGTAGGTTACCAAAGCACAGTCTTTAAATTCTCTGGTTTTATATCGTTCGTCTTCCTTGAATAATTCCTTTGGTGGGGAGACAGGATTACAAATAATTTTTATTGGGTTTAACTATATTCTATTTTTTTAACGTTTCAAGTTTTTATTTAAAGTCTAGTTAATTAATATATAGCATAGTATTAGTTTCCGTCCTTCAAATAGCCCTTAAATTTTTTAAAAAATGTTTATTTACTTTTGGGAGAAGGGCAGAGAGAGGGGAGGGGGACAGAGGATCCAAAGCAGGCCCTGCACTGACAGCAGTGAGCCCGATGTGGGGCTTGAACTCACAAACCGTGAGATCAGGACCTGAGCTGAAGTCGGACGCTTCACCGACGGAGCCCCCCAGGCACTCCAGTGCTTAAAATAATCCTTAAAGCACATCTATACTATGAAATAACTTCCAGAGGTGCCTGGGGGGCTCAGTCGGTTGAGCATCTGACCTTGGCTCAGCTCGTGATCTCACAGCTTGTGAGTTCTAGCCCCGCATCCGGCTCTCAGCTCTCAGTGCAGAGCCCGCCTCGGTTCCTGTCTCCCTGTGTCTCTGCCCTTCCCCAGCTCCTGCTTTCTATCTATCTCAAAAATCAATAGAAACATCAAAAAAAATTTTAAGTGTACGCTGTTGATGTACTTAAGAAAATAACTTTGGTACTCACATCTCAAACGCTTTAATATATATGCCATACGAGAGCTGTCTAATTGGATTAGTGCCTGGCTTTCCTTGGTTTGTGCATGGAAATAGTGCATTTTTGTAAGAAGGGCGCATTACAGACAGAGGGAACAGCATGAGCAGAAGCTCTGAGGCAGGGCCTGTGGTCAGACTGGGGATAGTGAGACAGCAGGCAGGTGGCGGGGAATGTTGCGTGTCAGACTAAGACATCGGGGTTCTGGGCGGCAGGCAGTGGGGAGGCAGCAAAGATTGGGGGGCAAGTAAGAGAGACGCTCTGCTGTGTTTCGGGGAGACTCAGCTGGAAATACAAGGGGGAACGGATGGAATACGGGCAGAGGGAACAGCTAAGAAGTTATCGCAAAGACCTCAGCGAGGGATAGCAAGGCCTGAGCGGAAACAAATGAGAAATGCCACTAAAACGAACTCTTGCCTCTTCTCTCCTCCCTGTCCCTCCAACTCGGTGTTCAGGGCCCGAGCTTAAACGTCAGGGGACGGGCAGAGTTGGGTCTGGTAGCATGCCAGGGGCCCCCCAGAAGACAAGATTGCCCGGGCGTGTTACACGCACACGCTGTTGGGCCGGGGGGCAAGCGGCTGTGACAGCAGCCAGGAGGAGAGCTCTTGGAACCCGCGCCCCGTGTTCGCGTCTCTCGCCAGCCGGGTCTCAGCGAGGGCGGCAGGGAGATCCCGGGGGGTTGGGGGGCAGTGAGCACGGGCCGAGCTGGAGCTGTGCCGAGTCTGTTGATCGTGGTTGCTTGTTTCCTGCGGAGGCAAAACCTCCGGGTTGAGCTAGTCCGACACGTTCTCGGTGCCCTCTCCTTTGATCTCCTCTGCCACAGAACCGTGAGGAGCAAAAGGCTTGCCTCCCTGCCTCCCCCCCAGGCAGAGGGAACGCGGGACGCTGCCTGGCCAGTGAGGTGCAAACCAGAGAAGCCTTCACGGAGGCTCCCTGGTCAAAGGCGTGCTGGCACCGGCCCTCCCGTCCGGCTCGAGGGCTGCGGCACCCACCGTGCAGCCAGGAGCCCACAGAGTAGAGGTGGCCAGCGTGGTGCGTGCGTGGACGGTGGGAGGAGGGGCGGGAGGACCGTGTGACTTGGCTGGCAGCATCAGCAGGTGCCTCCCGCGGGTCTTGTTATCTTGGAGGGATGAAGCTCTATTGTTTCAGGCTCTGTTAGAGGCTGGGTTTTCTGTCGCTCGTCCAGAGCGCGTTCCGACACGCGTTTACCTTTCTGTCTCCTTCCTCAGGAGCACGGCACTTCCTAACAGGTGGATGCCAGGCTCTGAGTATCTAGAATGGGATCAAATGTCGCGGTGGGTGTGGGTGTTCCAGGCGATACGCTGTAGTTGTCTTGTTCGCAGTGCCGTTATTTTCAGGTTTGGTAACGTAATCCTAATAACATCAGCAATCCCGGCGGTCATAATGTCAAAAGTGGCATCTGCTGTGATGCTTTTATTTTTAAAAGTGTAGCTTGGGGCGCCCGGGTGGCTCAGTCGGTTAAGCGGCCGACTTCGGCTCAGGTCATGATCTTGCGGTCCGTGAGTTCAAGCCCCACATCGGGCTCTGTGCTGACTGCTCAGAGCCTGGAGCCTGTTTCAGATTCTGTGTCTCCCTCTCTCTGACCCTCCCCCGTTCATGCTCTGTCTCTCCCTGTCTCAAAAATAAATAAAACGTTAAAAAAAATTAAGAAAAAAAGTTTAGCTTAACCATTTTTTTCCTTTATAGAAAAAAGAACTTGCACATGGATATTTGTAACAGCTGTATTCATAATTGCCAAAACCTGGAAGTAATCGAGATGTCCTTCCGTAGGGGAGCAGATACATAAAATGATACCTCTGGACAACGGAATATTATTCAGCACCAAAAAGGAACGAGCCATCACGTCCTGGAAAGACATGAAGGAAATTTAAGTGCGTATGGCTCATTGGAAGGAGCCAGTCTGAAAAGACCACGCAGCGTATGGCATTAACTATGACATTCTGGAAAAGCGAAACTCTGCAGACATACAAAGATTAGCTGCTGTCAGGGGTTAAGTGGGGGGAGGGATGAACACAGATCTTTTTAGGGCAGTGAGACGACTCTGGATGATACTGTCATGGTGGATATGTGACAGTTGGCAAAACCTATAGGATATACAGGGCCAAGTGTGACCCCTGATGTAAACTGTGGACTCTAGTTCATAGTAACGTATCAACATTGGTCCATCAGCTGTAACAAATATGCCACATCATTTAAAAAAAATTTTTTTTTAACATTTATTTATTTTTGAGACAGAGAGAGACAGAGCATGAACAGGGGAAGGGCAGAGAGAGAGGGAGACACAGAATCAGAAGCAAGCTCCAGGCTCCGAGCCATCAGCCCAGAGCCCGATGCGGGGCTCGAACTCACGGATCGTGAGATCGTGACCTGGGCTGAAGTCGGACGTCTAACCAACTGAGCCACCCAGGCGCCCCAATGCCACATCATTAACAAGGGAGCTGAGGGCAGGAGGGAAGGAGAATATTGGACCTCTCTACTTCCTGCTCAATTTTCTATAAACTTAACACTGCTCTAAAATATTAATACCTTTGATTTTCAATTTTTTTTTGTCTGAGTATAGTCGACACACAGTGGTATGTTAGTTTTACATGTACAACATAGTTCACTCTTATGTGGAATCTGAAAAGCAGTAAGTATTTTAGAAAGCAATATTTGGGGGTCCCTGGGCGGCTCAGTCGGTTCAGCGTCTGACTTTGGTTCAGGTTCGTGATCTGTGCTGACAGCTCAGAGCCTGGAGCCTGCTGTGGATTCTCACTCTCTCTCTGCCTGTACCTCTCTCTCTCTCTCTCTCTCTCTTCTCTCTCTCTCAAAAATAAATAGTTAAAACATTGAAAAAAGAAGAAAGTAATATTTCATCATTGAATATGGTAAAGGGAGAAGTTGGGAGTGATAAAAACTAAAGAGTCTAAAAGCATTTCTGGAAGCACAGAGAGAAGAAAGCCCCAAAGTCATAGCATAAACCATAGAGCGAAATCTAATATGTAGACTTCAACTAGTAAGTTCCAGGCAAAGCAGAAATGGTCATTCTGCAGCAAGCTCGAAAAACTGGGTCTTCATTTCTCAGGCCTGCCCTGTTTCGGTTCCTAATTTCCTCTAATGCTGGGTTTGAAATGCAATGTTCGGGCGGGCGGGAGAGGTTGCTCCCCAAAACGGGATGGATAACCCACAGCTTTTGGGTAGGAATGCTCTGTGGCCACTTTTTGCTTTTATGAAACTAAAAAGTGGCTGAGGAAGCACACATTAAAGAACTCTCAGCAAAGCCAATGGAGCCAAGTGGGAAGGACAAGAAGAGGTCTCGAATCCTAGCGGCTAGAGCCTCTGTGGACTTGAGGGTGCGGGCGAGGCGGGGCTAGACAGGGCAAGGCAGCCTCGGCCGGTCTCCCAGCCCTTCCTCGGAGCAGGGAGTTGAGAGTTGTGGTTTCCTGCCTCTCCCAGATTTCTCAGGCTGCTGGTGAGTTTTCCCTATTTCTTTGAGAAGACAAAATTAACACCTAAGGGGAAAATGTCGGAAATTTTACTGCAATAGTAATATTGTAGGAAAATCTCAATACAGTAGGCAAGTTCCAGAACCGAGGTTGGAAGCAAACATAAGCCTGGGGAGCGTATTCTTTTCTGGAATTTCCCTAAATACAGTAAAACCTTGGCTTGCGAACATAATTCGTTCCGGAAACCCGCTCGTAAACCAAAGCACTTATATATCAAGGCGAACTTCAAGAACCATGGGCTCAGTTGTGATCACGTGACATTCGGCGTCACGTACGGCTCGTATTGCGAGACATCGCTCGTTTATCAAGTTAAAACTTACTAGAAATCTTTGCCCCTCTCGCGGAACCCTCCCAGAGCAAGTTCCTCGCAACCCAAGGCTTTACTGCTGTAAAGCATCAGTTCACATCACAGGCACATTTCCACGGCTCCCACATCTAATTCCGTCTGGATCTCATCCTGGTTTTGTGAATCTGGTTTCCCTAGGAGCTGTAGGGTTATGGTCGCTGAGAGATTCGGAGTCGGCGAAGCTAAGTTGGGGACACAGGACGAGCACAAGTGAAAACCTGACAACGTGGGAAAACAGTATGTGGCAGAAGCAGTAACAGCCACGGCTGCCTGGTGGGACGTGAGGGGCTTCTGGAGCCAGAACGCCAACTTTTATCCCGGCTTGGGAAATTATTTCATTTCTCTGTGTTGGCTCATTTGAGAAACTGACGGTAACATCAGCCCCTACTTTAGAAGGCCACTGGGAGGGTGCAAGAACGCACATGCTGGGAAGGACTCACATTGCCTGGTGTGGTAAATTGTCGATGAACGTCAACTGTTTTTTATAAATCATTACGGCGAGTGTTTGACGGCATACCAGCCCAGCGCATTGACCCGCTAGCTCCAGCAATGCCTCGCGCTCAGGAGGTCCTCAGCAAAAGCTTGCTGAATGAATACACGGGACAAGTAGCCTTCCGTAAAGAAGGAAGAGACCGTAAAGAAGAAAGGAGAAAGGGGAAGGCCTGCCTCGGCCTGGAGTTGGAAGATTTTGCGTTGTGGACGGGAGCGTTGAAATTAAACAGCAGGCAGGGGACGCCGCTGAAGGACAGTGACTGACCTGGGGAAGAACGAGATTTGGGAGGAGACCCAACGAGGAAGGAGATCGGAACCCGACTGAAAAGGATGTTGAATACGAGGGTCGGGCGTTTAAATTTCCCATCATGCTCGAGTGTGTGTGTGTATGTGTGTGTGTGTGTGTGTGTGTGCGGGAGGGGGGTTCAAGGAAGAATAATCTAGCATCACGCACGAGATCAGTTGGAAGGGCAACCACCTGTTGGTAGGGAAGCAGAAAAGCTGCCGAGTATAAACCGGGCGGTCTGCCAGTAATTCCAGAATGTTCTGAAGAATGGACCTCGGGGTGGGCAGAACCAATTTTGAAAGAGATTCCACCTCACTTGAAGTTCGGCGAAGCTTTAGAAGGAAACAGAGTACAACACCCCAGGAGGAGACATAAAATACTTTGGGAAGTGGGGTTCACATACTGACCATTGTTATCTTGCCCGTGATGCGATCTGTCACTTTAGAGAGGTGCTGAATCCAGTGTGACGCTTGGTCGGCTCAGAAGGTGGTTTTCCAGATCCCTCCCTGCCGACAGGACACCCCTATCCAGCGATAAAGGCTGACAGGACACCCGTAACCAGTGATAAAGGCCTCTAGGGCCTGGCCTGCTCCACAAACCCACTTTGCAGAGCTTGAAGGGATGTACAACGATATGACGTGTAGGAGCCACAGGGAATCCACATTCTAGATCATTCCAGCCTCTATGAGAGCGGAATGTCCAAAGAAATCAGTACCTTTCCGGAAAGGGCACGGACACGTTATCGAATCAGTACAGGAGCCCAGATGTCCACACTTGTTCTCTAGGTTTAGGTTACTTCAGTGAATTTTTTGCCATCAGTTTTTCTCTTTTACATGGAGTCCTGACGTGTGAAGGTTCAGTCAGATCGGGCTTTGAATCGTCCTTTATTCCATCCTTCGCTGCAGATGCCACCCCTCCCCCCTTTTCGGTGCTTTGGACTTGTAAGGTTTGGCTGAAGGCCGGCATAGTTTTTGTTCTCACGATCCATAGGGCCCTGCTTCCAGGCTCGCTGCTTTCTTCCTCCTGGGAAAGGGCCCTCCCTTTCTGCCTCCCAGACGGACCTGTTCGTCCTAAGCACTGGGAGGTTCCCATGAATGCCCACTTGCGGAAAGAGCTCTGTGTGCAACAGAAGTTTCTGAGGAGAAAGAACCCCCTGTGGGGAAGGCCTTTAGGAACGGAGCTCTTGACAAGTGTTCCTTCCGGGGCAGTGACAAACGTAAAACAGGTAGAGGTTGCTCCCAGCTTAAGATAGTGTTGAAAAGAAGGAAGCTCCTCTCTCGTCCTGGTGATGGAAATCATAAGCTGAAAACTTGAGAAGTGCTCAGAACGCGAGCAGAAAGCGGTAAAAGAAACTACGCACCTGTTACTGTGAGCGAATTATGCCGGATTCAGAACCTGTCGCTAGCAAACTGCGTAAGCCTATTGCAACCCTCGGCGAAAACTGTACTGTTGTAGACGTAGGATGATTAAGTGTTGTTGTAGCATTTTCTGGGCCCTCCCAGTGAGATCACAGAGGATGTTCTGTTTTATGTGTAATTTTGGAAATTTGAAATATGTAAAAGAAATAGGGCGTATTTGCAAGTCAACGTAAGTTCACTTTTTAAGGAAGATAACGGAACAACACAGAAATCCACCATAACAAGATAAAGGGAAAAGGAGAGATTGGAGTAAATTCGTGCAAAATAATAGTGATTTTTTAAGACGTCTGTTAGATCAGGGGCGCCTGGGGGGCTCAGTGGGTTGAGCGTCCGACTTCGGCTCAGGTCACCATCTCACGGTTCGTGGCTTCGAGCCCCGCGTCGGGCTCTGTGCTGACAGCTCGGAGCCTGGAGCCTGCTTCGGATTGTGTGTCTCCCTCTCTCTCTGCCCCTCCCCTGCTCGTGCTTTGTCTCTCTCTCTCTCAAAAATAAACAAACATTAAAAAAAAAGTCTGTCAGATCAGAGGTGCCTGGGGGGCTCAATTGGTTGAGCATCGGACTCTTGATTTCAACTCAGGTCATGATCTCAAGGTCCGTGAGTTTGAGCCCCGCATCAGGCTTTGTGCTGACAGTATAGAGCCTGCTTGGGATTCTTTCTCTCCCTCTCTCTCTCTGCCCCTCCCCCAGTTGCATGGGAGTGTTCTCTTTCCCTCTCTCTCTCTCTCTTTCTCAAAATAAAAAAATAAACTTAAAAAAAAAAAGCCCAGTGTTATTAAAAACAAATCTCTTAGCTCAATATTCTTGTTCTTCCTCACATTTTAGCCCACATTATTATGATATAATTGTACAATATTTTACATTTTTAGTCTCCCAGTTTTTCCCTAGGTCATTTTTTTTAATGTTTATTTTTGAGAGAGAGAGAGACAGAGTGTGAGAGATGACACAGAATCCGAAGCAGGGAGAGAGGGAGACGCAGAATCTGAAGCAGGCTCCGGGCTCCCAGCTATTAGCACAGAGTCTGAGGCGGGGCTTGAACTCACGAACTGCAAGATCATGATCCGAGCTGAAGTCAGACGCTTAACCGACTGAGCCCCCCAGGCGCCCCTCCCTAGGTCATTTTTATTCTCTATCAAAAACAATAAAGGCCAGAGTTGTTTTGGAACTCAAAAGATAGCTACCAATGATAAAGTTTTATGACATCGGAATTTCTCAGGACTCGCATGGGGTCATTTTGGTAAAAGTCCTTTTCATCAGTTTTCTGAAGGACCGTTCATCATCTTTTGATATTCAGATCATTTTGTTTGAAGAACCCACCCCATCCACACCCTTGTTGGTCCTGTCTTCCTCGTACGTGGTCTTACTGCCGGATCCCCCTCTGTCAGCGGGTCGTGGGGATAGGGAGGTCCTTCCAAGTCACTCTCGTCGACTTCCCGGAATCTTCGCTTTTATTTTACCGTAAAGGGATGCAGTTTTACTTTCCGATAGATTGGCATCGAATCTTGTCCTGACGTGTCTACACTGGGAAGGCAGCAAAGACTGACAAGCACAGGCATCGATCGGGTGGTCTGGAACAGACATCCCTAGCAAGTGGGAGAGGTTCGAATGGGGACTCAAATTCCTTAGGGAAAACGTGTTTCAGTGACTTTGTTTTCCTGCCCGACCCTGTAACCAGCGGGATCAGATCCTGAATTCTCGGAGCATTTTCGCTGGAATGCACTTGAAAACAGTAAATGTCAACATCGTGACGTCAGCAGGGAATGAGCTACTGTTACTTTTCCAGGGGACAGTTCAGCCCAGGATCCTTCTGCCAGGTCAGAGGGCCCATAACCCAGGAGCTCTAGGGAATCCTTCCTCCAAGGGCAGGCTGGGGTGGGACGGGGGTGGGCCGGCGAGCCCACATTTGAGCCCAACCCCAGGGGTGCTGTTTCTCCTCCCCTTTAATGATCTCTTCGTTCTCCCTTCTGTCCTGGGTCCTTCTCTGTGTAAATGCGTACCGGACGAGTGCTTGTCGCGAATTCCTGTGTCCAGGAGTCACCTGGGGATTGTTGCCTGCCGGTTCTGGTTCAGCAGGTGTGGGTGGGCCCTCGGGTCTGCATTTCCGACCAGCAGGCGCTGGCCGGGGGGGGGGGGGGGGGGGCGGTGGTCACACCTGCAGAAGCCATGCTGCAGAGCCCATCCTGTGTGGCGTGACCCGCGGGGGAGGCAGGCAGTGCACGTGTCCTCTGCCCGCAAAACACTCAGAGCTTAGAGAGGGTCACGGACCAGTGCGGGGTCACACAGCACGGAAGCTGAAGGGCCGAAGAGCTGGGAAGTAAACCCAGACGGGGACAGCTCTAAAGCCGGCTCAGCCACGGCCGGGGGGGGGCACTTCCTACACTCTGAAGCCAGGGAGATGGCGGGGGCCACTGCTCCCCCTTCTGGAAGGAAGGAAACGCAGCCGGCCTTCCTGTGGGTGGACCCCGCAGTGTGGGGATCCAGGATGAGGTTCTGGCAGGTGTCCCTGTCACCCCTCCCACGGTGATGAGCAGGAGGACAGGGGGAGGGGGCCTGGCCCTCACACAAAGGAAGGCCGTAGGCCGGCTCTCATCCGGGGCATCCTGGTTCTCGGGGTCTGCACCAGCCACACGTGGACGTTATCTGGGAATGTTAGTGACGTAAATTCTCGAGTCCTGCCCTGGCGGAGTGAGGCTACCAACGTGACGTCACCGACGCAGAGTTGGGAACAGATGCCCACGATGGGCTCTTGTGAGCGAGAGCCGGTGGAGGGAGGGGGCACCCCAGTTACTTCTGTCCTGACACAACATCCTGAAAGTCAGCACGTCAGGCAAAACCGTGTGGCAAAGAACCCACAGGGCCCGTGGGAACACGGGCCTGGGGCCGCCCTGCTCAGACACCGCCCTGGTGACACATCAGAGGACAGCAACCCAGTAAACACGGCAATTTGTACGTGTTCCCTGGATAAATAGTGCCAGCAGCACGTCACGTGGAGAAGGTCGCCTTGAGGAAGACCTGAAGTTTGCTCTGGAGTTGGTACGTGCATTTGTGTGGCCCCCCTGTTTGGAGGAAGAGGAGAACAAGGCGGGGTGGGGGGCGGCGAGCCAAGAGGGAGGCAGCGGGAGAAAAGGAACAGAAAACAACAGAAAACAAACCAACCAGCTGGGGAGGAGAAGGGGGAGTCCCGGGGTGGGGGGGAGGGCAGGCAGGAGGCTCGTCAGCGTCCCAAAGCCGTATCCCCAGATGTGGGTGGGACGGCGGAACCAGAGTGTGTGGTTTGTGATTCCTGCTGTCTTCACCTGGCTTTTCCGAGATGGAATTGCGCACGTGCAGGCTGAAAGGCACATTCTGCTCACATCGTTCGGTATGTGCAAACCCGTTGGAGCGAATCCTCATGTTCGAAACGGGCTTTTACCAGAACTGGCGGAAGTTACACCATGGAAATCGGCAAACTCTCGACGTCGGGGCTTTCCCTCCCTGAGGGGCCAGCCGAGTACCTGCCAGCGCACCTGCTGATCGTAGAGCACTGCATGTAGTGGTTGGTATACAGCAAGTGCCTAATAAGTGGTCGGAATGAGTAACACTTTTCCCAGGAGGAAGTCAAGTGGGATTTGAAGGGAACAAGCCGCAAGTAAAGTGGACCAGGCCACGGCGGGTGAGCAGAGGGGCCGGCACAGGCGAGCACCCGTGGCTGGGACCTCAGGCAGACAGAGAGAGGCGTAGAAACTTCTGGAACCTTCTCCCCCTCCCATCCCCTGGGGGTGCAAAGAGACACCAAGTGCGTCACACATTCTTAGCATCTTCCGCAATTATTTTCAAGGTAGAAACAAAACAGAAAGCCAGTAAGTTCCAGGGAGACTTTTAATTATTCCGTGAAGGTGTTTTTTTCATCCAAAGTTGTCATTTTCAACTCTCCTGCCAACCCCAGTGCCTGCACAGCTCACTACAGCGTGCTTATTGGCAAGCCTGAATGGGGTATTTCATAAATGAGGCAGTAGCAGATGTTTACTGAACAAAGTTTTTATGAGGAAAACCAAAATGTGCAAGTTTTTATGGGACTTGCCATTGAGCACAAGGGGCGAAACTTACTCCTAAACCGTTGTGCAAACTGCGTGCTAAGAGGAAGCCTGAGTGAGTGGAGACAAGGGCAAAGCCCAGGTGAGACCCCTCTGCCTAGAGTCTCAGAGAAGGCATCACTGATGATGGGAAGCTGAGGCCGGCCTTGAGCCAGCGTGGAAATTGCAGGAGATGGGTGCGCAGACGACACTGCAGGTGGAAAACAGACTCCAAGGGTAAGGGCGGCGAAGCACGGAGCATGTTCTAAGGACTGGAAGAAGTTTGCTTTGGGCAGACAGTTTATTTTTATTTTTATTATTTTATTTTTGAGAGAGAGTGCCAGCAGGGGAGGGACAGAGGGAGAGGGAGACAGAGAATCCCAAGCAAGCTCCGTGCTGACAGCCAAGAGCCCTAGGCGGGGCTCCAGCTCACAAACCGTGAGATCGTGACCCGAGCCAAAGTCGGACGCTTCACCGACTGAGCCACCCGGGCGCCCCAGGCAGACAGTTTATGGAGGGGCATCTCTGTATCTCTTGCGGGACAGTGCCTTGATGGCAGTAGCTGGGGAGATTTGTGCTGGTTTCAGACGGGCTCGTGTCAATGTCCTTATTCGAGGTTCACTGTTAATGAGTTACTAAAGCTCTCACTTGTTGGTCAGAGATGGAAGTGATCAGCCTCTGATTTAATCCTTACAGAGATCTAGGTAGCCGGGGATACTGCCGGTCCCCTTCGACATGAGGGAACTGAGACAGGAAGAGGGTAAGGAGCTTGTGTAAGGTCACGGGGCTGCTGAGTTGCGGATTTGGGTTCACGTCCCAGTCTGACATGGCGGCTAAGCTCCTGACTTCTCCTGCCACTGCCTCTTCGTGGGTCCACACCAACGGGTGCTGGAATGTGCCTGCAGGCCGTCCTGAAGCTTCGGGCGGACCATGGGTCCTGAAAAGACTACGAAGATAAAACGTTGTCAGCTCTGTGTTCTTTATAGAAAAACAAAAGGATAGGGTTGCATCAGAATCTGGAGAAAATTACCTTTACTCCCGTATGTCATCCAGGAAAGAGGTTACGGAACTGTGCATGTCATTAGTTAATTCCCAGTGATCGATCACATTTCACTTTATGCGAGACCTCGAAAGAGGTGGGGCTCTGGGCCGAGGGTGGAATCGGTGGGCGCTCTGGGGAGAACCTCCCAGAGGCACAGGAGAGACTAGGTCCCCAAGAAGGCGGATCAGCCCCCAGAAAGGGGTGCTCAGCGGGGCGTGTGGAAAGTCTGCCAAAGGTGACGACGTGAGTTCGGACACTGAACACCCAAATGGATCGGGGCTGAAGGGAGAAAGTCAGCATGGTCAGCGGGGCGCCGGGCCACTGGTCCTACAGATTCATCGTGATGCAGAACTACACCGGGGCCTCAGGTGAACATTCCGCGAGCACATGTGTAAGAGGGGAGCTGTTGTTCCCAGCACGTTCCGCCTCCCAATAGGAAATGGCTCGGGTCGATTTTCCCTGCTTACACCTTCTCCTTGGCCTCGTGGCTGGCTGGCTGCTGACGGTGTATCTGTGGGCTCCCTCCGTTAGTTTCCACGGTGTGTGTTTTAATACTGGCTTCCGTTTTCCGCATCGATTCAGGCCAACCCTGCCCGCAAAGACTCAGTCTGATAAGATTTGAGTCCCGGTGCCACAGATTGGAAGGCACTGACGACACTACAACATGTTGCTCAAAGAGTCTTTATTCTGAGCGTAGAGGAGACACCTAGTAAATGTTCTTGGACAACAAAACACCTGGGACTCGTGTCTTGAGGTTCTCCAACTGAAAGGCCTGGGTGTTGTCACATCTAGGGTTTACCAGTTGCCTGCACGGCATGGATGTGGGAGTGCTGAGCACTGAGAATCCTATGACGTCCTCAGCCAATCCCAGGGCCCAGGAACTCAGGGGTGGGTGGTGAGTGCAGTCATCAAAGCGTTTAGTGACAAAGAGCGTGTCCATTGTTGGAGCTGACTCCGTGTGATTCCCCACGCGGGTCTGATGTGACAGAATCAGACAAGGGTTTCAGGAGGCTGGTGAGTAGTCCATATGATTTGGGAGTTGGGCGGCCTCGGGCGACAGGTCCGGTCCTGCTGGCTGTGGGGCTACATAAGCGCAAGCGTCTTAACCTCTGCGAGAACCATTTTTCTCACCTGCATCTCCTTCTGAAGGTCATTACAAGGGCAAGGACAAGGCAGTACCTACAGTGTGCCAGACATTGGCTCATACCCAGTGTAGATACCGTTTACAGGGATAGAAATGCCGGAAGAGACCGAACGATGCAAGTTAAAACAATTTACCTGTTTCATTTCTTCCTTTTAGAAATTGTGGGTAGAATTTTATTACATGGCTTTGCATAAATACTTTTATAAACGTGGAGATCTTTTATAAATGCGGAAAAGTGGAATAATGCTGTCTGTTGACGTACACATATAATTATATAACTATACGACTAACTCTATATATACACACACATACCTATACACACACGTATACAGATGCCTATGCAGGTGCCTTTCACTATAATGAAATCTCATTATCTGAACTTGTTATTCAAACTCAAGAACAACAGGGCTGGAGAGAAAGCGCACATGGCTTCTGTGTTATTGTTTGCTTTACAAAATAAGGACATTATACATATTTTCTATACCTTGGCTCAATGAGCCGTGCTACCTAGAAATCTCACTGAGTCAACTGGTGTATATTCTACCTAGTTCTTCATGCTGGCTGAATAATATTGTGTGGTGTAGATGAGCGATATTTTACCCATTCCCGTATCAAAGGGCATTTATTTTCTTACTAGTTTTCTGAGGCTATAAAGAATGCTGCCATAAATATTCTTGTACAGACATCCCAAGGACTCAAGACTTGACTTCCCTAAATCAAATATCATTTGCACTCTCTAAATAGAATTTCATTTTCCTTTTTGTTTAATCCACTTTTGCGCACACACACACACGCACACACACACACACACACACACACCAGGTAACCTAGTTATTTATAGCAAGTGTTTTATTGTTGTTTTTGTTGGTATAGCCTGAATACTTCTGGACTTCTTTATGTCTATGTCTTGAGGAAATACTTAACAAGGGACTCAGGAACTAGTGTGTTGGAACTTTCTCCAGCGAAAAAACCCTAGGTGGGTTCTCTGGGGCCCTGAACTTGTCCGGTGAGCAGTACAAAGCGGCATACCCTCACATAAAACTCTCACAAGCTCAGTAGCATTTTAGCCAAAAGTCAGCTTTATGGATTATTTCATTAAAAAAAAACATACCGCATTGCAATAAAATTGGTAAACTATATGCCGAGTAGCGACTTAAATGAACTCTTCAAAAGATATGAGCTGGTGATGTCCCCTTATTCAAGTAGGAAACTTAATCATATTTCTACAGTGTGTCCAGGGATGCCCATCACTGTCAATGAATTCTATACTACAGTTTTACGAAAGCTTTTTAAAAATTGGAGTATAGGGGCGCCTGGGTGGCACAGTCGGTTAAGCGTCCGACTTAAGCCAGGTCACGATCTCACGGTCCGTGGGTTCGAGCCCCGCATCAGGCTCTGGGCTGATGGCTCGGAGCCTGGAGCCTGTTTCCGATTCTGTGTCTCCCTCTCTCTCTGCCCCTCCCCCGTTCATGCTCTGTCTCTCTCTGCCCCAGAAATAAATAAACGTTGAAAAAAAAATTAAAAAAAAAAATTGGAGTATAGCGGACGTACAACGTTGGATTAGTTTCAGGCGTACGACAGGGACTAGACAAGTTTATATGTCACGCTGTGTTCACCACAGTGTAACTGCCATCTGTCACCACACGAACTGTTCCGGGACCTTTGCCTTACTCCTGTATTGTACCTTTCATCCCTGTGACCTCTTCATTCCGTGACTGTAAGCCCGTATCTCCCTCTTCCCATCACCCATTTTGTCCCATCCTCCCACCCCTCCCACCCCCACAGGCCACCACCAGGTGGTTCTCTGTATTTATGGGTCTGTTTCTGCTTTCTGTTGTTTATTCATTTGTGTGTGTGTGTGTGTGTGTTTAAGATTCCATATATAAGTGAAATCATAAATTTGCCTTTGACTTATTTCACTTCGTGCAGTACCCTCTGGGTCCGTCCATGTTGTGGCCCGTGACAAGACCTCATTCTTTTTCATGGCTGTGTAATATTCCACTGCATATGTGTCACGTCTTCCTCATTCCTGCATCTGAATGTTCCTTGGACACTTAGGTTGCTTCTGTATCTTGGCTTTTGTAAATAACGCTGCAGGAAACCTAGGAGTGCATTTATCTGTTTTGAGTTAATGATTTCGTTTTCTTTGGGTAAATACCCAGTACTGACATTGCTGGAGCATGGGGTAGTTCTATTTTTAATTTTTTTGAGGAACCTCCCTACTGTTTTCCACAGTGGCCGCACCAGTCTGCATTCCCAACACCAGTGCACGAGGGTTCTCTTTATTTTCCACATCCTCACCAACACTTGTTATTTCTTGTCTTTTTGATTCTAGCTGTCCTGACGGTTGTAAGGTGATATCTCATTGTGGTTTTGATTTCCTGACGGTGAGTGATGTGGAGCATTTTTTCGTGCGTCTGTTGGCCATCTGGATGGTTTGTTTTTTTTTCTGTTCAGGTCCTCTGCCCATTTTTAAATCAGAACTTCTGTTTTTGTTTTTGTTTTGGCATTGCTCGTAGAAGTTCTATATTTTGGATGTTAACTCCTTATTTAGTATATCACTTGCAAATATTTTCTCCCATTCATTAGGTCATCTTTTTGTTTCGTTGGTGGTTTCCTTCACTGTGCAAAGGCTTTTTCCTTTGGTGTAGTCCCAATAGTTTATTTTTGCTTTTATTTCCCTTGCCTGAGGAGACCCATCTAGAAAAACGTTGCTACAGCCAGTGTGAAAGAAATTACTGCCTGTGTTTTCTTCTGGGAGTTTTATGGTTTCAAGCCTCACATTTAGGTCTTTAATCCATTTTGAGTTTATTTTTGTATATGGTGCAAGAAAAAAAAAAAACCCACCAGTGTTAGCTTTTGGTGGCACAGCTGTTCTGTTCGTGTCATCGGGCCGTTCTGATTTTGAGCTGGTTTCATCGGGGTGTTTCACTCCGAGTCGCTGCTGTGTTCACGGTTGTGGTTCAAGAGAGCCAAAGCCCATCACGCCGTTTACAAGGGCCCTTGACTTGGTGGGGAGGGGAGCACGTCATTTACTGAGACTTTGGACATTTACAATGCGATGTTTTTTGCTTCCGAAGTCTTTATGGAGAGAGAAGCCTGGGGACAGACCAACATACGACCCTTCCCTGGCGTGGGGTTTCTGCAGACGTCTGGATTTTTAAACACTTAGGCTGCTTTATTTTCTACATCAGGAGCTGGTTTGTAGGGCCCCGAATTTAAGCTTTGACAGGTAAGAATGTCTGAGCTTAGCAAGACTCTTTTGATTAGTACTCATTAAAAGGCCAGTTTGGCTTAGAGCAAGTCAATTCTTAATTATGTCCTGTTTATAGGACTTGAGTAATGTTTTTTTGTTTCTAGTTGTAATTTGCTGCTCTTGATGGTAGGCTTTGTGTAACACACAGAAGCTCACTTCTTAGCCTGGTTTTGTGTGTTTGCCGAAAATAACTGGCCACTGTCCTTTCACGGAATGATCACTGTTGGTTCTTCATTCTTCCAACAAATATTTATTGAGTCCTACTGTGTGCCAAACAGCGGAGAGCCTCTAACGATGTCTAGACACATACCGAGCCCACTCTTCTGATAAATATTTCTTTCGTAAGTTGTGAAAAAGTGTTATTCAGAGACATTAAGAAAGAAGGGATCTAGTAAGGTCAGGTTTTTTTTTTTTTTTTTAATATGTAAGCTTCTTTTGGGTGCATACGAGAGCGAATTCCAACGCAAAGTTGTTTTTGGAGAATGTGAACATCTCCTTTGAATGACTTGGGAGAAAAGTTGCTTCGCGGATTCACAGAAGTAGGTCGCAGATGAAAAGAGCTCACAGAATAGGGATGTTAGCTGATGTCTCCTTATCTTGTACTTGGGCAAATAATAATAATAATAATAATAATAGGCAGGTCAAAGCCTCGCAAGATCTCAAGAGGGTGCCGCGTGGAACCCATGTGGAGGATGGACCAATGTCGCAGGCAGCTTGTGGGGGAGGGCCTCCGGGATGCCGTAAGGGGACTTGTGCAGGCCAAGGAGATCGCAGTCGCCCCCTCGCTACGTAGGACTTCGGTCCAGTGTCGGTAAGCGGTCCTCTGAAATTTGTACAGACCTTTCCCTGACATCGCGGTCCGACTCTCCCATCACAGCCAGGGTCTTTCTCCCCCGTCTGTCCCTCCTCAGTCCTGGCAGGAGAGGACTGAAGAAGCACACCTCGGGAGAGGAGGGCTGGTAGCGTTGCTGGCTTGAAAGGGAGGATGCTGGGGAGGATGCCCTGTGGCCCATCTCTACCCCTTGGCCCCTCTTCCTCAGTTTCCCCGCATATTCCTCATTCCTCTAGAATTGCCCCCCACCAAATGCCTACTCCCTCCTCCTCTGCCCCCCCTGACCCATCCGTCTTTTTCCTCCTCATATTAAAAGTATTAGTGTTCTAGGGGCGCCTGGGGGGGCTCAGTCGGCTGAGCGTCCGACTTCGGCTCAGGTCATGATCTCACAGCTTGTGAGTTCGAGCCCCGCGTCGGGCTCTGTGCCGACAGCTCGGAGGCTGGAGCCCGCTTTGGATTCTGTCTCCCTCTCTCTCTGCCCCTCCCCTGCTCACACTCTGTCTCTGTCTGTCTCTCAAAAATAAATAAGCATAAAAAAATGTTTAAAGTATTACCGTCCTCCAACATGTATGAGCTGACGATCTGGAATCCTTCCTGCTTTCTTGCCCTCACTCATGACCTATATCCAACTAACCACCGGACCCGTTCGTTTTCTGCCATACAAGGGTCTCTCAAACACACCCCCGTCGCCACCATCCCTGCCTTAATTTAGATCATACTCATTTCCTGCCTGGGTGTCTTGCCAACAGTCAGTCATTCCAAGTTCACGTTTGATCTGTGTCTTTCTCCCGGTTGAACCTCTCAGGGGCTGCCCAGTGACTATCAGATAAAGCCAGAACATTGCCATTTGTCACCGACCCCCGTGCTTTCCAGCGGTCTCCGACCCGCCGTCACATGCGCACACACCTTCAAGGGTTTTGCTGTTTCTGGACGTTTGCGCACGCCTTTTCTCCCTCTGGAACCACCTGCCCTCATACCTCCCCTCTTCCCTACTCGACCTGAGGTCTCACTCTTCAAAGACGCAGCCCAGTGGGGCGCCTGGGGGGCTCAGTCGGTCAAACATTCGACTTCAGCTCCGGTCATGATCTTGCAGTTCACGGGTTCGGGCCCCGCGTCGGGCTCTGTGCTGACCGCTCGGAGCCCGGAGCCTGCTTTGGATTCTGTCTCCCTCTCTCTCTGCCCCTCCCCCGCTCATGCTCTGCTCTCTCCCTGTCTCAAAAATAAATAAATATTCAGCAACAACAACAACAACAACAACAACAAAAAGCAAAGCAAAGAAGCAACCCAAACATGGCCTTGTGTACACAGCCTTCCCCAGTCCTCTCTCGCCGGTGATAACCTTCTTTCCCTGAGCAACCTGCTGTGTGTCTCGGGGTGGGGGGCCCTTCACATACTGCTCTGGGCTTCTTGATGTACGCGTCCCCGTTCGCCACTAGATGGTGAGAGCTTCCTCAGGGAAGAAGCTGCACGTTACCCATGGCTGGAGCTTTCCGGGAGCCGTGCCTGACACGGAAAGTTCCTGCCTTCTCAGATGCTTCACGTCGGGGGCACCCCTTGCGTACGTGTTTCCCACTCCAGTGGCCTGGAGAGAATACTGCCTGTCATCTGCCTCGCGGGATGTGCGACTCTAACACGCGGCGGTGTGTGTGACAGCACTTCCCAAACTGAAGTTCACAGCCAAAAGCACGGCAGCATTGTTGTTGTTGTTGTTGTTTTCGCCTACCAGCCCGCTTTGGTTTTGGATCCAGAGCTGGGTTGTGAGGCAGACGTGTCATCGTGGAGGCTGGTGGGGGAGGAAGGGGGGAGTGAGAGCCCTGCGTGGGGGTCCCGTGCTCCCACGAGCTGGCTGAGCCACCAGGAAAGCCGGATTCCTCTAGCGTCTGTTTTCCCGGCTTCTAAATAAGCACGTTTCAGTGGCCACTCTTTGTGGCTGTTCGGAGAGGTGTGCAATAATAAACTAGATGTCAGAACGGTAAACGCAGAATTCACGAGAAAAGTGGGGCAAAGAAAAAAAAAAACGATGACTGAGAAAGATGCATCCAGAGTCGGTCTTTGGTCACCAGGTTCGGGAAAAGTTGATGGTGTGGACAAGGTGGGGGGTAAAGCCACGGTTTCGGGCCGAGAAGCACATTCAGACTCAAAGCGGTGGATGTCCAGCCTTCAGCGGTGGATGTCCAGCAGCTGGGGCCCCGGGAGCGGTCAGGTGGTGAGAATTATTCAGAGAAGCCAGTTGGTGTTTCCGCACGAAAAACGGCCGCGCGGGGCTCTGCCTGTGTCCCAGAGTTCGCGATCGTAGGCCGTGTGCCAGGCTGTCGATGTCCTGAGAGCTCTGCGAAGCCACCGTCCTGCTTGGGCTTCTGCCTGCGGCGCCGGGGACAGAAGCTGAGGTCTCGCCCTGCGTGCTTAGTCTAGAGTGTCTCACTGAGTTTTTGAATGTGGGTTGAATATAAATGTTTCCTATGGAAATACTGGGCTAAAAGTATTGTGTCGAAAAATCTGTACATCCCATGAAGTTTGGGCTATAAAAACAAAGAAGCACTCTGTTGACAGTTCTTTAACCCGAGAGGTCTTCCTTGGGTTCGTGACTTTATATTTAAAAAAAAAAATTATGTTTATTTTTGAGACAGAGTGAAACAGAGCATGAGTTGGGGTAGGGACGGAGTGAGAGGGAGACCCAGAATCGGAAGCAGGCTCCAGGCTCCGAGCTGTCAGCACAGAGCCCCACGCGGAGCTTGAACCCATGAGCCATGAGATCATGACATGAGCCGAAGTCGGCCGCTCAACTGACTGAGCCCCCCAGGCGCCCCAAGTTTATTTAAATTTAAAGAGAGAGAGAGACAGAGAGACAGAGTGTGAGTGGGGGAGGGTCAGAGAGAGAGGGAGACACAGAATCCGAAGCAGGATCCAGACTCCGAGCTGTCAGCACAGAGCCCGACATGGGGCTCGAACCCACCAACCGTGAGATCATGACCTGAGCCAATGTCGGAGGCTTAACCCACTGAGCCACCCAGGCGCCCCTTGAAATTTTTTTTATCGTGTCTTTATATTTTTAAATGACATTCCAGTCTCTGCATCCCATGTGAGTTTGGATAAATGTACATAACAAATGGACACTGATGCTTTCTTTTCGAGTATGTTCTCTTAGAAGTGGACCCGTGTATTTTTGGGAAGTAATATCAAAGGTCTACTTGGTCTAAGTTCCTTTGTCCCCACCATGTGTAGAATGCTGACGTGAGAAAAACCAGGGTTCCCTGGTAATATCCACATTCATTAAACAATGGCTCTGTGCCACATGCTGGATACTCTGTAAGGTGCTTAAAAAGACAAGGACGATTTAGTTTCTGTTTTAAAGGAACTCAGAGTCTGGTATGAGACAGACCTGAAGTGTGGGCTTATAACACAGCATAAGGAAGATTTTAATAAACGTGCGTCAGGGTCCATGAGCAGAGAGGAAGACCGCTAACTTCCCACGAGGAATCCGGGAAGGCGTCAGAAAAGAGTTTGAACTGAAAATTCAAATTGGAATTGAAAGCATTTGATGCGAATGTTCAGGGGTTGGTAGGAAGGAAGAGGGATTTCGGACCGAGGATGAACTTGAGAAGTCAGAGCTGGAGGTGTGAAACTGACAGAGACAGACAGAGGGCCCTCACAGCTGGAGCAAAGAGGAAGTTTCTGGGGCAGGCGGGAGTGAAATTGGCCTTCCCATGGGATCCATACAAGTCATACTTTCTCTGACATGACACTTTTCTCTAACATGACACTTACCACACTGCTTGTTTATTTATTGGAATCGCCCACCATGCCCTTCAAAAATACCCGTCAACATGCCCAGCACCAAGTAGGTGTTCAACAAATACCTGACAAAGCTTTAGCAGATGGCTGCAGACCCCAGGCGCTGCTCGGAGTCTAGACGTGTTCCACTTGTTACCGGCAAGGGGACGCTGACATTAATGTGCTTGACGGGAGGGAGGTGACACGATCAGGCTTCCATTTACAAATCATCTGGGTGCTTATGATCACTTAGTAGGCTCAGATGTTCTTGCCTCGGTATCAGTATGGACTCAATTCCACCTTCTGGAGTGTATTCAGACAGTAATTACAGAACACTTACAACATAGCGGACACCTTCTCTGGGGAACAAGACAGAGTGTCAGCTTTCACAGGACGTGGAGACTGTACCAGCAGATGGGAATGAGAAGGGACAGACAGTGACCAAGTAAAACAGGTAAATAAATAAGATCATTTCAGGTAGTGATGACTCTTATAATATGATGGAGCACTTTTTAAAATTGGGTTGTTACGGGGCGCCTGGGTGGCTCAGTCGGTTGAGTGTCCGACTTTGGCTCAGATCGTGATCTCACGGTTCCTGAGTTTGAGCCCCTGAGTTGGGCCCTGTGCTGACAGCTCAGAGCCTGGAGCCTCCTTCAGATTCTGTGTCTCCCTCGCTCTCTGCCCCTCCCCCGCTTGCACTCTGCCTCTAAATAAATAAACACTAAAAATTCTAAAAATGAAATAAAAATAAAATTGGGTTGTTATATTGGCCTCTGAGAGAAGGTGACAATTTTTTTTCCCTGAGAACTGAATGATAAGAGGGAATCGTAACTGGCTTAGAGCATTCCACTTACTTAGGGCTGATTTGTGTCCCAGTATATGGAGAACGTTCCATGTGCACTGGAGAAGAATGTATATTCTGCTGCTTTAGGATGAAACGTTCTGAATATATCTGTTAAGTCCATCTGGTCCAGTGTGTCATTCAAAGCCATTGTTCCCTTGTTGATTTTTTGATTCGATGATCCGTCCATTGCTGTGGGTGGGGTGTTGAAGTCTCCTACTATTATGGTATTGCTATCGATGAGTTTCTTTACGTTTGTGATTAATTGATTTATGTATTTGGGTGCTCGCACATTTGGCACATAAATGCTTACAATTGTTAGGTCTTCTTGGTGGCTAGACCCCTTGATTAGGATACAATGCCCTTCTGCATCTCTTGATAGTCTTTATTTTAAAGTCTAGGTTGATTGATATAAGTATGGCTACTCTGGCTTTCTTTTGTTGACCATTAGCATGATAGATGGTTCTCCATCCCTTTATTTTCAATCTGAAGGTGTCTTTAGGTCTCAAGTGGGTCTCTTGTAAACAGCATATAGATGGATCTTGTTTTCTTATCCATTCTGTTACCCTATGTCTTTTGATTGGATCATTGAGTCCATTGATGTTTAGAGTGAGTACTGAGAGATATGAATTTATTGCCATTATGATGCTTGTAGAGTTGGAGTTTCTGGTGGTGTTCTCTGGTCCTTTCTAATCTTTGTTGCTTTTGGTATTTATTTATTTATTTATTTATTTATTTATTTATATCTTCCTCTTTTCTCCCCTCAGAGAGTCCCCCTTAAAATTTCTTGCAGGAGGGCTGGTTGGTCACAAACTCTTTTAATTTTTGTTTGGGAAACTTTTTAACTCTCCTTCTATTTTGAATGACAGCCTTGCTGGATAAAGAATTCTTGGCTGCATATTTTTTCTGATTCAGCACACTGGATATATCCCGCCACTCCTTTCTGGCCTGCCAAGTTTCTGTGGATAGGTCTGCTGCAAACCTGATCTGTGTTCCCTTGTAGGTTAGGGACTTTTTTTCCCCTGCTGCTTTCATGAGTCTCTCCTTGCCTGAGTATTTTGTGAATTTGACTGTGATATGCCTTGTTGATGGTTGGTTTTTGTTGAATCTAATGGGGGTCCTCTGTGCTTCCTGGATTTTGATGTCTGTGTCTTTCCCCAGGTTAGGAAAGTTTTCCGCTATGATTTGCTCACATAACCCTTCTACCCCTATTTCTCTCTCTTCCTCTTCTGGGACCCCTATGATTCTGAAATTGTTCCTTTTTAATGAGTCACTGATTTCTCTAATTCCTAAATGATGCTCTTTTGCCTTAATCTCCCTCTTTTTTTTCTGCTTCCTTATTCTCTATAAGTTTGTCCTCTATATGGCTGATTCTCTGTTCTGCCTCATCCATCCTTGCCACCATGGCATCCATCCGTGATTGCAGCTCAGTTAGGGCATTTTTAATTTCATTCTGGATATTTTTTACTTCTTTGATCTCTGCAGAAAGGAATGTTCATCTATTTTCGACTCCAGCTAGTATTCTTATTATCGTGATTCTAAATTCTGGTTCAGACATCTTGCTTGTATCTGTGTTGGTTAAATCCCTGGCTGTCGTTTCTTCATGCTCTTTCTTTTGGGGTGAATTCCTTCATTTTGTCATTTTGAAGGGAGAAAAGGAATTAATGAGGTAGAAGAATTGAAATAAAATTAAAATTAAGAAAATACTAAAATTAAAAATCACACACACACACACACACACACACACACACACACACACAAATCGAATATATGATGCTAGATCCTAGATGTGTTTTGGTCTAGGTGTTGAAAGTGGTTTGACAGATTAGAGAAAAAAAGGGGGGGAAGAAAAAAAGGAAAAAATGAATTCACTGAAGTAGACTAAAATGAGTTGATGGGGGTAAAATAGAATTTGAAAAAATATACACAAAAGAATATAGTAGAAAAAAATTAAAGAAAAACATTTTTAATAAAAACTAAAAATAAATATGAATTTTTTTCTTTTTCTGTACTCAAGAGAAAATAAATGAAAAAGAGAAAAAAGGTTTAAAAAAAGAAAAAAAAAGGAAATCGTTTGAAAATTTAAAAAAGTGAATACACTGTAGTAGACTAAAATAAAATGATGGAAGTAAAATAGAATTTGAAAAAAATTTACGTAAAAGCAAAAAATATAGGAATAAAAATTAAAGAAAAATATCTTTAATAAAAATTGAACATAAAAATGAATTTTTTCTCTATCTGTATTCAAGAAAAAGAAGTGTAAAAGAAAAAAAAATTTAAAAAATAAAATAGAATAGATGGACCTGCTAACAGACTGAAGTAGGACTGAAATTGCTTCGTTTTCCCCTAGAGGTCAGACTATGTAACGCCTTACAGTCCATAAACTAAGCCGGGGGTGAGACTTGTGTTCTTCAAGAGCGAAGTTGGCCCAGTTGGGCGGGGCTCAGTGTAACGGCTACGCTGTCCACTAGATGGCGCTGCTAGCCTCCTGGGGTGGAGTGTGGCGGCGCTCATAGGTGCGTATGCGCATGCGCGGGAGCGGAACATGGCGTCACCCAGCCACCCGGTCTGTTCTCCCAGATCAGCAATCGCGCACCCGTCCTCTGTCTTCAGCTCTCGTCCACTCTCCGCCCTTTCACTCTCCGTGACCAGGCCCCAGGCAGTACCTCTCTCCCGAGTTTTGTCTCAGATGCGGCTGTTTTCCCCGGCCCCTTACTTCCGAAGGACTGCGGCTTTGACCCCTTCCGCCCCTCCGCGGGAGGGTGTCACCGAGCACTGGCCCAACAAGCAATGGCCAAATGCCAGCTGCAGCCAGGAACGCCCGCTGGACCCTGCTGCTGCCGGTGCCCCGAGACTGTGGCCAGGTGCCAGCCCACCCCAGAAAAAGTTCGCGAGCCGGTGTAGCAGCAGCGTTTCAGGGATGGTGGGAAATCACAACACGCACCTGGCACCAGGCTTCACCCTTAACGAGTTTGTTTCCAGCACCAGCGAATGTGGCCGTTTTCCGGGGTCTGCTGGGACTCGGCTTCAACGATCTCTACCAAATGTCCTTCCAGCGGTGGGACCGCTTCTCCCCGTGTGGCCCGAGCACCTCCCGGACCCCACTCTGCTCCTGGGGATTCGCCCTTCCCACCAGAGCACCGCCAGGTAGGGAGCTGCGGGGTTGCAGCCTTTGCGCCCCTCTTGTTTACAGTCTGAATGGAATTGAAACCCTCTCCTTTCTCCTTTCTCAGTTGAGTCCCTGCGGCTGTTTCCAATCTTCCACTTTCTCTCCAGCTGCTTTGGGGGGGGGGGGTGCTTTTCCCGTCTTCTCTACCTCCCCACCCCTGCCTCTGTCCTCTCTCCGCCTGCAAAAGCACCTCCCCTCCTGCGACTTCTCGCTCCCCGAGTTCGCTGCGCCGCGTACCTGCTGAATTCTGTGGTTCAGGTTGTGCGGATTGTTGCGTTACTCCTCCAGTCAGTTTTCTAGGCGTGCAGGATGGCTTAGTGTTGGTCTGGCTGTATTTCGTGGACGCGAGACACACAAAAAGCTTCCATGCCGTTCCGCCACCTTGGCTGCCCCCAATCTTTGTCCAAGGGTTGGAACATCTTGATTTTGCTCATGAACGTCCCTGGGACTTCGTTGTTTCTTTGTCTCTTTCCTCTTAGTCTAAATCTCAGTCATTACTTCCACCGTGTTTTCAGATCCTTTCTTTCTCTTCTCTTTCTTGTTTTTTTATTTTCTTTTCTGTTTGCTGGTGCGACTCTTTCTGGCCAGACACAGGTCAGAGCTCTGGTGGCTTGAAGCCGAGATGCCGCGGCTCCATCCGGCCGCCTCAGGCTGGCGTAGAGCGTTCCAGGCAGAATTTTGCAGACACCCTACACTGTCCAGCGAATTCCGTTTTCTCTTTCTTCCGCGATGCAAAGCCAGGCGTCTCCCAGTGCCCTGTGGGAGCAGGTGTGGCCCGGGGACTGGGTGCCTGCCCCTAGAAAGGGAGCCACCTCTAGGTCTGACCCAGGAAGCCGTTCACCGCAGCCCCTGATGCTCCTTCTTCCTCAGCTGGGGCTGCAGAGACCCAGGGCATGACAGCCACATGAGGGAAGGTTCTGGGTCCCTGAGCGACCGCGTGGCAGAGTGCATTTTCCTTCAGTCTAAGCAGGGAAGCAGCTCTCACTTTGTCTCACTTTGTTCCCGAGACGCTCTCTTTCTTTTGAATCTGGGAATGTCCATTCTTAACTGTGTTGGACCAGCTTTTCCCGTAGTGAAGTCACGGGGATGGTGTTGGGACCTTGAACTTACATCTGTTTATCCGAACCCGGTATTAATGGATCCTGCTAAACAAGGATGCTTTGACTTCATGATTTTCTAGTAGCAAAGTCAAGGCATCTACCCCCTTCCTGCTCACGGGGGTGGGGGGGGAGGGGCCGCCACACTGGAGGTGTCAAGGTTGCCCCAGTACTTGGAGCGGGACGGCTGAACATGCGTTATCGGAATGTTTCTGGCAGCGCTTTAAAGAACCGGAGGGTATTATGCTAAGTGAAGTGAGTCAGTCAGAGAAAGACAGATACCATATGCTTTCACTCCTCTGTGGATCCTGAGAAACTTAACAGAAGACCTTGGGGGAGGGGAAGGGGAAAAAGAAAAGTTACAGAGAGGGAGGGAGGCAAACCATAAGAGACTCTTAAAAACTGAGAATAAACTGAGGGTGGATGGGGGGGTGGGAGGGAGGGGAAAGTGGGTGATGGGCGCTGAGGATGGCCCTTGTTGGGATGAGCACTGGGTGTTGTATGGAAGCCAATTTGACAATAAATTATATAGGAAGGAAGGGAGGGAGGAAGGGAGGACGGTCTGCATAATTCTGTGGGAAAAATTGGAACTTATCCAGAACCCCAGGGCAAGAAAAATAATCTTCCTCGCATCGATAGCCACTCTGCCCTTCCCAGAAGCAGACACACAGATGTGAGGAGGGGGGAAGGTGTGCGTCCCATCCCGAATCATTCCCCGTTTCCAGACCCTTCCGGTGCTGTCGCCAGATCTACAGGTGAGGAAGCTGCTTGGTGCTTTGCAGATGTCTTGTTTTCTTTCATTTTGTTTTGTACGCCAGCCCCTTTTCTGACGGTTATTGAATGTCTACAGCGAGGAAGGCCACAGATGGAATTGGTTCCTTGGTCAACGGCTACCTCGTGCCAGAGTTGACACACAGGATTTGATGTGGTCCTGGCAGCAGCCTTGCGTGAGGGCGGGATTATTCCCCTGATGGATGGAGACTCAGAAGCTCAAGGAGGCCGGTTCCCTTGATTAAGGACACACAACCTTCAGGGGAAGAGCCCGGGCTGGAAACTAGAACAGGGCCCTGCTCCGTGTTGGATTCTTCTGTTGCCCCAACAAGACGGGGCCGGCAGGTCCCCAGCGACGGGGTCCCTCGCGTCCACTCCTCCTCCATTCCCCTGAGTATGTTTTGGGGCACCATCTGAGTAGTCTCTGGTTTTTCCTGCAACGTCTTGGGGGTCCCAGGGCCTACCGTAGTTCCTAACACTTAGAAGAGGCTGCCCCGCGAGTATCTACTGAGAGCGAATTGAAGAGAGCCAGCGATGGCCTGAACCCCCATGGCCAACACCACAGGGTGCTGGCACCCCCAGGCTTTCAGAGATGAAGACAGGGTTGTCCTCTTTCCGCGCAGAGTGAATGCCAGGCAAGAGGGGTCCCCACTTGTCCCGCCTGTCGTTCTGAAAACATTTCCATCCTTTAGTTCTAGCAGGATGACAAGGTTTCAGGGGCACCCGGTACATCAAGGGTGAGGGGTTGAGCTTTACCGCTCTGTGCTCAGCCACTTAGAGGGTGGGTGTCCAAGCACTTGCTGGCCTGAGGGCCCACTCGGATTCTGCCAGGTGGCTTCCAGAAGGTTCTGTGGCAATTATGTATGGCCCATTCTTCTCTTGGGCTCTGTTAATTTCCTTGAGCCCCATTTAGTCTGATCCTCCAAGAAATCTGCATATAGTACAAATAAGAATGATTCCCATGCAGAGTACCTTTGGATCTCATTTCTGACTTAAAAGAAGACCCCATTCAAGCGTCTGTGAGAATGCCCATGTGCGTCCTACGCTTCCCTCTAGCACCTGCGTCCGAGTAAGATGTAGACAGAGCCTCGATGTACTGACTTTTCGTATATAATATACATCGTATATTTAATGACGTATAAATAGTAACTAGATATTTTAAATACTGTGTTATAAATTATGTATAATTTAGGTATAAATATGTAATCTATACAAATGCATAATTTATACATAAACTATAAGTAATGAATATATTGTCCTCCTTAATAATTGGAATGAAAGAAACTGAGAAAAAGACAAAACTAGGTGAAAATACAAGGCCTCCTGAATTCTACTCATAGACCACTATATGGAATATCTTCGTGTTTGTGCTTCAAACCTTCTGCGTAAAGTCATTTATACATTTATGTTTTTTCTAAAAATAATGGTTTACTGTAGTTTATAAAACATTTTATGCTGTCATTTTAATATATAACTGTCGATAACTCATACGATCAATCTTTCGTTGTTGACTTTTAGCTATTTTTCTGAATTTATTTTTAATGTTTACTTATTTTTGAAAGAGAGAGACAGAGTGTGAGCAGGGGAGGGCAGAGAGAGCGAGGGAGACACAGAATCCTAAGCAGGCTCCAGGCTCCGAGCTGTCGGCACAAAGACTGCCACGGAGCTCGAACTCGTGAACAGCGAGATCATGACCTGAGCTGAAGTGAGACATTTAACCGAATGAGCCACCCAGGCACCCCAACTCTTAGCTATTTCTAACAATAGTGTAACGGAATCCTTACAGCTAAATCTTTAATGACATCCTTAATTATGTTCTTATGCTGAATTCTCGATCATTTAATGGCTGGCCCAATACTTTTTGAAGGGTCTTAGCATACTTCTAATAAATTTGTTCGATAGCTAATAGTTGGAGAAAAATCCAGCAACCTTTGTTCTGCCCTGAGCAAGCCTCTATATGCAACTATAAAATCTGTCGAACTGCAACATAGTTCTGTTAGACAATTAAATCGTCTTTGGTGTTTAGTAAAGCATCTTAATTAGAAAACAGAATTATTTTCAGTAGCTCTGATGTTGGAAGATCTCTACAATGACCGATGGAGTCATTTGAGGATAAGGAGAGCCGAATCTGCCTGACACGCTGTGGATGTTTAGCACGGGGTGGGATTGTGGGGAAAGTCTGATTCTTCTCGCCTTCAATGCTGTGCTCTAATGGCCAGGGGCTGGGAGCCTGGCTTGTTTTTTAACCGTCTCTGGTGCAGGGACCTGCAGGGAGAGTGTGTCCAAGCTCACAGCCAAGGTTTCCAAATTAACTGCAAACTCTCAAGTTTTTTTAAAGGTCCAACCTTTTTGTTTGATTTTTCCATTTCAAATGGAACTTTTGTGTCTAAGAAGGATTTAGACACGGACACAAATGCTGCAGAAGAAGTCAAAATAGGATTGCTTTCTCAACACTCAACGACACACGCACATTTAATTCTAGATTACTGTGGCTGATGGGTTATCTTTTGCAAGATAAGAAGGGATGCACTTAGCTCGAGCAAGAGCTATGTGACTGGCTCTTCAGTCACATTCTTTGGTCCTGCCTTGGCTCCCAGCCTCCCCTGACGATGAGATCGAGAACTGCACACGGGCATATGATTTGCGTCCACACTTTGCGTTTGGTAGGAGCAGATTTTCTGCCATCTGTCATTGAAAACAGCTCTCTGGGGCGCCTGGGTGGCGCAGTCGGTTAAGCGTCCGACTTCAGCCAGGTCATGATCTCGCGGTCCGTGAGTTCGAGCCCCGCGTCGGGCTCTGGGCTGATGGCTCGGAGCCTGGAGCCTGTTTCCGATTCTGTGTCTCCCTCTCTCTCTGCCCCTCCCCCGTTCATGCTCTCTCTCTCTCTGTCCCAAAAATAAATAAACGTTGGGGAAAAAAAATTAAAAAAAAAGAAAAGAAAACAGCTCTCTGTAACTGAGCACAAGGTTGCAAACACATCGGACAGAGAATGCAAGACTCTGTCACTGATCAGTGTCATTAATTTCCAAGGTGCCCTCACTGGCTCCCCCTGCAGGCCGGGCGCTTCAGATACAGAGAAATGGTTGCGGATAGGCGTGTTTGTAGGAAATGTTCTAATATCTGACACCATAATAAATTTGTTTTAAAAATACAAACTAAGGGGCGAATGCGTGGTTGAGTCAGTTAAGCGTCCAAGTTTGGCTCAGGTCGTGATCTCATGGCTCGTGAGTTTGAACCCCGTGTCAGGCTCTGTGCTGACGGCTCGGAGCCCAGAGCCTGCTTTGGATTCTGTGTCTCCCTCTCTCTTTGCCCCTCCCCTGCTCATACACTCTCTCTCTCAAAATAAATAAACATGAAAAAAAATATTTTTATTTATTTAATATATTAATTTATACATTAATTAATACATTATTTATTTATTTAAAAATTATTTATTATTTAAATACATTCTGCTTGATTTTGTCAGAACCTAAAACTGCCCTGGAAAAAAAAGACCACTAAAAACAGTACATCCATGTTTGAGCCCACCTTCCAGAGAATTCTATACATGATGAGACCACTGTGGTTAAAAAATGCCCACAGCTTCTAATATGTGGCGTTTGAATGTTCACTTTGTATTGTCCTGCACCACCCTGGTGTTGTTGGATTGCACAATTATTTCCCCTTTTGAAGTATAAGTGAATTAATTCCTGTGGGCTTCCTGTACTTACTGAGCAATGTCTGGGGGATGAGGAGAAAGAGGTGTGACACCAAGAGGCGTCAGAGGCCTGGTCTCTCTCTCAGGAGCAGGTGGGAAGAAATACAAGTCAAAAGGGACGGCTCGATGGAACAGACATCATGAAATCACAAACCCCAGTGCACACGTGGACGTCGGGTCTTGGGATCCTGAGGCTGGAACAAAGCTAAGGGCTGGAGCACTGCCGGGGGGCGGGGCGGGGGGGTGTCTGATGGTGGTGGGGGGGGTGTAATGGCGGTGTGGGGGGTCTGATGGCAGTGTGTGGGAGTCTGATGGCGGTGTGGGGGGGTCTGATGGCGGTGTGGGGGGTCTGATGGTGGTGTGGGGGGTCTGATGGCGGTGTGCGGGGGTCTGATGGCGGTGTGGGGGGTCTGATGGCGGTGTGTGGGAGTCTGATGGCGGTGTGGGGGGGTCTGATGGCGGTGTGGGGGGTCTGATGGTGGTGTGGGGGGTCTGATGGCGGTGTGCGGGGGTCTGATGGCGGTGTGGGGGGTCTGATGGCGGTGTGTGGGAGTCTGATGGCGGTGTGGGGGGGTCTGATGGCGGTGTGGGGGGTCTGATGGTGGTGTGGGGGGTCTGATGGCGGTGTGTGGGGGTCTGATGGCGGTGTGGGGGTCTGATGGCGGTGTGCGGGGGTCTGATGGCGGTGTGGGGGGTCTGATGGCGGTGTGTGGGAGTCTGATGGCGGTGTGGGGGGGTCTGATGGCGGTGTGGGGGGTCTGATGGCGGTGTGGGGGGTCTGATGGCGGTGTGTGGGGGTCTGATGGCGGTGTGGGGGGTCTGATGGCGGTGTGTGGGAGTCTGATGGCGGTGTGGGGGGTCTGATGGCAGTGTGTGGGGTCTGATGGTGGTGTGGGGGTCTGATGGCGGTGTGTGGGGGTCTGATGGCGGTGTGGGGGTCTGATGGCAGGGTGTGGGGGTCTGATGGCGGTGTGGGGGGCCTGATGGCAGTGTGTGGGGGTCTGATGGCGGTGTGGGGGGGTCTGATGGCAGTGTGTGGGAGTCTGATGGCGGTGTGGGGGGTCTGATGGCAGTGTGGGGGGTCTGATGGCGGTGTGTGGGGGTCTGATGGCGGTGTGTGGGGGTCTGATGGCGGTGTGGGGGGGTCTGATGGTGGTGTGTGGGGGTCTGATGGTGGTGTGGGGAGTCTGATGGCAGTGTGTGGGGGATCTGATGGCAGTGTGTGGGGGTCTGATGGCGGTGTGGGGGGTCTGATGGTGGTGTGTGGGGGTCTGATGGTGGTGTGTGGGATCTGATGGCGGTGTGTGGGGTCTGATGGCGGTGTGGGGGGTCTGATGGCGGTGTGGGGGGTGTGATGGCATTATGGGGGGTCTGATGGTGGTGTGGGGGGTCTGATGGCGGTGTGGGGGGTCTGATGGCGGTGTGGGGGGTGTGATGGCATTATGGGGGGTCTGATGGTGGTGTGTGGGGGTCTGAGGGCGGTGTGGGGGGGTCTGATGGCGGTGTGATGATGGCGGTGTGTGGGGGTCTGATGGCGGTGTGATGATGGCGGTGTGTTGGGGTCTGATGGCAGTGTGGGGGGTCTGATGGCAGTGTGTGGGGGTCTGATGGCGGTGTGGGGGGGTCTGATGGCAGTGTGTGTGGGTCTGATGGGTTGTGTGGGGGGTCTGATGATGGTGTGGGAGGGTGTGATGGTGGTATGGGGGGGTCTGATGGCAGTGTGTGGTGGTCTGATGGCGGTGTGGGGGGGCCTGATGGTGGTGTGTGGGGGTCTGATGGTGGTGTGTGGGATCTGATGGCAGTGTGGGGGGTCTGATGGCAGTGTGTGGGGGTCTGATGGCGGTGTGGGGGGGTCTGATGGCAGTGTGGGGGGCGATGGCAGTGTGTGGGGGTCTGATGGCAGTGTGTGTGGGTCTGATGGGTTGTGTGGGGGGTCTGATGATGGTGTGGGAGGGTGTGATGGTGGTATGGGGGGGTCTGATGGCAGTGTGTGGGGGTCTGATGGCGGTGTGGGGGATCTAATGGTGTGGGGGTCTGATGACGGTGTGTGAGGGTCTAATGGTGGTGTAGAGGATCTGATGGCAGTGTGTGGGGGTCTGATGGCGGTGTGTGGGGGTCTGATGCCGGTGTGGGGGGGTCTGATGGCGGTGTGGGGGGTCTGATGGTGGTGTGTGGGGGTCTGATGGTGGTGTGGGGAGTCTGATGGCAGTGTGTGGGGGATCTGATGGCAGTGTATGGGGGTCTGATGGCGGTGTGGGGGGGTCTGATGGTGGTGTGTGGGGGTCTGATGGCGGTGTGTGGGGTCTGATGGCGGTGTGGGGGGGTGTGATGGCATTATGGGGGGTCTGATGGTGGTGTGGGGGGGTCTGATGGCGGTGTGATGATGGCGGTGTGTGGGGGTCTGATGGCGGTGTGATGACGGCGGTGTGTGGGGGTCTGATGGTGGTGTGGGGGGTCTGATGGCGGTATGGGGGGTCTGATGGCAGTGTGTGGGGGTCTGATGGCAGTGTGGGGGGTCTGATGGCAGTGTGTGGGGGTCTGATGGCGGTGTGGGGGGGTCTGATGGCGGTGTGGGGGGGTCTGATGGTGGTGTGGGGGGGTCTGATGGTGGTGTGGGGAGTCTGATGGCGGTGTGGGGGGATCTGATGGCGGTGTGTGGGGGTCTGATGGCGGTGTGGGGGGGCCTGATGGTGGTGTGTGGGGGTCTGATGGTGGTGTGTGGGATCTGATGGCGGTGTGTGGGGTCTGATGGCGGTGTGCGGGGGTCTGATGGCGGTGTGGGGGGTGTGATGGCATTATGGGGGGTCTGATGGTGGTGTGTGGGGTCTGATGGCGGTGTGGGGGGGCCTGATGGTGGTGTGTGGGGGCCTGATGGTGGTGTGTGGGGGTCTGATGGCGGTGTGTGGGGTCTGATGGCGGTGTGCGGGGGTCTGATGGCGGTGTGGGGGGTGTGATGGCATTATGGGGGGTCTGATGGTGGTGTGTGGGATCTGATGGTGGTGTGGGGGGGTCTGATGGCGGTGTGATGATGGCGGTGTGTGGGGGTCTGATGGTGGTGTGGGGGGTCTGATGGCGGTGTGGGAGGGTCTGATGGCAGTGTGTGGGTGTCTGATGGCGGTGTGGGGGGGTCTGATGGTGGTGTTGGGAGTCTGATGGCGGTGTGTGGGGGTCTGATGGCGGTGTGTGGGGATCTGATGGCGGTGTGAGGGGTCTGATGGTGGTGTGTGGGTCTGATGGCAGTGTGGGGGGTTCTGAAGGTGGTTTGGGGGGGTCTGATGGCAGCAAGGCCTGGGAGGGAGGGAGGCTTTCTGGGGGCACTGGCTGCACCTGCACTTGCCCTGCTCCAGCTCCCTACGTGCCCCGCCGAAAGAACATCTTTCTGGCTCTTCTCTGTTTCTTTTCTTTAGTTGATCTGCCCTTTGTATGGCTCATAGATGCACTCTTGAGGAGGCCAAGCCCTTATTCCTCGATCTGCCTGACCTGACTTGGGACACTCACCATCTCCTTTGTGCGGGATTGGCGGGCACGTTCACAGCCAGTCTTTCTCTGTGCTTCTGTGTCGCTGGCAGGATCCCAGCTGTGCCCTTGTCTTCACCTCCATGTGTCCTGGGACGGATCTAAGCCTGTGGTGGGTTAGTGATAGCCCAGCATGTGCCCCGCACCCCAGCCCCAGGCTCTGAGTCAGGAGACAGCTGCTGGGAAAAAATGCATATTTGGGGTGCGAGCATGACCCTTTTCCTTTCTGGGCTGAGCGCAATGCTGGGACTTAGTGTCACCGTCTTGAAACCATGAAGGAAATCCAAAGGCATTTCAGCAAAGCCAACCAGGGACCCTGATTGAGCTGTGAGCTGTTGAGTTACCGACCTTGGAACCACCCAGCCCCCAGGCTTCTTATGTGAAATACCAAATCCCAGCTTTTTGAACTCTTTTTCACCAGATCTTCTGTTGCCTGTAACTGAGAATATCCCACCAACACATAACTTGAACAAGAGAGGTGACTGTTTGAAGATCCCCCATGTGGTAGAGACAGAACTGGGCAGTGTCGTTTAACAAAGGACATTCGTGGGGCGCCTGGGTGGCTCAGTTGGTTAAGTGTCCAACTTTGGCTCAGGTCACGATCTCACGGTTTGTGGGTTCTAACCCCATGTCGGGCTCTGTGCTGACAGCTCAGAGCCTGGAGCCTGCTTCAGATTCTGTCTCCCTCTGTCTCTGCCTCTCCCCTGCTCATGCTCTGTCTCTCTCTGTCTCAAAAAAAAAAAAAAAAATTAAAAAAACAACAACAGGACATTCGTGTTTTAATGTACTATAGTGACAGCATGGTTGGTCCACATCCCACAGAGCGAGTGAAAATTCCAGTTGTTTGACAGCTACAAAACAGGCAGAAATGTTGGTAATTGCTGAAGACCAAAAGAAGTCAGTTTTTTGTTTTGTTTTTACCGCCTCTTAACTCAGAGCCTTGCAACAGGACGCTTGCTGTACCCGAAAGTTCGGTATATGCCTGTGAATCTGGCATGAGGGGGACAGACAGGTGGTGGAGGGAAAGGCGTGTTTTCTTTTCTCCTTTGTCATTAGCTTGGGCTGCTGTGTGGTCATGTCAGCTGTAGCCGGCAATAAGGCTCGACTTTACGTTCCTGGTTTGAATCTGAGTACTCACTGACCCGGTTTGGGCAGAAAAGAACACGTGGAAATCAAACTTGGAATTAGGTCACGAGTCTCAGGACACTGACAGACGTCTTACCTTTTTGACACAGGCCGATCTCGCAGAAACACGTTTGCGTCATCGGACCACAAATTCAGAACTGGCATTAGGTCCGACGATAGCTGACGACAGTTTCGCTTAGCATATTTAAAGCGGAATCATTATACATTCTGAAATTAATATTTCCATGGCAATGTCAGCATAGCCACCTCATGCAAAAGTCATTACTCATGGATTGTTGCTGTTTGCATCTTAATTTAAAGACCGACGTGCAGACCTAACGATAGGGCTGCAGTAAGCATTTTTAGGAATACCTTTGTATCAAAATACCTTTCTCTGGAGGATTCATATATTTTAATGCCAGGGTTATCTCAGGCTTTGATTTGTTTCAGAAGGCCGACCAAAAATAGGGTTTAAAAAGAGTGGTCATCAGAATGGCAGCGATGCACCTGTCTTTGCACCCCCGTGTTTGAGCACACCGAGGGGTGCGTTGAAAGGAACGGGAAAGCAGAAGAAGCTTTGAAGCATGCACATGGCCATGATCTAGGCTGGGAGCGGTCCTCTTAGCTTTTAGGAAAGCAAAGGGGAGAGCTCATCAGACCACACGGTTCCAATGCCACAGCGGGTGTTTATGCACAGCAGCTTGTAGGGCCGGCCAGGTCACCCGAATCAGAAAGCTGGGAAGAGAAAGGAGGGCTCTGAACTAGGCAGTTCTTCCCCGTCCTATTGTGCGGCTGCTTCTCCGGTGTAGAGAAAACGGGGGCTGAACCGTGACAAGTGATGGCAGGTGTGGAAAGGCCCCCCCCTCTGACCTCAGCCCTCTGGGATCTCTTTTTTTATTTTTTATTAAAAATTTTTTTTAATGTTTATCCATTTTTGAGAGAGAGAGAGAGAGACAGAGACAGAGACAGAGCATGCATGGGGAGGGGCAGAGAGAGAGGGAGACACAGAATCCGAAGCAGGCTCCATACTCCCTGGCTGTCAGCACAGAGCCCGACACGGAGGTCAAACCCACGAACCGTGAGATCATGACCTGAGCCAAAGTCAGACGCTTAACCCCTGAGCCACTCAGGCGCCCCGACCCTCTGGGATTCTCACTATGCATTCTAGCCTTCTCGTGGAATGTATGGTCTGAATCAAATTTTGGGATTTCATTGTATTTTCTTGTCTTATTCTCAAATTATTTCTCATTTTATTATTATATAATTTTTAAAGCTGCTGGTTAATTTTTTAAACAATTATTACAGTGTGGGAGGAGAGGCCCTGTTTTGTCCTCTCCTTCAGCCTCAGCATGTACCTGTATTTGGGCACCGGATTGGCCAGGCTTCCATCCGAGCTTCTAGCTGAATACAAGCACTTCTAACAGGCAGTTAGATGACATATTTTCCTGTTGCAAAAGGAAATTGGTTTTGGACACACTCTGTAATTGTGCATTTTCAAGTTAGAACTCCATGCTGTTTGTTAAAAGCCCCCTTTGGGTTAATTACCAAGCGCCTAAATGATATTTGATTATTTTGGAAGCAAAATAGGCATTAGGAGAGTGCTTCCGTGCCTGGAGACCAGTTGAGTGACGTTCCGTTCTCTCATTTCGCTTTTGCTCTCGACACATCCTGAACCACATCTGCCTTCAAACAAACCATCACTGCGATACAGCAGAGAGCAGCACGGAACCCCCTTCCCAAGGCCAAACTTTAGGTCTTCGATGTACGTCAAGACAGCCGACACTCACATAACTCGCTTCTGCCCGTTTGTCCCGTCTCTGATACCTTCCCCCATGCGCTCGCACACTGGAGATAGTGACAGAATGGAACAGAGGTGGGTGTGCCTCTCTACATGTGGGCTGTCCCGTGGCTTGAGGGGGAGAGCGTGTCATGTGGCTCCTGCTTCCCCTCGCCTTTTTCCAGAGTGGCTCCTGCCGCCTGCATTGGCGATATCACGGGACACTTTCCATTTTGCCCCCTCCCTCTATGCCTGTGCACAGCTGTTGCCCATTTCCCCCCGAGCTGCCGTGTCTCCGTTTTTTTTTTTTTTTCCAACGTTTATTTATTTTTGGGACAGAGAGAGACAGAGCATGAACGGGGGAGGGGCAGAGAGAGAGGGAGACACAGAATCCGAAGCAGGCTCCAGGCTCCGAGCCATCAGCCCAGAGCCCGATGCGGGGCTCGAACTCCCGGACCGCGAGATCGTGACCTGGCTGAAGTCGGACGCTTAACCGACTGCGCCACCCAGGCGCCCCTGCCATGTCTCCGTTTTGACCTGTGTTCTGCAGCCGGGAGAAATCTGCAGGGGCAACTTGGTGAGTGCTGTGAACCCCCTGAGAATGAAAGATGCCGTAGCAGCGAAATCCTGGAATTCAGTTTATGAAATGGCCTGAAGACTCTCCATGACGCTGGGCCCGGGACGTCTGCCCTCTAAGCCTCAGAGGCAGATGGAGATGTGGGGACACCCAGGAGGAAACGTCCGCTTGTTTTCCGAGTTAGTGTAGCTCACTGATGACGTCGTAAGATGGCTATCACCTAGGCGATGGAACATGTTGCTATGGGAACCTCAGATCTGTCTGATAACTGTGCTTCAAAATGTTGACAGTTGGAAAAGCCTCCTTTTTCTGTACAGCAAGCCAATAGGGGCGTGTACACAGAGGGTGGGTTTGTTTAAAAAGTTAGCACTTAAAGTTTACTAATACAAACTATTTGGAGACACATTTGTGAAACTGAAAACATTTAGAATATTGACATTTCTTGGAGAAGTATTACCATCTAGCTGCACTGAAGGAAGCCCTCGTGTGCGAGACTCTCATGGGCCTAGTGAAGTCAGAGTTGTTATAAGAAAGATATAAAATCTCCTCGCAAGGTGAAGAGAGCACAGACATCTCACATATCACATCTCGTTGGAGTCTTGTGTTGAACTTTGGCCACGGATGAGCGTTTTACACACAGACTCTTAATGTGTTTCTCTGCCCTCACATTTTCCATCTCCTGAGAATGTTGGTTTCACACAAAAGTGATGTTGAATCAGGACAGCGTTGTCTCATGAAACCATGACCTCAGCCCTATGTCATATCCCCCCCGCATGCTGACAGTCGCACATATATGTGTGTGAATGTCAATACATACATTTGTAAACACACATAAAGTCACACAAACACCAAACTGGCAAACGCTGGGCCATGGCTCCTAGCAGAAATACAGGGTGAGTTTCCCGCAAACCTCTCTTCACAGTTTTGTCCGCTGATAAATGTAAAACCTTATTTTATGTGTGTTTCTGATTAAAAACACCTTACTTTTTAAAAACATTTTAATGTTTATTTTATTTTTGAGAGAGACAGAGACAGAGCATGAGCGGGGGAACGGCAGAGAGAGGGGGAGACACAGAATCGGAAGCGGGCCCCAGACTCTGAGCTGTCAGCACAGAGCCCGACGCGGGGCTCGAACCCACGAACTGCAAGATCATGACCTGAGCTGAAGTCAGACGCTTAACCAACTGAGCCCCCCAGGTGCCACCAAAACACCTTACTTACTACATAGTGTTGATTCAGTAACATTGAACTCATGGCCAACGGCAAGTTAGCTCATGCCTGAACAAAGCTTATCTAACACATGTATTTTCTCTATAAGGCGCTAGACAGCGAGCGCTCCAGCACACCCCACACTTACAGCCTAAAAATGTAGAGAATGTGGCACCAAGTAGACCACATCAGGACACTTGTTTACGGTATGAGAGCTCAAACAAGAAGGCAAAGCGTTGCCCCGTTCGGCCTCCTTGGGGACACGTCCATAAAGGAGCTCAAAGTTTTCGTTTCTCTGCACGTGTTGGGAAACGAGCAGAAACACTTGCAAGTGCTGATTCGAGGTTTACAAATAAATTTTAGCAAGTAGGCAAGTTCACGAGTATGGAATCCGTGACTAATGAGGATCGACTGTAAGCGTCTATCTAGAATCTTCGCACCCACCGGAAGATGCAGTGGTGAACCATTTGCAAGTATAAGGACGTGCCCCTCCCCCCCAGAGAGAAAACATGCACCGCCTTGTCCCTCGAAGGCCCCTGTCACGGCCCCTTGAGAATGAGCTCTCCCCTCCCGGGCTCTCCAAGCACCGGCCGTATCCCGCTCACGTCACAGTCACCATGCCCGTCTGGTGTTACGCGTTCTCCGGGTATGTCGTCCCTTCTGGGTCGTGTAGATGTGGAGGGTGAGACGAGTGTCCCGGACCCAGTGACCGTGTTCGGCACCCAGGGGGTGAGCCACATATGGGGAATGACTGTGATACAGAAACACACATGTCAGGGGACTGAAGGTGAAAAGGCCTCATTCCAAAGGATGCTAGTGGCTTGCGTCTCGCTTTCCCAAGGTTCATTTGTCTGGTTTTTACCCGGCCGTAGGGTCACTGACAGTAAGGGATTAGAAGCCTGGCGACCATGGCGCATCTTGTCTCTACGACCAGATGGGAGTTGGCCATCGAGTCCCTGTCTATAGAGCAAGATCATTTATTTCGGGGAATTCTTTGGTTTTAAAGTTCTTTTTAGGAAAAAAAAAATTTCAGTATGGAGTGCTAAGAAACGGATGGAGTTGTGTGACCGGGTCTTCGGATGTCACGTTGGGAGCTGTGCTCTCCTGAAAGTGTTCAGGGAACAGGGCAGATATATTTTTGTTCTCCATCAAGAGGTAGATGTGTTTTCACCAAAAACACTGATGGGTTTTTCACCAAAAGCAGTTTTGGGGGAAGGTTTGTTGATGGCTTATGTAGATGCCATACATAACATAATGGGTTGTTAGAAGTTGTAAGATTGAGCTGTGAAAGCACCATGATTCCGAACAGTGCTTTCATAATGTCACGATTGGTCCGTTTTGCTGTTGTTGTTTTTTTTTAAACTGAAAAGACATAGATTGTTAGTCACTTCGGAGCTTGAACTATGTGCTGAGTGCCCTTATAGCTACTATAATTACAGCCGTTCTAATCCAAAGCCCTACAAGGTTCCCATTTTTCAGATGGTGAAACCAAGGCTCAGAATCGCGACGGTGACTGATCAGCAATTCAAATCCAGGTCTGATTCCAAAACCTGCACTCTTTCTCTGTGGCTTTAAACTAATTTGTGTTAGATTTTATTCACATCATTTAGAAAATATTTTTTTTTTACAGTCTTTAGCTCCAGTACCGTTATAGGATCCTCTAGTATAAGGGAACAAAGAAATTGAGGAAGCAAATTCATTGTGCTAGGAACCAAAGCTTCATCCCCTTTGCAGAACCAAATTAGACTTCCAAAAAAAAAAAAAAAAACCCAAAAAAACCAAAAAACCACAACCCACCCTCAAGATGTTATTAAAAGAAACTTTCAAATATAGTTTTTACAGTGGCGGTATTGCGTCTAAGCTGGCGCACGCTGTGTGTGTCAGATGCCTTGTGACTCTTCTGAACAGAAAGCACTGCACTTAGCAAATTTGTCAGCACTTTGTTTAGATGCAGTTTGACTATCTGATGAGCAATCAAAACGTTTCCATCTGTTCGTCGGGGAGATCTGAATGTAAACTTGCCCTGTGGCTCAGCGCGCCCTGGTTCCGGCTTCCTGTGCCTCTGGCCAGCTCGGCCAGCTCACCAGCCTGGTCGACAGCGTCTCGAGCACTGAGGCTTCCGCACTTTCCAGAGCCTCCCCTGCTGCCACATTGGCTGTGTGTCTCCACGCCCCCCAGTCCAAGAGAGGATGGTTCTGTCTTATCACATCTCATCATTCACTCGGCATGTCTTGGTTGAGCATCTAATTCATGCCAGACTCCCCTGAAGACATTGAGGACAGAGCGAAGAAAACACTAGAGTAAAACCCCTGCCCGGGGCTTGAACTATAGTGGAGAAAAGAGAAAATAAGCCAGAAAAATACATTTTTAAAGCAGTGGGAAGTGCTAAGAAAAAATAAGGCAGGGAAAGGAGGTGCGGAAGGAAGGGGGGTGGGGACAAGAGTCCAGAGTCGGGCCACGCAGGAGCAAGCCCTTTGACGCCCCATTGAGGAACATGGCAGGGAGAAGGAGAGGTGAGTGAAGGCAGTGTCGTCGCACAGGAGCCTGGGGGCCTCCGGGGCCGTCCTAAGACCCTGGGCTTGATACAGAGCAAAGTGGGAAGCCGGTCAGGGTTTGAGCGGAATGCGTTTTCACCCTGCTTGCTGTGCCCCGGGACAGCAGAGTGACAAGGGCCCAAAGCAGGGGACCTCCTGGGGCCATCCATGTGAGGGGTGGGGCTTCCATCAGAGCACTGTAGATGCAGGAGAAGGGGTTGGATGCTGGGTCTACGAAAAGCTAAAGGCAGCAGGATGTGCTGGCGGCTGCAAGGGGTGTGAGAGAGGCATGCGTCAGAGGACTCCAAGATCGAAGTCCTGAGCAGCGAGGAGAAAGGGTTCCCGGGGACAGCAAGCCTGGAGAAGGGATTTTGGGGAGCAGGTGAACACAGCAGGGCCTGCAGGGGGATGTCTGTGTCTGCGGCTCGGCCTGAAATATGACGTAGGGTCACCCGTACTGTTGTTGTTTGATGTCATGGGATGGGGAGGGGGTGTAGACAGGAAAGGAAAGAGGCTGGGAGGCACCCCCCCCCCACCGTTTGAAGGTCTGGGTGGGGGGGCAGCAGGAAGGAGATTGGGAAAAGGGGGAGCACACAGAGGAGACGTGGCAGGGGAGTACGCGACCCTGACCGGGCATGCAGGCAACGTGCTGAGCCCCGCTCACCGCTGCTGGCCGCCGGGTGCCACTGCCCATCTCCGGCGTGCAGCCTCGCAAAGGAGGGGCGGGAGGGGAGAGCGTGGAGGGCACAGGAAGCCAGAGGGCCGGCGGAGGAGCCGTGGGGACAGTGTGGTGGAGAAGGAGGGTCACAGGATGGCCTCGAGGCAGGGCCAAGGGAGAAGCAGGGAGTAGGGCAGAGGTGACGCGGGGGCGAGTGAAAGGTGGTGCGGGCAATGGTCGTGGTGACCACAGCAGGCTGGACTGCAGGGACTGGAGTGAAGCCCCGACATGTCTGGGACAACCAACCAGGAGCAGGCGGTGGGTGGTGTGGAGAGTGAGTGGGGATGTGGCCAGGAGGCGGTGACACGGAGGAGACACAGAGGAGGCAGGTGACACGGAGGAGACACGGAGGAGACACGGAGGAGGCAGGTGACATGGAGGAGACACGGAGGAGACAGGTGACACGGAGGAGACAGGTGACATGGAGGAGACACGGAGGAGGCAGGTGACACGGAGGAGGCAGGTGACACGGAGGAGACACGGAGGAGGCAGTTGACACGGAGGAGACACGGAGGAGGCAGGTGACATGGAGGAGACACGGAGGAGGCAGGTGACACGGAGGAGACATGTGACACGGAGGAGGCAGGTGACACAGAGGAGGCAAGATGACCAGAGGAGGGATCACCGGGGAAGCGGTAATGACAGGCCCGAGGTCACGCAGCGCAGGCGCGAGGGGCCTCCCGGGGTCGTGCTGCTGGACCAGGTAGGATGGATTGAAGCCGTTATTCCGGAGAGGCAGGGGCAGAGCCATAGTTCTCGTCACCATTATTGTGCTGCTAACCGCCTACTTTCTGGGCGCTCCCGTGCGCCAGGCACCGCAGGAAGGCCTCTGCCCCTCACAGCCAGCTGTGAAGACAGCCCTGGGGGTCTCAGGCCCGCTTTGCCAGAAGGGAGACCCCAAACGTTGAACTACCCGGCCAAGTTCAGATTGCGCGTGCGCAGGGCGCTGCCGGGAAGGGCGGGCCGTCTGGCTCCGGGCTCCGCCCGCTCAGCTGGGTTACTATGATCGACAGGGAGATGATAATCATGGCAAGGTCTCCGTCCCCCTCCTCTGTGTATAGAACCCCGTATTCGAATCCGCCCCAAGTGACCACAGTTGCTAGAATGTGCAGATTTAGCGGTCCTGACTCTTCATCCTGCATCCTTCCCACGTGGGGTCCCCAGGCATGAGCCCGAGGGATGCCAAGAGCAGTCACAGTGGGGGGACCCTTGGGACAAACCCCGGGACTGAGAGGAGATCTGGAGAAGCCATCCCTTCTGGATTGTTCCCCTGGGGCGGGGCAGGGCAGACCTCCAGGGCTGGCCGGGGGAGGGGGCACACAGAGTAGGGGGCAGAGGGAGGGGACACCCCTGAGGAGGAGGGCCTCTGCCCACTAGCACTTTCGAGAGCATGGGGACGTCTCTCTCAGAGATGCCATGGTGGTGGGGGGTGGGCAGCTCCAGGTTCCCGCTTGGCCCCTTCCCATTAACCCTGGGTGGCTTACCGGCCAGGCCGGTGGGCAGTCTTGGGCTTTGCCGTCCTTCCCAGGCGAGGTCTTCGCATTAGCAGGGGAGCCACACAGCTCCCGGGGCTGATGCCCGCACCTTCCGAGCCTTGTGTGAGCCCAGGAAAGCAGTCTGTGGCCTCGTGGGCCAGCCTGTACCAGTTTCCCCCGGGAGCAAGGAGGTGGCCGGTTAGAAACGTCTTTTGAATGTGGCTCCCAGACCTCTGTAAAGCATCAGGCCGTTGCTTCGGTTGACTTTTATCCTGCAGCCATAATACACACAGCCAGGGACCCATTTTCTATCTCGTTTCCCATTTGCCTGAAGCTGTCCATGTCTCACGGGCAGCAGCTGACGTAGGTTTGGAAAATTTCCCACCCGGCTCTCGCCCATCGTCAACTCGAGACCTACTGGCAGGATAATTCAAACTCTGGAATCACTGAAGGGCATCTTCGCCACGCCCTTCCTTTCTCTCTCTGGCACTGCCCTCACCGGAGGGCCCAGGGACTGCGTGTCCTGCAAATACCAGGCTTTCGGAACCGGCGGCGACATTCAGGTTCCCCCAAACGGATGCGGCTCCTTCCGCGGCTTCCAGGTTGGACTGAGCCAACTCTGAGAGTGTGTGTTCCACCGTGTCAACGTTCCGCGGAACTGTCACGTGTCACGTGTTATGGAGATAGAGTGGCGGCTTTGCCCGGAACCCTAATTCCCACCCGGGAGGCCCTTGCCATCCAAGGAAGCTTGAAACCTGGGAGCGGTGCCCTAAAGAGATTCTCCGGGAATCGGGGGCTAAAATCGTACTGTAAATGGGGAAAATTCTGAGTGCGATTTTATTCTGAAAAAGTAAATCGTTGTATGTTGTAGTCTAAAGAATTAGGTATTTGTTTCAATTACTGGTTAATTCTGGAAGTTTTCCTTACTCTTGGCCAACGACCTCCCCTTGTTGATTATTGCAGTAATAGAACAGAATTCATCACAGAGACTTCCTGGTCTTTTTGCCAACTCGCACAATCCATACCCAGAGGGGGCCCTCCGTCCTCTTCTGTTACGACAGATGAGATCCCCCTGCCCCTCCACTGGGGTTCAGGAGCCTGTCCCCTCTCTTGGGTCAAGGATTTTGTCTCGCGGTTACTTTCCCCTGTGCCACCAGTTGTCATCTGTACTTGATCATTTGCCTCCACATGAAGCATCGCTCTTGTGTTTTTCGTCTTTAACAAAACAACCCTCCGAAATCCCGCAATCCTCTCCAGTAGCTGCCCTGCTTCTCGGCTCCCCTTGGAAGCAGACGTCTCCATCCCTGCATCCTCAGCCTCAGATTCTGTCCACGGCCTTCTGTCTCTACACCCAGCGAAAGCTCCCTAGTGTCTCTGTCTTCCAGACCCAGGGGTCACTTCTCTTCTCAATTCCTCAACAGCAGCTCAACATAGTGCTCACTTCCTCCTCCTTGAAAAGTCCCCTTCTTTTGGGCCCCGTGACATCTCCCCTCCTGTTTGCCCCTCTTTCCTAGTGTTCTCCATCCAACCTCTCTGTTTGCTCCGTGTTGGGGAACCCAGCCCTCGTCTGTGGCCGCACTTTCTCCCCAGGCCATCTCATCCAAGATAATGGTTTTAAATACCATCTCTACAAAAGTGATTTCCAGACTGTGGTATACAGCAGTTTTCTGGACCTCTCCAACACCGATGTCTCGTTGAAATCTCAAACATCCTACGTCCAAAGGAAAACTCCTGCTTTGGCCTCTAATTGCTTTTTGCTCTCCAGTTTTGTGCGCTGACCTCTGACCCAAACTGACCCATCGCCTCTGATCTCTCTCCCTTCTATACCAATGGCATCCAAACCTTAAAGAAATGCTGTTGCCTTTACTCTCAAAATCAATCTGCTCTCTGTCTCCACGCCTGCCAGCCTGCTCACCTTCTACTTCAAATCAGCTTTCCTCCTGGTGTCTGTCTCCTTGTCTTCCTGCAGTGTGGTCAGAGCAGAGACAATCTTTTTAAAAATGGAAACCACATGGGCCACCTGGGTGGCTCAGTCGGTTAAGTGTCCGACTCTTGATTTCGGCTCAGGTCGTGATCTTGTGGCTCATGAGTTCGAGCCCCGCATCAGGCTTGGCACTGGCAGTGTGGGGCCTGCTTGGGATTCTCTCCCTCCCTCTCCCTCTGCCTCCTGCCTCAGAATAAATAAATAAACTGAAAGAAAAAAACAGAAACCACATGAAACTCCATTGATCAATATTCTTCAGTGGGCTCTCAATGCATGAGAACAAAAATTCCAGCTCTTTACCTGACTGTTCCTTATAGAATTCTACAGGGGCTGCAACGCACCCCGTTCGCTCCTTCACCCTGCCTCAGCTGTGCTAGGAAGTCCAGCAACGGGACTTGGTAACGAATTACATACAGGACGCGAGGAAAGCAGTGTCGAGAATGGCCTGTGCGTCTTCCCTGCTCCATCGGATAAGGTATCAGCGACAGTCACGCTTGTCACCATAACAGATAGTTCGCAAAAAAGAGGCTCAAATACAATAGAGGTTTAGTTCTGCTTCACGTGCCGGTATGAGATGTGTGTTTCTGGTCCGGTCAGATTTCCCCCATTCGGAGACTCGGGGGCCCAGGCGCCGCCCATCAGACGGGTGTTCTGTGCGTCCAGACTGTGGAAGGAGAAAGAGTGTGTGGCAGTCACATCTGCTTGTGAGTCTTGGTCCAGAGGTGACACCTGGCTCTTTCGCTTGTATCCTGCTGTCAAGGGGCAGCCAGGAGGCCACATCTAGATGCCAAGTGAGGCTGGGAAATACCGTCCCTGGGGCAAAGCCACTTTCTAGAACCCTTTTCTGTGGTTGGGGAACACAAATCCTGGTGGTCGTCTAGCCAGCTCTGTCACAGATAACCACTCTCTGATGTGGGGACCCAGAGCCAGTTTTGTGAAGGGACATAGGAGTTCACAAGGCATCCATCCAGGGAGAAGAAGAAGAGAATGTTTCAGGGTGAGCAGTCTACACATATGATCCCAAAGGCCGTCACTCTGTCTAGATGGGAATCGGTTAGTCAACTGATAATTTGAGACTTTGAAGCCAGAAACGCAAATCAAAGGAAAATGCTCATTTCTCAGAAACCATCCAAACGCTGCATAAATTCAGCCACCGAGGGGCAGATCCAAATCCCGGTGCCCATTTTGTAGCTCCCTGAGAAACCAGGGCGGTGGTCAGAAAGACGGGCACGCGATAAGATGGGTGGGCTTCCTTGAACACGGATTCTGGAAAGACCATGAGCTTCTAAGACAGAGTGTAATCTGTACATACAGTCAATGCAGGCTCCAAAATGACTTGTCTTCATGTTATTCAGTTCGGAAATAGTTATTGATCACCACTTCCTACAGCTCCCATAAACGATGTAAGAAGAAGGCGATCCATTGTTGATAACAGGCAGACTGTTTGGAAAGCAACTTTGACAATGGAGCATACGTATAAGTTAATGGAGCATGTGTATAAGTATAAGCTCTAGATATTCGGTCCTCAACGCCGACTATCAGGTCAGCTAACATTTTGGACTTTTATGTGACAGGACTATGCTTAGGGGTGGCGAAAAAGAAAATTAAAAAAAAAAAAAAAAAAAGCCTGCCCTCTAGGGCAGACGTCACACCATATGGTAGAGACGTGGGAATAGAAATGGATTATTGCAGTGCCCTTGGATGAGGTCTAAGTAGGACGGCCTGCTCAGGGTGCCGTGGAAAAGAGAGGGGAGGCCGCCTGGCAGGGGGGGAGGACTAAGTTGAGTCTTAAAGCTGAGTGTGTCAGAAGGGCGTTCCAGGCAGAGAAGACAATGAAAATTAAGACGCGGCTGCACAGGGACGCCTGGGTGGCTCAGTTGGTTAAACTACTTGATTTCGGCTCAGTCCATGATCTCACGGTTCGTGCTGTGCTGACAGTGCGCAGCCTGCTTGGGGTTCTCTCTCCCTCTCTGTCTGCCCCTCCCCCTCCCTCTTTCTCTCTCAAGATAAATAAAAAATAAACTTATAAAAAAAAGACACAGCTGCACAAATCAGAAGGGCTGCTGAGGGAGCGCTAGGCCATTCCGTAGCGGCGGAGGGTAGACGGCGAGGGGCTGAGACACACGGGGCTCCCGAGCGCACAGAATAAAGTCCAAGTTCGTCCGCAAAGCTGTGGGCCTCGCATGGCCTGGCTCTGCCTGCCTCCAAGCCCCACCAGCCCCAGCCTGGCCGTCCACCCCCCACCACTACGGAACGGCCCAGCGCGCCTTGACGTGCCACACTGTCGTCTTACAGCAGAGGAGAGATGAGGCCCTTTGTTACACGTTACACGAAGTGCAGACTGAGTTTGAAGAGATGCCTGGAACAGAGTTGAGAATAACAGAGGAAAGAAAGCCCATCCTTTGCTGCTTGGTGTGGCCGTCCGTTCATTTGTGCACGCGTGGTTCATTCACCTGGTATTTAGGGAACGTCATTGTCATGCGGGCTACTTGGCCCTGTGCTGGAGATGCGATTGAAAACGGGCCCTGTGCAGAAGGTGCTTCCATTTGGGCGAATGTTTCCCTGTGTAGTCATCCAAATCTGCTCATCCAGAATTAGGTTGAGAGTTCAATATGTATGCCAGCGTGGAAAATGCTGGGCTTCTAGACTCTCGATCTCGTCCCTCGTAGGCTCTCCGCTTCTGTGGTTGACCACGCGAGGTGAGAGTGGCCGGCAACAGAACCTCTCTACCGAGTAAGAGAGGGCCCGAGTCTGGTTTTAGCCGTGAACTTGCTCAGCACTTTCGTCGGATCCTGTTGTGAACATTCGGGTTAATCCGGGAAATATCACATATTTTACTCTATGTGATAATCACTGTGTCATCCCATAGCCAACTGTATGCGTGGAAAGTGTACTGAATAAAGGCAAGCTGATTGTTTGGCTTTATGGACCGGTGATGGCGTTTGGACGTAAGACTGGAGTTTGAGAAGGAGAGACTGATCTTCGCACTAATTTGTCCTATAACCTTATTTCCCTTACCATCCAGTACCCTCTGAGTTGGAAGAAAGGTATTCACCTTTAGTCTCTAGTCCTTTCCAGTTAGGTAGGTGAGTGTGTGTGTGTGTGTGTGTGTGTGTGTGTGAGAGAGAGAGAGAGAGAGAGAGAGAGAGAGAGAGAGACTTGATGCCCATCGGCCAGATAGATGTCTTTACTCTTGAGTGACAACCAGAAAGGCAACCCTTATGCCCTTTGTGTCCTTGAAGTCCTCCCTGTGGTTTCCTTCGGCCTCTGCCTTTCCTGTAAGGTCGGGCAGGAAGCCCCCAGATTCCGCCTGGGTCGTCGGCTCCAGCAGCGAGCCTGCACGGGTTCTGCTTCCCTCCCCCGTGGCGTCACGGTCGCCCTAGCTCTTGCCAGCATGACTTACCACATTGCTCTGACCAATCAGCCCTTCCAGACTAACTACGCAAAGGGCCAATGAAAAATTAGTGTGCGAGGAGATTCAAAAAGGAAAAGGAAAAAACCAGGTTGCTCAGCAACCTGACTCCGTAAGCAGAGGAAGATGCTATTTTTACACTGAGAAGGTGGCCGCGGCTGATTTTGTAGCAAACTCCTGAGAGGGCAGAGTCCCGGCCTCAGCCAGCGGCACGACCTCCTGAAGGTCCGGGAATGAGCCACAGAGCTTGGCCAGCACGCACATCCTCCGGGTCCGTGGGTGTCACGCCTCTGCGTACCTTGCTTTAGGTCTGCGGTTAAATGTGACCTGTTCAGAAAGGACTCCACGCTAATTATGTCCCTTAGAGTGCCCTGTGCGTTTTCTGCATGGCACATGTCAGAATTTGTAATTATCAAGGGACTTTTTTATATTTACAAAAATCTCCCCGGGCGCTAGACTGGAAGCTTGCCGAAGGTACGCACAAGTGCCTGTTTCTGCTTAGCCCACATGTCCCCAGCACGCCTTACGTCAGCTGGGACACAGCCAGTCTCAACCAGTCCTTGTGGAGGGAATTAACGGACAAGGAGACAGGGCGCCTGGGTGGCTCATTGGGTTGAGCCTTGGGCTCCGGCTCAGGTCATGGTCTCGCGGTTCGTGAGGTTGAGCCCCGCATCGGGCCGTCTGCTGTCAGCACAGAGCCCGCTTCACATCCTCTGTCCCCCTCCTCAAAAAATAAAATAAACATTTAGTGGACAAGGTGAGAATGAGGCTACTAGTGGTTTGGATCTGATTGGCATTAAATGTCCTCTCTGGTCAAAACGTGGGAGGGGGTCGCGATCTCAATGGTGTTTCTTTAAGTCGCCAGCGGAAGTCTTTCTCGATGATAAAATACCTAGACTCCGGCAGCGCATGACTGAGCATTGTTCCAAAAATTAGCCAACACGCTCGCGTTGGCCGCACACAAATTTGTTGATCGCTATTCTGGAGGCTGGGAATAAGCACATAAATTACCAGAGTCCCTGGCGGCCTGGAGCCCACATGGGCGGGGACAGTCCCGGCGAGCACGGGCTTCCGGGGGCCGCCCTGTGGGGGAGCACAGCAGGTGGTTCCCTTTCGAGTTCCGGAGCCACAAAAACACGCCCACGTTCTTGTCCAACTGATGCTCGTACTTCTCAAGATGGTTCCTCTCGCTCTTTTCGTTCGCGTGTGTGCGCGGCATGGCACCAGGTGCTTTGGCTGCTACAAGGATGGGCGCAAAGCCGGTCCTCAGGCGTCTCCCGGTTTGACAGGAGTGAGGAGGGTGGGCCTGTGTCAGCGGGGACCGGCTGCACCCGTGGGGCAGAGACCCCCCCCCCCCCAAAAGCCAGGGCCCTGAGGACACGAGTGCTTGTGCAGGGAGGCGCTGGGTCCGGCTGGGGGGTGCAGGGGGCTTGGGGGGAGGAGCGCCCTTGAGCAGGAATGTGGAGGGCTGGCAGGATGCAGACACTTGGAGACAGGGAGGCTGAGAGAGTGCTGAGCGCAGGCCAGAAGCAGGGAGGCCCCAGGCGCCAGGCCAGGAAGAGTTCAGGTGTGTGGCTTGAGGACCAGATAAGGAGACTGTGTGATTCCCTGGGGCTGCTGTAGCCAGAGTCCCCCCCGACTGGGCTTAAACCACCGAACTTTATTCTCTCCCAGGTTTGTAGGCTGGAAGTCCAAGATCAAGGTGTCAGCAGAGCCTTGCTTTCTCTGAAACTCCAGGGAAGGAGCCTTCCGCACATCCTCCCCCAGCTCCCGGTGGCCCCAGGTGCCCCTTGGCTTCCGGCAGCCTCCTGCCAGGCTCTGTCTTCACGTGACCCCCTTCCCTCTGCGTGTGGGTGTCTCTGCTTCTCTTCTTGTAGGGTCACCTGCCATATTGGACCGCCCCCCCCCCCCATGACTGCCCCCGCACTGGAGTATTACCTCATTTTAACTTGATTATTATATCTGCCAAGACCCTATTTCCCAATGAAGTGGGGTTCACAGGTACTTGAGGTCAGGACGTCAAACACATCTTCTGGGGGCACACAGTTCAACCCGCAGTGAGTGGGTTTTGGAAGTTACAGAGAGAGAGTGGTCTGGGGGCAGACCCGTATTTCTCTGACAGCCGGGCTGTGGAGTTCAGACTTTGTCCCTTAGGCCAACGGTTCTAAATCCCGGCTGTTCATCGGAAGCACCTAGAAATCTTTTAAAAAGGCAGACGCCCAGATTCTGCACCAAACCAGAATCACAGTCATCCCACATATGAAACTTGTAAAGCCCTCCGGGGTTTCTGACACTGAACTGGGGCTCTGAGCCACTCATCCGGTTAATGAGAACCTATTAAAAGGTTTTCTCTTCTTATGATGTCAGTTTTAGGGAGCCTGGAGATCTTGGACAATGATATATGAGTGTTTTCCAGCGTTTCCATCCTAAATTGTGGCCCTCCAAATTGCACATAATCCTTAAGCTATTGTGTGGCCAGTCTGAGCACAGGGGGGGCCACGACCAAGTTTGCTCTGCGTCTTTTTCTTCCATGAACGTGGCATAGGGTGGGGGTCCCTCTCACCATAGTCGCATCTGCCCTGGGCCCCCTATTGAGTTTATGATCTTCCTCAAACTCCTCTGTGTCCTTTTCACACGAATGCCTGTAAATCCCGGTTTTCAGCACTGATGCAATTGATTTTTGGATCCTAAAAGCAAGCCTTAACATACATCTCTGTTTCATTTCATCTTGGGTTTCAGTCAAGCGTTCTGGCCTGTTGAGGCCTTTGGCAGTTCAAGTCTATCATTTATCATGTTAGCTACATCTCGTAAGTCTGTCGTCTGCAGATTTGGTAAACACGTCTCTTCCGGCTTCCCCCAAATCGCTGTAAAACTGGTTAAACATGTCACGGGGAGAGACATACGACATTCCTCCAGAGACTGACCTCCGTTGGCAAATACGCTTTGGGTGCATGGTTCGTAAATCAGCTGTCCTATTGAACCGGCTCTTATTGAAGCCATATTTTGTTCTCAGAGAATTCTTTGAAACTTCAGTCATGCAGGAAGTGCCACAGAATTATCATCGGCCCTTAAAGTACATGACAAGGAGACCAAAGAGTGGCAGGTGAGGTTGACCAGGGCTGTGAGTGCATGAGTACATCAGCAACGAGACAACTCAGGCCACAGACAAGGAATTTGTAGCGTCAGCGTTAAACCCAAAGCAACCAGTGAGTCACCTAAGCACCAAGTGACCGTATGCTGAGAAACAAATTTGAAAAGCCCACGTAGCGTGAGTTTTGGAACTAGAAGCTAGAGCGTGGTGTTAGCTGTGCTGCAATCCAAGCCCGACTGAAGTTCCGTGTGATGCCTGGAATGTTCAGCTCCGTCGGAAAACCTTTCCTGAGCTCTGACTGCACATGTAGCCTGTGCTGGGTGCTCTGCAGTAGACTGACATGTGGCCATCTGGGAAGAGGAGACTAAGGATCACAGATGGGCAAGCTGGCGATCTGGCGGCATAGCCGTGTGGCTGCATGAACTGAAGGGCACGCTCCTGGGATGGACAGATGGGACTCACGCACCCATGTGACAGTTGATTGCCGTGGGACTGCCGTGGCATCATTTAGGTTCTCTGAGCCTCATTCGAGCCGTCAGTTAAGTGCTGGCAACGAGAGACGCTCACCTAACAAGATGGAGAGAGTGATGTGGAACGTGTGCAAAAGTGTAACCAGGAGCGAGCCCAGCACAGAGCCTGGGGGTCAAAAATCAGCTTTTTTTTTTGTTTAAGAGAGAGAGAGAAAGTGACAGCAGAGAGAGAGAGGGAGAGAGAATCCCAAGCAGGCTCCACACTGTCAGCATGGAGCCTCATGCGGGGTTCGAGCTCCCGAACTTTGAGATCATGACCTGAGCCAAAATCGAGAGTCGGATGCTTAACCAACTGAGCCACGTGGGCGCCCCCAAAAGTCAGCTTTTCGAAGAAGTTCTGACAACTAAATGTAATATGTCATCCTGAACCGGAAAATGGATGTTAGTAGGACAATTGGCAGAATTTGAGGAGCGACGACAGCGCAGTTAGAGTCAGCTGTGTGGATGTTACCTCCTGATTTTGTGCGTCTCACCACAGTTACCAAACGTGTGGAAAGGACACCGGAAACACCTTCCATTCTTCTTGCAGCCCTCCTGTAATCATCTCAGCATGAAGGACAGATGCGGGCATCAGCTCCTTTAGCATGTTGTCCGTCCTGCTCTCCAGGAGTCTCCAGCCTCAGCGGGGACACAGGCATAGAATGAGGCAGTTCCAGAGCCACACAGGAGGGAGGACTCTAAGCCGGAGCGCGCGTGGTGCAGGCGAAAAAGGCGAGAGGCAACCAGAGATGGTGCATACAGCCTTCTGGGGTCCCTCTTGTCAGCACCTGAACATTTTCAAGTTCGTAGTCCGCCTTCCCTCGGACAGAGTCACTGCTGAGACCCTGCCTGCGGTGGGGACAACCAGCAGTTTGGACGTGACGTGGACACAGGGCCATTTCCCCGGGATTATTCCTAGAAGGATGCGGCCAGACGCTCGTCGGACAAGAAGACAGTTACAGTGCTTGGGGACGCACCCTGGGAGCGGCTGGAGGTGACGGGCGCAGGGTGCAGGTATGGCTGCCCACGGGGGTCAGAGAAGCCAGAACACGGGGCTCTGGGACCCACAGGGGGCAGCGAGTGTCAGGAGTCCAAGAGGAACATGAACCCTGAGCTGTGGGGGAGGGGTTAGCAAGGCCAGTCACCAAGTGCTAGTATTTTCTCATCAAAAGGGCCACCAGGGGCTCACATGACTATCTGGACTCAGTTTCCCTGTGGCCTTTTTACGACAAAAGGTGTGGGGGGAGCAGTGCTGGTGAGGTTGTAAGCAGGGGCTCACTATTTCCTCTCGTCCATCAGACAGCACTCGGGGACTAGGGGACTGGGGAGCAGGACCTCTTGTGGCCATTACCCGCCCGGCCTGACCACCCAGTCTCGCTCAGTACACCACACTTGTCCTCTGCACCCGCAGCTTCTGTCTCCTGCCCCCCATTACTTTCCAGTTATTATCGAGAACTCGGAATTGGAATTTCAGGGGGGGGGGAAGGTTCAGCAGCCTTTGCTCAGAACATATATAAACATTTTCCCTCCATTAGTTTTCTTCTTCAAACATTTTTTCCCAGATATTCCATGCCTGGAGCATGTGGGGCGAGGTTGGTAGGGGGAATTGTGTTGTGTAGGACTTTGGGTGCGTGAATATTGGCCGCTGCAAACCCTTGTCATGTTAAAACAAAAAGAAAAAGAGTAAGAACAAGAGGAAAGAAAGAAAGAAAGAAAGAAAGAAAGAAAGAAAGAAAGAAGAAAAAGAAAAGGTGAAAAAGAGAGGAAGGAAGGATGTGAAAGAGGAAGAAAGAAAAGAGAAAGAAGAAAAGAAAGAAAAGGTGAGAGAGAAAGAGAGGAAGGAAGGAAGGGAGGAAGGAGGAAGGAAGGAGAGAAGGGAGGGAGGAAGGAAGGAAGGAAGGAAGGAAGGAAGGAAGGAAGGAAGGAAGAGAAAGAAGAGAAAGAAGGAAATAAAGGGAAAAGGTGAGAGAGAAAGAGGGAGGGAGGGAAGGAGGAAGGAAGGAAGGAGGGAGGGAGGAGCTCAGGGTGGGTTCTCTCTCTAGAACCACAGTAACCACTCTCCGAGTCTCTGTAACTACTGGAATTGATCACGACGCTGCTAATAAGCACACATCTTACTCCCTTTGAGCGGCTGTAACCAAACGCCAGAGACCCAGTGGCTCCTGAACAACAGACATTCATTTGTCTCAGCTCCGAAGGCTGGCGGGTCCAGGGTGCCAGCAGGCTCCGGTTCCCGCCCTCTTCCGGGTTGCACGTGGCTGTCTTCTCGCCGTGTCCTCACCCGGTGGAAAGGGCAGGAGAGCTCGCTGGGGTCTTTTTCGTAAAGGTGCTCCCCGTGTTCGTGACCCGATCACCTCACCTCCTGAAGGCCCCACCTCCAGCCCGATCACGTGGGGAACAGAGCTGAGTGGCAGCCAGCACCTGGGTCCTGGTGGCACCTTTGAGCCCCAGATCCACCCACGCCTGCCGCTGCAACCATGAACTTACATTTGCATGAATGAATACGTTCTCCAATACGGGAAATACAGGAAAAAATGCTCTAAATGTGGAACCGCCATAACTTGAAGTGCCTTCAAATTGTCTGCAAAAACCCTTTCAAATATCTTGAAAATGAGACCGAAAATCATGACTCTTTATGGAACACAATGGATGGCGTGTTATTTATCAGACATTAAAAGGGTCTGAAAACACCAAGTTCAGCCTCAGCCCCTAGTCTCCCAACATGCTTATGCTTTGGCTATTTTAAAAAGATAGTCTATTAGAAAGAAAATGATGGTGGGGGGGATGCGGGTTCTGTTCTCTTGTAAAATTTGAAAGGGGGTATGACAGTTTAGGACGAGGGGTGAGGAGTGACCCTGAAATGTTTGGCCCACCCGCCTGGTACCATGCAGGGCGGGGATCCCTTCGGAAATGCACACATTAGACCCCTTATTTCCTTGACTTGAAAATAATGACACATTTAGATGGAGTGCTGTCAGAGTTAGAAGGCGCTAACACCATTCATTATATGATGACCCACACCCCATGTATTCTTTAACTTCATCACTCGGACCCCGTTCCATCGTTGGCCGCCGGTGCTTTCCTCGGTGAACAGCGGGAGGGCTCTGTGCGCACCAGGGACCCGCGGGAAGCGTGGGAGTACGACGGGGGATCTGCCCGGCTGGAGGAAAAGGAGTAACCTGTAACTGTTTGTTTTTAAAATAATTAACAACTTGTGTATGTTAGAGCCGTTTTAAGCGCAAGCAGAATTGAGCAGAAGGTACAAAGAGCTCCATGGAAGTCTTGTCCCCCTTCCGCCACCCCCACTGTCGACACCCCACCCCCGAGGTGCCTTTGTTACAGCCCTCGAGCCACACTGACCGTCCTTCAGTCATTCACGCTGGATTTGATGGTTTTGCCGTAAAGACAAGGAAGGTAAGTGGTGGCTGACAAAGGTCATTAACGTCTCATGAGGTCTCCCCACGGGCCACGGAATCAAAAGTCGAGGCTTCAGAACTTGGGAAAGAGCGAAAGGCAGCCTCGCAGGGGCCCTTGGTTTACTCTCGCCACCCCCCTCCCCTGCCTCGCTATCTACAGATCTTCCGGCTTAAAAGGCAAATGCCGCTGCTGAGCCTCCCGGCCATCTTCCTGTCCTCAGTGGCCAGGGATGTCTTTCCAGAGTTTGCTGCCACCCAGTGGAAACAAGGAGACACAGTGTTTGCACGTCCTCCTCCGGGAGATGTTTTCATTTGCATCAGGACAACGCAGAGCCCCTTTAGTTTTGTGTAAACGCTTCCTTAAATTGCATTCAGCTGAAGTTATGGGACACTGGTCTGAAGTGGCCATCAGAAGGGGATGTAGCCCCATGTTGGTGGCGGTCACTGACTCTCAGGGCACAGCGGCCAGCATCGGGCACCGAGCGGTGCTCAGGAAAGGTGTGTGTGGGATGGACGGGGGAGGGAAAAACCATGTGCCTCTTGGGTCCCTTGAGGAGAAAAGCAGCTGGGCCCTCAGGTCTAGGGAGTCCTAAGTCTCGTTGCCTGAAATAGTCTCGCTGTGGAAGATTCTGATGTGGGAGGTGATTCTGAGATTGTTATTTACTGAGGTTAAGGACAAGAGAGCCTAGGGAAGGTCCAGGTTTATCCGTATGTCCTGATGTGTGCCTCGATGGGGTTAGCAGCTCAAACAAGGTCTCATACTAGCTTGGTGGCCCTCCCAATCCAGACGGGAAGTCGAGGAGAACCAGCGGTATGGCAGAACCACCTGTGACAGGTGCATTTTACCAAGAAGCGGGCGTGTCATTGCTCTGGTGTGTGTTACACCAGCGGGCCCACCAGGAAACAACTAGCAAGAGTGTGCTTTTTCTCCGTAACAATTGTGCAAAGGGCGGTCCGAATATAGCTTTCCCTCCTTACTAGTGGTACCTAGAGTTGATCCTTGTCAATAGGCAGAATTGCATAGTGATTGCTGGCGATGGACACCGTTGATCATGCCTTCTCGAAGAGGTGGTGTCCACTCCAAGGGAGTAAAAGTTGGTTGGGGAGGGGTGGAAAAATGTCAGATATTGCCATGGTTTGTGGCCCCCCCAAAGCTGAACCCTACTCAGCCGAACTTTTCTCCTAGTGTTTCATTCTTTCGTTGGGTTTTCTTGAGCATCTCGTAGGCAGCGTTGACATTGAACTCATGAAAGGTGCTCAAACGTGCAAGGTCAGGGTAGGAGACTGCGGTGAAGACATGGCTGTCATCGGAGGACTTGGGTTATGGCCTCTTCTCTGCCACGTTTGTGAGTGTGGATGTTTTCATTACTTACATACTGTACCCCAGGGTCATTGTATGAGCTCCATCTGAGGTTTGGCACCTCTCTCAAAGGCTCAACTTCTGTCTTTCACCGGTGTCCCTGTCCCTCCGGGACCCCGGTTACTGTATTAGACCCTGTACCCCATCCGCACTAACACTACACCCGCTTTTTAGTGAAATTCATTGGGGTTTCCAGATGCTCGATGCTACTACCAACCCGGCAACGGTTTAAAACAGTCTCCTTGTCCAGTCTGTGATCATCGTGTAAGTCTGAATCCCGAAGCAGGCAGGCGGTGCTTACAGATTCTCACTGGACATATATTCTCCCCCCCAAGGAGCCAAGGCCAACATGGAACACTTTCTGTTGTCTCCTTTTGTAGGTCTGATTTTCTTCTCGTTCACATGCTCGCTGAGGATCTCCTGGTTCTGGCTTCCCAGGGGCCCCTGTTCCTCCACTAGCTTTGCACAGGCCACACGCACCTGTCTGCCTACTTCCTGTGTGGTCATTAGTCCCAGCGGGGGCGGCCCCCAGCTCCAGAGCCCCGGGGCCTGCGGGACAGCCACACTCCCACTTACGACCTCACTAAGGAACTCAACTACACCATTTAAAGGATTTTGAAAGCATTTTCTCCACTATTTTTAGGTTTTATCGAGACTTTTCAGGCTCTCTGTGGCTGTCCCAAGAGCTGCCAGAGATGATTGCAATTTTCCTTTATCTTTACAGTATCCTTGCATAGTGTCCAGCTTATCGTAGGTATTCAATAAATATTTGAGGTGAATAAGCACACAGTCACAGAGTCATCTAAGCTATATAAACTCTCAAACTTAGTTATCTGAATAATTCCTCTTTCTAGATAGAGATAGAGATATCAGAGCAAGTATATAGAGACTAAAAGAGCGTAACAGTTCATTCCATTTGGTCTTTCTGCTCTGATTCTCCGCACATTACGTATACGTTTATCACATCTACAGCAGATGACAGATCTAGAAGGGAACAAGAGAGCTGTTCACTGAGCATTTCCTCTCTCTGAAGGCACACGATATAGGAGCAGAGGGCATATTGGAATAACCTTGGGAGCTTCATAAAACTCTAACTGTCAACATCTACGACTTTGGACCTGTGGACTCTGCCTCTATCATTTGGCTAACGGCCACTCCCTCCAGGGGATTTCCAGGTGATTCTGAGAGGCCGCCTGCCGCTAAAATCCCATCGTCCAAGCCGCCATATACATAGTCAGGTGGTACCTTCTGTTCATTACTAGGTCTTCTCCACTTGGGGAAAATCTTTACCTTTCCTTGGCTCTTGCCCCTACCTTATGCACTGTATTCTCACCTGTGTTTCCAGTGGATTTTGAAAAGCGATATTAACATGGATTTTGAAATCTTAATAAGTGTGAGAAATCACCATACACACCCCTAGAATTTCAAGCTAGCTTTCCGGCCTGGCTTCTTTATCTGGCGGATCCTTCCGTCTCGTGGTTAGCTGCTGCAGAAGCGTGCAGATCGTAGCTTGACTGCGTGGTCCCCCCCAGAACTGTGCTCACACCCCCCACACAACAGCATTTCCAAGCCTCGCACTTACACGCACCGTCCCTTCCCCCCCTCCGTGTTTTTCCTTCCCCAAAGTTCTTTGCCGTGCACTTTCCAAATAGCCCCTAGACCCCCACAGTCAAAGATGCCTGAAATAGTTTATTCTTAAAGTCTAGCACATTGTGGTGTTCAATTAGTCCGATCCATTATTGTGCTTGTCAAAAGGAGATCCATTACCCTTGACGTGGGTTAATTCCTGGACTCTTCCTTACTGTTTGGAAGGACATTTTACATAAAATCCCTTTCGGTAGCACCAAGACTAAGGCGTTTATATCAACTTTAGATTTCTTTCAGTGATACAAACAAACCCATGTGATTCAAATGGATTGAAATTATGTGCGTGGTGTATTTTTTTAAGAAATCGTATAGTTGCGAGGCGCCTGGTGGCTCAGGCGGTTAAGCGTCCGATTCTTGGTTTCGGCTCCGGTCATGGTCTCACGGTTGGTGAGTTCGAGCCCCACCTTGGGCTCGGTGCTGCCAGCATGGAGCCCGCCTGGGGCTGTCTCTGCTCCTTCCCCACTCGTGCTCGCGCACTCTCTCTCTCTCTCAAAATAAATAAATGGACTTAAAAACTAAGCAATAGAAATTGTATAGTGGGAAATCTTAGAGGAAGGATAGTGTTCTAGAGGTGGGATGAAGGGACCGCATGTCCTGGTTGTCTCCCTGTCACTGGCCAGAAATTGATGGAAGAGGCTTTTTTTAACAAAAGCCTTAGGGAACTTTTAGGAAGAAATGCAGGTTTAAAATGCACGTCCGAGGGTCCTTCTGCCTTCCTCTGCCAGCGCCCGCCCCCCCCCCCCCTTGGCTTTCTCTCTGGGGTCTGCGCAGCCCCCTCCAGGATGGCAAATCCAGGCAGGCCGCTTCCGATCGCAGCCACAGAGCCAAGTCGTGGGGGGCGGCCCCTTCACACTGGGCTCACACCTCTCGAGCTCTGGGTGGGGGTGCTGCACCCGATCACCCTGCTTGACTTCTCCCATAAAATGACCCTCTCCACGTGCCGGGCGCGGTGACCCCAGGACCTCTGCCGCCCACATTCCGTCCACCAGGCGTCCGGGCTCCCCAGAAGGCTGATGGTGACACTAAGCCCAGCCGGTGACTGTGGGATGCCAGGCCACCTTCGGTGAGGACTGCAGGGGTGCCCGGCAGCCCCCTCCCAGCCTCACATTGCCCCCGCCGCACCCCCGAACCTGGGTGGGAACGCAGTGGAGCACGCTGTGCTTCACAAACCAAAGGCAGGCACGCCTGACCTGTGCCTGTCCCGGCTCCAGATTCCTCTGACTCACACACAGTTCACGGCCACTTTTCTGCTTGGGTTTGTGATACGCAACGCCGTTCGTGGCTGATATTCATGCGTTTGTTCATGCAACACCCGTAGGCTGCTGTGGTGGGCTAGGCATCCGCTTCAGGGCAGGGACAGCTGCACCCTTGAAGATCCCACAGCCTGGTTGCTGGGACAGACACGTCCACAGACACGTGTCACGAAGCACAAGATGTTCTACGAGAGTTCCGTCAGGTGACCTTCAGAGTCCAGGGCTGCTCCCCCGACAAGGTCAGTGTTAGCACTAGGGGTGCAAGCCCACCACATACCCCAGTTCATTTGAAGCTGAATTGCGTCAGGGTGCCCGGGTGGCTCAGCTGGTTGAGCGTCTGACTCTTGATTTCAGCTCAGGTCTTGGTCTTGTGGTTCCTGAGTTCGAGCCCCAAGTCAGGCTCTGTGCTGAAGGAGCAGAGCCTTCTTGGGATTCTCTCTCTTCCTCTCCTACTGCCTCTCTCTCTCTCTCTCTCTCTCTCTCTCTCTCTAAATAAATACACATTTTCTTTTTTCAATGTTTATTTATTTTTGGGACAGAGAGAGACAGAGCATGAATGGGGGAGGGGCAGAGAGAGAGAGAGACACAGAATCGGAAACAGGCTCCAGGTTCTGAGCCATCAGCCCAGAGCCCGACGCGGGGCTCAAACTCACGGACCGCGAGATCGTGACCTGGCTGAAGTCGGACGCTTAACCGACTGCGCCACCCAGGCGCCCCAATAAACATTTTCTTAAAAAGCTGAATTGTGTCACCAAGGTCAGCGGGTCTCTTAGCCACAGAACTCTTTCCTCCTGGCCCGGCTGAGATCCGATGAGATGAGGCTGTGCACTCAGGTGTGCGGGGGTCAGGTGCTGGGGGTGGGGTGGGGGGAGCTGCACGGTGGGTGTCAGCCAGGGTCCAGGGCACCCAGCCACCTGGCAGACCCCTCCCCCCAGCTGCTAGATTTTGCGTGAGGTACAAATAACACCCCCCCCCCCCCCCGGGCGGGATGTTTCCAAATGACGTGCACTTTTGCAACAATGAGGAGGGTTGTGCACATGTGTGATGTGGTGCAGGGGGCTCGGAGAGGCAGGGAGACCGCAAACCCCACTCACCTGCTGCCACCGTGGTGCAGTGACCGTTCCCTACACGTTGTGTGTTCAGACAAGCGCGTTCCCCTGAGCTGGAGACGGCTTGCTCCTCTGGCCTCAGCCAGGAAACTACTTCTAAAGGGATGTGACTTGTTTGTATTTAGCAGAGAGTGTTTTACTGTCTTGCTGGGGGGAATTTAGATATGATTTTCTTAAATACTCCTGGGCCCGAAGGGATGACTTTTTGAAATTGGTTGAAACTTTCCATTCCTATGAGCCAGTGCATTGCCCAGTATTCCGGTTTAGTACAGAAGGTAACATTCACTGGACAAGTCTGGAACCCATCCAGGTTTCTTACGTTTTTTCTGAACGGACGACCCATCGCGAGTCTTTTAAGACTCGGATTCTGTTTGCTCTTTTGTGGTTGCTCAAAAATGTGGCTTTCGTAGTTTAAAGAACAAAAAGACAGGCTTGTGAAACGTACATGGAAAGCTTCTTAAACATCAAAGCTCTTGCGAAATGACAGAAGGATGAGTGGAGCGTGAATGAATGGGGAGCATACGGATTAAATTTCCCTTGAAAGGCACATGGATTTAAAAATTAGGGAGAAAAGTACTTGGCAAAGTGTGCTGAGGGTTTTCCTGGGCCTGGAAAGTTTGACGAATGCCTTGTAGTCCTTTGCCGGACACGCCCAGCCGCCAGTGGGCCTGCTCCCAGTGAAAAGTCTTCACGAGGTAGGGTTTTATGGTTGGAAGTGGAAACATTTCCACCAGCGAAACATGGCTGTCACTACACATCAACAGGCCTTGGCCCAGTTGAGGCAGAGGAGCTCGGGGACAGAAGGAGACGAAATCAGGAAAGACCCTACACTTTCACAAACGTAAGAAGACTCATCTCGGTAGAAATGTGCATGCCCAAGAACGGAACTTTGAAGTTAGGCATCTCAAAGCAAAACGGAGGTGTCTAGGACGACGTGACAAAGAAGACTGCCACATCCAGCAGGTGGCCCAACGCCATCTGACTTTGACCCCTGAAAAGAGATACATCCCATCGGGAACAGGGACATATGTCCTCGTAGGGTCAAACCCCGCCTCTGCGGAAGATTTTGGATCAGTCTGGGTCCGGTCGGGTGAGAGACGCCACATAGTAATCTGAACAGGGGAAGTTCAGACCACGGCAACACCTTCCAAGATCTAATAAAGCCATCATTGTTGAGCACAGAACAATGAAGAATATTTACCGACATGAGTCTACACCTCCTTCCAAAACAGGACTGTCAGGGGAAGAAGGACTCGAGGGTGCCATATGGCGTGTCCTCAGCGGGGGTTCATGCCCGCTCGCTAGAATGAGACCCAGCACATCATCTGCCTTCTGCGCGTGAAATCTTACTGCAGTGTTGTGATAGCCTATTTGAACACCTAGATTTTTTTTTGATGTTTCTTTCTTTCTTTCTTTCTTTCTTTCTTTCTTTCTTTCTTTCTTTCTTTCTTTTTATTTTATTTTTTATTTTATTTTTCAACGTTTATTTATTTTTGGGACAGAGAGAGACAGAGCATGAACGGGGGAGGGGCAGAGAGAGAGGGAGACACAGAATCGGAAGCAGGCTCCAGGCTCCGAGCCATCAGCCCAGAGCCCGACGCGGGGCTCGAACTCACGGACCACGAGATCGTGACCTGGCTGAAGTCGGATGCTTAACCGACTGCACCACCCAAGCGCCCCATGTTTATTTCTTTTTGAGAGACAGAGCAGAGCAGGGGAGGGTCAGAGAAAGAGGGAGACATAGAATCCGAAGCAGGCTCCAGGCCCTAAGCTGTCAGCACAGAGCCCAACGCGGGGCTCAAACCCACGAACCGCGAGATCATGACCTGAGCCGAAGTCAGGCGCTTAACCCACTGAGCCACCCAGGAGCCCCTGAAGGCCTAGAAAAGTGTCTGGTATACAATAAGTGCTCAATAAATGTCACCACCGCCACTTTTTATTAATTTCTAACATGTCCCTAACTAACGCAGGAACCTGTCTTGATGAACCTGGACCAGTCAAGGCTGACCGTATCTATAGACAGGTTGTGCGCTTCCCACCTTGCGTAATTTGAGACACGGCGGAAAAAACTTTAAATATCTTCCCCACTCTCCTGCCCACCATTAGTGCTTTATTCTTTATTTCTTAGTCCTGCCTTTTCCACTGCGCTTTTCAGAGGCAAATACTAAACATATTCTTAAAAACAGAAAAGATCTTACTCTTCACAGTGCAAATAAAACACAAACAGCGTGTGGAGGAGAGCGCCGTGAGTTTGTGACTCCTTAGTGTGGGCTGTGATGTTTGGAAGCCTGCCACGATATTGTGAAGCAAAGCAGAGGGTCCTGAACCTCTGTGCGGGGAGGGAGGTGGAGGAAGAAGGGGCTTGTAGAAACAGATACGGGGGGGCACCAATTACTGCTCAATTTTGTTGATGATTGGTCCCCGGAAACCCGCTCAGGCAATGACAGCATGGTCCAGCTTTCCGAGTTGAGAAGGCAGACAGACAGTTCAGCATTTTACTCTGTGTTTTCTTTGATCGGATTATCAGGGGACGCCTGGGTGGCTCAGTCGGTTAAGCGTCCAACTCTTGATCTCGGCTCAGGTCACGGTCTCGCGGTTCGTGGGTTTGAGCCCTGCATTGGGCTCCGTGCTGACCGTGCGGAGCCTGCTTCGGATTCTTTTCTCTCCCTCTCGCTTTGCCCCTCCTCAGCTGGCTCGCTCTCTCTGTCTCCAAAAATAATCAAATAAACTTAAAAAAAAAAAAGTAAATGGTATTATTAGGAAGTTTGAAGGGTCCTACAGATTCAGCACCATCGTTATTTTCCAAAGGGAGATTGGGAAAAAAAGAACCATCTACAACAAAGGAAGTGACTTGGGCTTTGCCATTATTGCCTGTTCACGTGGTCCTGAACCTGAATGGTCTGTTTTGAGCATGGTTATCAGCACAGCACCCTCACTGACCTGCTAAAGGCACAGACAAAGGTCACCCTGAACACCAAACGTGAAACAGCCTCAACTTCTTTTCTTTTTCTTGATGAATTCTGATTGTCTACACCGCAAACCCCAAATTCTGCCTTCAAGGTCCTTTACAAGCTTTCCTCTCCAAAAACTGATCTCCAGTCGCTCGTCCTAAGACCTTCATATAGTCAAACTTACTATTTCTCAAGTCGATCTTGCCTTTTTCTCCTTCCAAGCTTTTATTTTTTATTGTTAACATTTGAATTCCAGCGTAGTTAACATACAGTGTCGTATTAGTTTCAGGAGTGCAATCTAGTGATTCAGCAGTTTCATACGGCACCCAGTGCTCCTTGAGACAAGTGCACGCCTTGATCCCCATCACCTATGTCCCCATCCCCCATACTCGTCCTTTCTGGGACCATCAGTTTGTCCTCCATAGTGAAGACTATGTTCCTTGGTTTCTCTCTCTCTCTTTTTCCCTTTGTTCATTTGTTTTGTTTCCTAAATCCCACATATGAGTGAAATCATATGGCATTTGTCTTTCTCTGAGTGGTTTATTTCACTTAGCATAATACACCCTAGTTCCATCTGTATTGTTGCAAATGGCAAGATTTTATTCGTTTTTATGGCCAAATAATATTCCTCTGTGTGTGTGTGTGTGTGTGTGTGTGTACCATACCTTCCTTATCTATTCATCTATCAACGAACACTTGGAAGCAGCCTCAATTTCAGCATTGAACTTGGTTTGGGACATTGTTGACGATGATGAAGTTCCTACAGGATGGGGAGCATTTGGAAGACCTGGAATTTCTCTCCGTGAGGTTTTTTTGGGTCTTAAACAATTTTGACTGTGTGTTTAGGGTTCATCATATGTAAGTCAGGTGTTACTTGGATTTCTCTGCCCCTCAAGTTCAGAGTCCAGTTGAAGTTCCCAGCCCCACATCCTCTTCTTCCATCCCCCCCACCCCCCGTTCTTGGGGATGGGAGTGCCACCATTTTCTGTAGGAATCCAGCCACACGTGTGCATCTCACAACAGACTGCCTTCCACCTTCTAGAAAGGCAGCTCCACCCCCTCCCACGGAGGCCCTCCGTCCAGCTGCCTCCATGGTGTAAAGCAGCCTTTTAAAGGTAACATTTCATTAATACATTTGTAATCTCAGATGAGTTAATCATATCTTGAAGTGCCCAGCATGATTCCTGCGTGGATGAGACAAATTACGTACAACGCGATGTTAGGCTCCTAATTAACCAGGTGGCTCTAAAGATCTGGGAGACATGACACCCAGGTCCTTCTCACCCCTAAATTGCAAGCTGACTGCTGTCTGACTCCCTATTGCTGCTACGACAAGTTGATAATAGCTTAACACAACACAAGTGTGTGAACTTGATCGTTCTGGAGGTCGGAAGTCCAAAGTGTGTCTGCGGGGCTACAGTGAAGGTGCCAGCAGGCCCGCGCTCACGCTGGAGGCTCCAGGGGACAGTCTGTTTCTCTGCCTTGTCCAGCTTCTGGGGACGCCCGCACCCCTTGGCTCATGGCCCTTCCTCCCCCGTCAGGATATCCTACTCCGTCCTGTCTCTGTCGTCACGTCTCTTTTTTCTGCTTTTGGCTCTTTTGCTTCCCTCTTACAGGGACCCTTGTGATCACATTGGGCCCACCGGACAACCCAGGATCATCTCTGCAAAGTCCTCCCCATGTAAAGCGCCACCTCCACAGCCTCAGGGGTTAGGACGCGGACGGCATTGGGAGCCCATGACTCTATCTCCGTTTCTAAACCAGGGAAGATGAGTCTCACCGTTGAGTCAAGATTTCTAAGTCGGTCACCCTGCATTCCTTGTCCTGACCCTTGCAGCTTCTACCGTATTTTAGGGACATCATCCTGGGTGGTAGTGAGGACTGATGGGTGTGCCCGAGTGGTTGATATTGCTGACCTGACCTCGCTCGTTCACTGAGCCTGTGGATGGTGACGCCCCCAAACACCCTTGAAGACAGCTTATTCTCTGATGATTTAACTCTTCCTCTTAAAACGGCCCCATACGTGCGATGACCATGAATGGCTTCTGGAGTCTGGGCAAAACTCAGCAAAGGCACAGATGTTAGGCTCTCGCTTCTGACTGTCCATGTAAGAAGGAGGCATCTCTGGTTTGCGTTTGATCTCATTCTCAGAAATCAGGCAGATTTTTTTGTGCAGGACACTGGGCGGTGATGCCTGATGGAGCCCGTCCACTGGTCAGACAGGTTTCCTTTGGGTCAGAGTGACCAGCGTCTGCTTTGCTTTGGAAACACCTGTAAATTCTGGTTCTACCACTTACTAAATGTGTGGCGTTTGGGCAAATTTAAAAAGTTAACACACTTATTATTCTATTTAATAAATGTAACAAATTCTATTTAATAAATATAATGTAGTGTATCAAATAATTGTATTTAATAACTGTAAGTATACTATAGTAATTAAATGAAAATTATTAACAAATTAATAATTAAATAAACTAAGTCGTTTCTCTGAGCCTTTATTTCCCATCTCTTCCATAAAACACCTTCCTGAGAAGGTTGTTGCGGGAAGGCTAAGATAGCGTATGAAGAATTTAGCTCAGTCACGGGCACATGGAAAGCTCTTAGAGAATAAGCATCACATATTTAATTTTATGAAACTATTGTGAAGCATTGCAGTAGGTAAGATTTTCATGCGGGCACTTTAAAAGATTCTGATTTCAAAAGTGATTTTTAAAAGGCATCGCATTCAGATGTGTCGAAGTGTGAAGAGGTTCCGGGAGCACCCGACTGGGCTACGCTTGCAGACCCTCGGCCACTAGCACATGAGCAGGAGCAAAAAGGAGCAGGTGGGGGTGACAGGTGAGCGCTGGCAGGGAGGGAGGGCCTGGGCGTGAGCAGCGATGGGGACCGAGTGAGCCACGGAGACACGAGGACAAAGCCAGCACAGGAAGCAGCGCCTCGTTTCCAGAAGGTGAGGCTCGTCTGTGAGTCCTGGGCGCCCAGAGCCCATGGGAGCCAGAACGATTAGTCCTTGTGAAAGCAGACGGTGTCTGCGGGAGGAAACCAAAGTAGTCAATTTCGAATCCTTTTCCTCGAACCGCGTCGGGCGCATTTGCTGCAGATCCTGACTGTTGGGTTTCTAAATGCAGGTGCTGAAATGTCCATCTGAAGCCCACAGGATCAGATGAGGTCGGCCGGGCGGACGCTCGGCGCGCACGGTCCGAGACCGCGTCTGGGAATTTTAACCTTTCCTAGCTTCCCAGCGGCCACTCGTCCCTTTGCCCTTTTCCTGCTCGGGGACTTGGGCGGGGGGGACGTCCCGGCCCAGGGGAGTCCGTGCGATGGCGGAAGGGCCGGCAGACAGATTGCAACTCTGAGCCTCGTCTCCAGGCTTCTCCCCGGGATGTTGGGATCATCTGTGGCCTTTGTGTTCCGTGACGCACGGGGGCTTGGCAGCAAGCCTCAGAGCTGAAGGCTGTTGGTTTTTAACCGTGAAGGTCCCATAGAAGTGCTGCGTCTGCAGTGGCGACTTCTAACTTCGGGGAGAAAAAGAGTCTCGCGGGAAGTGTTTGGGAACGATACGGTCGTGGACTCCGCCGCCCGACTGCTGGGTTGGTCAGTGCGCAGACTGGGATGGTCAGGTGAACGTGTTTACGGGGAACCTCGCCCGCATTTTGGTTTTCTCGGCCGCTAAGACTTGCACCGTTTGAGGCTTCAGCGAGAGCATTGAATTCATGACAGTAGGTTTCCTTCTGGTAGAAAAGAGCTCATCTTCGAATTAGAATGGCATGCTCCTTTATTTTAAACGTGCCAGCATCTGAATTAAGCAATGCCTAGATTCTCCTTTCTTCTTCATTTGACAACATCTGTGATGAGTTAGTGGGCTCATCACTGGTTGTTTTGTCTCTTTTTTTTTTCACAAAATATACATATCAGATTTGTAAGTAGACCTCTCTCCTCCCCGCTTTTGCCCCTTCTGTGTCCTGTGTCACACGCTGGCCTCCAACCTTGGGGCAGGCCCGCTGTGTTTAAATGGCCCTAGAAGCCCAGCAAGTCCCTGGTGTTGGGCACGTATCAGACACACAATGAATGTTTGTAGTACTTATTACTTCAGGAGTTTCTAAGCAACATCCAGATATGCGAGAGTCACTTTTTTTTTTTAAGTTCATTTCCTTATTTTGAGAGAGACAGAGAGAGGAGGGAGAGAGCAGGGGAGGGGCAGAGAGAATCCCAAGCAGGCTCTGCACTGTCAGCATGGACCCTGATGTGGGGCTCGAACCCAGGAACCATGAGATCATGACCTGAGCCGAGATTAAGAGCCAGATGCTTAACCGACTGAGCCCCCCAGACACCCCTGTAAGAGTCATTTTACATTCTCATTGCAGCTTCCAAACTCAAAGGCCCGTCTCATGTTATCCGTGAAAGTTTCTCCAAAAAGCCCCTTCGCGCAAGTATGTTACAGCCGAGCGTTGGGCTCGCTGTCGGGAACATTGCGTTCCAGTCCCTGCTCTGCCCTGTATCGCTTTTCCACCACAAAGTCACTTCGTTTCTCCCAAATCCAAACCCCACTCTTAAAAACCAACAGAGAAGGCAGGCAGAGCAATTAGAAAGCATCTAATTAGGCAACATCTCTGGGTTAAGACAAAACAGCAAAAGAAAAGTGATCTTCCTAGAAATCAAAAACCAAGCACATCACAGCGAATTGCCCGCAATCTGAGGATGACGGAAAAAAGAACAAACTGGGTGTTCAAAGCAAGGACTGGAAACTAGTGCGTGTGCCGCCTCTGGGACTGGCGGCTTCCTGAGTAAGCACTTCTCGAACTGATGGCCTCCGTCTTGTGTTGGTCAGTGAGGATCTGAAATTTTAATTCTCTGAAGGCTAGTAAGGTAAATCCGTCTGTAGGACTGAAATCATTCCTAGAGACTCAGATATCCCCGCGTGAAGCTGAGCCCGCCACATAAACTCCTGGGCATTTACTGATACTGGGTATTGGTCTCCAATCTGACGGGACTGGTCATGACAGTCCTGTGAAACGTAACCTGTGTGGTATTTCCATGGGTTTCTGTATTGCTTTATGCAGTGATCGCAGTCGTGACAGGGATTAAAACCCTCAGGTGTCTTCTCCTATAGTGATCTCAACTGCGCCAGTGACCCGGAGGAGAGAGACACAGGGTACCTACCCCCTGATGTCACCCTGATATCGAGAGTGCCCATGCAAGGATGTCAGAAACCAATCATTTTGGAAGAATTGGAGAAGATACCAATTTATTTAGTACATACAGGGTCAGGTCTGCCCCTAAACGGCTGACCTCGACCCACACCAGAAACCCCCCAAGCAAGCCCTCTTTCGTGATTGCCTCTGCTCGCCTTTTGCATTAGTCTTAAAAATTGTGCACCTGCTTTGCTTTTGAAGTCCTTTTTTCCTGCTTCCTATTCCTCTCTAGGAAACTGACCAGTTTGATGTTAACCAGTGTCCCTACTGACCCCGCCCAGTGTCCTTTCTGGGACCAAATACTCCTGTGCTTTGGAGCCCCAGAGAGGCAAGGGAGCAAACAAGGTTATAAGTTGCCTTTGGGGATTTGGGGTCTTCTCTGGGGAGGGATCCCGACATCCCAGTGTGGACCGAGTGCGTCACACTGAATCTCCTATACGCCACTGAGAATTCGGTGGAAGTTTTTAGGGGCTTGAGATATATTTAAGTTTTCCCTCCACTTCCTAATTTCAGTTGGGAATACTGTGGACTGTGCAGCAGACTTTTGCAAAACCATATTAAGAAAATATGTAAAATGTACATTTCACATCCATCACCAGCACTGTCATTTATAGAATTTTTTGTTTCAGAACTGTTTTAATAGTCAGCTCGTGACCGTTTCTGGAAAACCTAGTAATGCCACCTTTCTTATCTTGCACAGAAGAAGAAGTGACGTCATGGAACAAATTCGTGCCATGGTTAGCGTGTCTTGGGAGCTGAACCTCAGATCTGAGAACTGGGTCCAGCTGAACAACTTTTTTCTTTTTTTTAATTTATTTTGAAAGAGAGAGAGAGCTCGAGCAAGCAGTGGGGGGTGGGGGGGGGTAGAGTCAGAGAGAGAGTGAGAGAGAGAGAGAGGGAGAGAGAGAATCCCAAGCAGGCTCTGTGCTGTCAGTGCAGAGCCTGACGCGGGGCTCAAACTCACAAACTGTGAGATCGTGACCTGAGCAGAAACCAAGAGTCAGACGCTTAACTGAGCCCCACAGGCACCCCTGACCACTTTTTTTCCTAATGCCAAGCAAGCCCTTGTCCCCCGTGTAGGTGAACGAGCTACCAAGGAAAAGACTGCATTTTCTTATGTGTTCCATTTATGGGGAAAAAAACAACAGAATTTTCATTATAATTCTTTTTTTTTTTTTACATTTTTTTGATGTTTCTTTTATTTTTGACAGACAGAGAGAGACACAACATGAGCAGGGGAGGGGCAGGGAGGGAGGGAGACACAGAATCTGAAGCAGGCTCCGGGCTCTGAGATGTCAGCACAGAGCCCGATGCGGGGCTCAAACTCACAAACCGGGAGATCATGCCCTGAGCTGAAGTCGGATGCTCAATTGACTGAGACATCCACGTGCCCCTAATTCTTTATTTTTTTTATCTCTCTCTGTCAGAATACTTTATTTTTCTTTTGCCATTGAGTGTGTTCATATTGCAATAAAATAAAAACCCACCAATAAAGCAATGGCTGCATTAAAGCATGATACCACTAAAAATAACGAGTCATCTCTTTACAAGTTCGCTTGGAAGGATTTCCACACTGTTTTGTTGTTGTTTTTATTTCTTAATTTAAATCCAAGTTAGTTGACGTATAGTGTAGTAATGATTTCAGGAACAGAATTTAGTGATTCATCACTTACATATAACACCCAGTGCTCATCCCAACAGGTGCCCGCCTTAATGCCCGTCACCCGCCTAGCCCACCCCCCACCTCCCTCCCTCCATCAACCTCAGTTTGTTCTTTGTATTTAAGAGTCTCTTATGGTTCAACTCCCTCTCTGTTTTTATATTATTTTTCCCTCACCTCCCTTATCATAATTCTTAACAGAGTCTCCAAACATGCACACACTTTGAATTCCTAAATGGTTAATATTTTTAAAAATCCAGTCGTGAACGAATAGTTTACTTTTAGGCACTTACCAGCTTTCCTTCACAGTATGTGTTTCAGTGAATTGTGAGCAAAAGAAAAAGGGAAAGGCTAATCTTACATCATCCATGTTAAGGAGGACGACTTTTTTTGTACACCTCAGTTTTAAAATGCGTCCTTCACATCTCCTCTAAGAACATAGATCATCAAAATGACAGATCTCGATGGCAAGAATTTTATGTCAATTAAAATATCGACATCAATCTCAAATGACAGTGTGTGTGTGTGTGTGTGTGTGTGTGTGTGTGTGTGTTAAGGAAAGTTCTTTAAAACCCAAAAGTACAGGCCAGCTGTTACAAATCTCAGTTTTATAAATGAGCTCAGCAAATGTTTGCTCTCTCTTGGGGGAAGGCAGAATCTTAAAAACCTGTTGCCTTTCAGGCTCTGAATTTATAACACGAAGTGATGGATGATCACCATTTTGCGAGTGTTCAAAAGAAAACGGAGAGTGGTCAGCTGACCCTCCGGGCAGAGCAATGTAAAGCCAGAGCCAAGAACCTGTCGGGTTTTGTTCTGTTCCCAGAAGTATTCTAGTAGTTTTGGGTTCTGAATGTGTCGAGAACTCACCTTGTAAGGAGGTGAAAGCCTTGAGGGTTGAGGTAAGAGGTTTGGAGCAGAGGAGGTGACATTGACATAACCCCCCCAGGGGTGCTTCTGTTTCCCCTCAGCCAGGCATGAGGCCAAAACCTTGCCAATAATGCTGGAAAAACCCCATTTTCCGGCACATGACCTCGTTTCCTTCCTCTGCCAGGCGTCCCCCTCAGCAAACACAAATCCTCCTTCAGTGCTGACACCTGGGGCTAGCCTCGGAATCGACTCCATTCAATGCCACGGGGTCCAGGAGCCGGCTCTCTGGGTGTGGCTGCTGCTTATGGACCCCCTTTGCCCTGTGGTCTCAGGACACCCCCGTCCCACTGAAGAACTCGCACTGAATGCGTCTGGGGATTCAGCTGCAGCCCTCTCCTTCCCAGGGAATCTCCTCTGTCACCTTCACTGCCCTGGCTCGTGTTGAAGACAACACAGTCCCCTTTGCAGCTTAGCCCAACATATTTCCTCACGGCTAGTGACTCACCTGCCCACCTGAGCCAGTCCCTCAAGCCAAGGGGACAAAGTAACTGATTGGTGTTAGATCATGGGGAGGGTCCCACCTCTGGGGCTGGGGAGGGGACAGTCCTGCCCACGTAGTGTGGGCTACAGTTAGGGTTAGGTTAGCACACTCGGGGTCCTATAGAAGGAAGGGGGGATGATGCCGGAGAGGGAGCCAACGCATGCCCCCGGCGCTCACCTGTGTGCTCAGTGAATGTTGGAATGCCAGTAACACGGTAAAATCCCATCCTAAGGTGACCACTGAGGTCCATAAAAGTGAGGGGTCTCCTTGCTGCGAAGTACGTCTGTACTTCTCAGTAGGTTTTCTAGTTAGTAGGTTTATGTTTAAGGAAAAGATTTTTTATTTGCTTGCATTTATTAAACAAATGAAAAGAGACTATTACAAATATGATAAAACTAAGAGAATTGTGCCCGCAGAAACAGACACGAAGTTATTTCATAAAGGCGTTGTCCAGCCTGTGTGGCATCACCCTCTCTGTGAGGTTTCACGAGGGTGAAGATGCGTTAAGTTGAATAGAGTCCCAAGTGAGTATAAGGCAGTCACTTCTGACTGTCAGCCTCTCCCCAATCTGGGTCCAGGGGAATTTTCCAGATTTGCTATTCTCCATTGAGAACCTTTACCCGACTTTGACATTTTCTCGGAAACACCTCGATTTCCACCTTTGCTTACGTCTCCCCTGGTCTCTCCCTGGAATGTCCCCCTTTTTCCCACCTGCACTACGATGTTGGTCTGTGAGATCAAATCTTACTCCCCCCAGGCAGCTTCTTCGAGGAGCTTCAGCCCACGGCCACCATCCTGGGAGTTGGCAGGTGCTGCCTTGGGCTTCCACTCAAGTATTCCCTCCCTGCCAGGAGATGTGTGCATCCCTACCACCGCCTGCCAGTGGCGCGCTTCCTGCTTGTCACCTTCACCAACGATCGTGAGAGCACCTCAAATTCAGCGTTGCCGATACTGGTCTTACGCACCCCGTTCAGTCCCCTCAAAGTGTCTTCTGATTCCCTCCACCCCCCCCCCCCAGTTGCTAGGTATCAGCCAGTCGGCTGTGTGAACTTGACTTACTCTCGACTTGACCCTGTCCCTGGCATCTCCCTACGTTCACCTTGACCAGGTAATAAGAGCTCTGCCGTCTCAGTGTGACCAGTGGCTCTCCTGTCCCTGCCCCCCCCACCCCTTCCTTTACGTTAAAGTTATTTGTAGCTTTTACTGCTTTTTGTTAAAGTTTAAAAACCAAAGCATGCGTGTTCTAGAACACCAGGAATACAAAGACAAAAAACTTCAGGAAGTAAAATCATGAATCCGTATGTCATGACCCCAAGATAGTCCCCCTAACATTTTAATTTACTTGGGTCACGCTGTGCAGATGGTTTCATACGCCAAGTTTTCAAAGCCCACGTAACATTCTGTTATGAGCATTTTCCTACCTTCCTGAAATTTATCTATTTCACATCTTTTTAAAAAAATTTTTTTTAATGATTATGTCTTTTTGACAGAGAGAGAAACAGAGCATGAGCAGGGGAGGGGCAGAGAGAGAGGGGGACACAGAATCGGAAGCAGGCTCCAGGCTCCGAGCTGTCAGCACAGAGCCCGACCCGGGCTTGAGCTCATAGACCGTGAGATCACAAGCTGAGCCAAAGTCGGATGCTCAACCGACTGAGCCACCCAGGCGCCCCTGTCTATTTCACATCTTTTTATGGTCACATAATATTCTATCATAATTCGCTTAACTATTTCTCTATGTTTGGACATGCAGAGTTTTTTGCTATTCTAACATGCTGTCAACATCTTTATATTTAAATATCAGTTCACATCTCAATGTTTTAGGTTAAATTCCTAGAAATGAAATAAATAGATTGAAATATATAAATATCTTTCAGGCTCTCGGTGCTTGTCAGGGGGAAGGTGGACGTGAGTTTTGTCTCCACTAGCAGCCTATGAGAGTTTGTTTCTCACAATGAATCATTGAAAATTCTTTGCCAATTTGCTAAGTGGGAAAGCTAATTCTCTTACGTCTCAGTCCTTAACTAATGAAGTTGAACGCTTACTCTTTGTTTTTATTCAATAGTTTTCTCATGGTTCTCTTCCTGTCCTTTGCCCATTCTGGTGGGGACGGGAGCAGGCAGAGCACAGCATGTGAGCTCTTTACCCAACGCCCTTGGTCCCATTTATAGCAAACACATTTCCCCACCTGGTTCTCAGTTCGTTCATTTCGATCATTTTTTTGTTTGTTTGTTTACAATAGCATATAATTTTGTCAGAGTCTTTTGCAACTTTCCCTGAAAACCTTAAGACGATGGGAAGTGTGTGAAGTCTTTTCCACAGATGATGGCAAGATGAGATGGTTTTTTGAGAAAGGTCTCTCTGGCTGCTGGGGAGGGAACGGGCTGGAGGAGAGAAGGCTTAGATTTGGGTCCAGATGAGAAGGCAACAGAGCCAGCCCACGGCCTCCCTGCCTCCCACAGCTCCGTTACTCTCCACCTGGCCCGTCTCGGTGATCACCTTTTCCTGTAGACACTGAGTACGGTCTGTGCCTCGGGGACCTTCCACGATGCTCACGCGGCCACGCCTCCTGCACTCACAAGCCCACCTCTGGCTCGGGGGTCCTTTGATCACCCATCCATCCACACCACACGCTCACCCTCAGTAACTGCGCTCACAAGGCTCCCTTCTGTTTCTGGGCTCCATTCTGTTTCTGTTTCTGTGCCCTGCACACCTGCGTGTTGATGCATCTTCTGTCTGTGTCGTCTTTTATGTCAGTATAACGTGTACGCGCTCGGTGTTCTTTGTTTATCGCTTGGTGGTGAGGGGACTGATGACTAATTCTCATACGATGAAGTAATTGTGAGATACAAGTAAGAACTTACACATCGGCAGCTGAGGAGCTATAAATGAGACAACGCTGGGACTGGGAGGGAGAGGAGATAAAGGCTCTGTGTGTCACCATAGGCTGCTGGTGTTCCGCCTCAAATGAAGCTCTGAACTTCCAGCCGAAGTTAAGAGGTAAATATGGGCAGTGACTAATCGGTGTCAGAGGGGACCAGATGGCCCTTCTTCCTCCTCACCTACAGCCCATTTTCCAGTCTTCAGCTCCAGAGATACATTCTCACATGGGCTTCGTTTGGGGCTCCCTGAGTGCGTCCTCCACGGCAGCCGGGGACAAGGCGGGATGAGCTTCCCAATGCTGTGTCCCTGCGTGCCTCTTATGGATTATGGAAGCAATAGAAACGAGAACACGACGAATGCAGAAGGAGCCGGCCCCAAGTCAGGGGACCCCCGAGGGACACAGACTGCTCCCCAGCACGGCCGGGTTCACATTTCCTGCTCTAGCAGGCCGAAACCGGAGTTTCAGGTTGCGTGCTACCCAAGGCATTTTGGAGATTATTGAGGAGTTGCTAAAACGTGCGATTTGGAAATTCAAGTTAAAGGCATGTGGCTGAGGCTCCAAGCCAGTGTCCCTGGGGCCCAGGACAGTGCCTCGCACAAGCAGACGGCACCTTCCCGATTCTCTGCGGGACACATTGTCGTCATCACACCCGCTGGCGTTGTCCTGAGTGTGTGGGGCTGTCATTCACCGCACGTCTGGCTTCTCTTCCTCGTGAACTGTTGCTACTTCGGTTTCATCGTCACCCTTTAGTTTGGGGGGAATGGCTGGGCGGCCATGTGGGTATCTGGTAATGCATGGGGGGGCATTCGCTATAAACCCATCTTTTTCTTAACGTTTATTTATTTTTGAGAGAAAGAGAGAGGGAGACAGAGGATCCAAAGTGGACGCTCTGCACTGATGGCAGCCAGCCCGACGTGGGGTCCGAACTCACAAACCGCGAGATCGCGGCCCGAGCCAAAATCGGACGCTCAACCGACTGAGCCGTCCAGACGCCCTTATAAACCCATCTTTGAGATAAGTGTGCAAGTCTGTGAGATTAGACTCAGATGAGTAAGATTGCTAAAGCCTGTCTCCCTGCACCTCAAACTGCCTCTTTCGGGATCCCTCCCTAGTTTTCTGCGGTCCATGAATCGGTGCCATTTAAACAACTTACAGCAGACGCCCAAGGTAAGTGGAGGGAGAGCATGGATTATTTTTAAGTGCTTTAGCACATTTTTTAATAATAAGAAGTCAAGTATTTAAGCTCTCAAGGAAACTGTATTTATTGGTTCCCCACCCCCCCCCCGTCTCTGTATTATTCACAAATTCCTCTTAACCCGGGGAAGGTGGGAAGGGGTGAAGTTGGGGGGTGGGGACTGGCCTTCTGCCTTCACTGTAGCAGTGGCTGCGGAACCCCGGGCCCCATTGCTGAGCTGTGGGCATTTCCCGCAGGTGAAGCCTCCGGAGAGGTTTCTGTGAGCGCTGGGGGAGGAAGGCTGTGTCCCCCGGGGAGCATCTAAAGTGCAGAAATGGCAGGGGAAGGGAAGGGAGGTTTCCTTAAAAACAAGCAACAGAACCCTTTCCAGTCATTGTTTATGTCAGTTTTGTTCTCGGCCATCTGTGGACGCGTCCATCCGTGGAGAATGGATGTGGGGTTCCGTCCTGAAGGACACCTCTGTCCCCTCTGCCATCAAAATCCGTGCCGAGTGCAGTCCCTTCTCATCTGACCCCTGCGTCCCCTTCTCTGGCTGGAGGACGGTGGTGGCCTCTCTCTGGGCTCTCTGCCTCTGCCCTCCTTCCCTTCCACCTCCCCGTCTGTCCTCCCCATGGCTGTCACAGCCATCCTTGGGGCAGGGCTTTGGAGGTGGTCACTTCTCTGCTCAGAGCCCTCACGGGCTCGTCTTCTCTTCACCTGCCCTGGACACTTGAACTCGGGCCCTGATGTCCACACCCTCCTCTGCTAGACTCCGCCCCTCAGCACCTGCCTCGGGGTTTTGCAATTTCATCCTCCACCCTAAGAGCTCTCCCAGGCACCCACCGGGCGCCCTGCCTCATCATCCATGTTTCCTCTCCATCTGAAACGCAGCTCCCCTCCCTTACCTCGGTTCCCTCCATAAATAGGCTGTGTGTTTATGTTTCACTATTCATCCTATTCATTGTCTGCTGACGAGCACCTCAGCCCCAGAGGGCAGGGAGGGCCCCGCAGCATCCTGGCATCTGGCAGATCGCAGGTGCTCAGTAAATGTGGATTGGAGGGATGGGTGCACCCAGTCCTTCTGGGGACTCCAGCTTTGTCTACCAGGTGACCCGTCTGACGAGGCGTCGGGAGCCTCTAAGGCCACTATAGCACACGCTCTTTCAGTGGGCTGTTAGCAGCCCGATTCCTTCCAGACAAAAGCCCTTAGCTGCCCTCAGTGCCTACAACACGAGTCCTCTGTGAGCCCGCAGTCCTGTCCAGCACCCGTCGTGGTCAGGGAGGCTGTGCCCAGCCAACTCATGAATGCACGCTAGATCCTCGTTGCTCGTGGGTTGTGGACTTACCGATCCGCCTACTTGTTGAAATCCATCCGCAACCCCCAAATCGATACTCACGTTGCTTCGGCTCACTTTCGGATATCTGGGGGGAAGTAAAAACACCCGCGTGGCCTGATACACGTGTGTCCAACTGAAGTCAAGCCTGGCGGTGACACTCTGTCCTCTTGTCCCGGCTCGTGCTGTGACCAACTAACCCTTCCTGGTGTATCTAGTGTCCCGCTTTTCACGGGTTTGTGCTTCTGGTTGGTGACTTTGCCGTTTGAAATGGCTCGCAAGGTAGGGAGGAATAGCAAAATTACTGTTTAACGGGTATAGAATTTGGGATGATGGAAGTTCTAGACGTGGACGTGGTGGTGGTCACACAACAGTGTGAATGTATTGACTGGTACATCTTTGGTATATACATTTTGCCACAGTTGTTTCTTTTTCCTTTTTAAAAAAAATTTTTAATGTTTATTTATTCTTGAGAGATAGAGAAAGACAGAGTGTGAGCAGGGGAGGGGCAGAGAGAGAGGGAGACACAGAATCGGAAGCGGGCTCCGGGCCCTGAGCTGTCAGCCCAGAGCCTGACACGGGGCTTGAACCCACGAACCGTGAGATCATGACCTGAGTCAGAGTCGGGCACTTAACGGACTGAGCCACCCAGGCGCCCTGCCGCAGTTGTTTCTTTAAAAGACCCCCAAGCATTGTCTAAAGTTCTGTCCATTCGTAAGCACTAGAGGGCTGTGATGTGCCTTCTGGGGAAAATCCCTGGGTTCGAGAAGCTTTGCTCAGGCAGGAGTGATAGTTAGGGTTAGTTCACAGTCACAGATACATAGTGATGGCCGTGTGCTGTTGACCAGGCGTTTGATGTTGATGAATCAAATCTATATTAGGTACAGTGTCTCCAGATAGAAGCACACATTAAATAAGGTTCTGTATCGATTGTTTGATGACAGTGTGGTGAGCAGGGTCCCGTAGGAGCCTAGGCCTGTGCCCCACCCCCCAGGGAGATCGTTCAGTACCCACCAATGTGGTGCCCACAGTGACCGTATAGAACACGACTGGATGACAGGAATCGACTTAGTATCTTTACAATAGTGATTTTCAAAGTTGAATTGAGAACCAGTGAAGTGCTTTTTAACAATGAAGATTCTACCCTCAAAGGGTGTTTCTGTATTGAGCCTGGAGTTTTGTGTTTCTAAGGCAGCAGCTCAGATGGCCCAGCCCCTGGGTTCGGGGAGCACACTCCCGGGAGCACGATTTAAGTGGTCAAAGCCGGGAGTACCTCCCTCCGATTTGGGGGTTCCTTCCTTTCTCGCTTTACCCACTGAAGGATCCATACAGGGATTTCAGTGTCCCCACAGTTTCGGATGCACATAGGATTTGTGAAATTTGCGTATCCCCTGGCAATCGAGTCCTTTAAAAGCCTTACTCTGACGGGAGTAAAAGCTAATTTGAGTGTCTCCTAGGTACAACACTCATAGACACAGGCAGCTCAGAATGTGTCCCCTGGGGTGGTCAGTGTCTCTGTCTCGCCCCACAGGTCCCCACCTTACCACGTGGATGTCTTGGAGGCAACATGGCTGCCGTGGCCAAACTGCCGGTCCAACTCAGTGGTGAAGTCACAGTCCACCAAAAGAAGAGGGGTTACGGTCAAGGCTCTTACCATCAATGCCAGGAAACATTCCCTTCCCCACTTGTTATCTCCAGAGCAGGCAGCTCTCCGCTAGACTGGCCTCCTCCACGGAGGGTCCCTGATAGGCGGCCCCCGCGATCTCCACAGCTCAGGACCCTGGGTGGGACTCAGAGCCTGACCGGTGTGTCCAGGAGCAGTTTTATGAGATGATGCTTCCCAAGACCTCTGGGTGCAAAGAATTTTCTTCGTCTCCACTTCCTTATGTGCTTTTAGCTCCCCACCCTATGAAATACTCACTAATTAACGAAATATGATTCTGAAAGACAGTTAATTGATTCAAAAACCACAGGACCTACATTTATGCCACAGTTTTCACAGAAGCTTAAATAATACTGAACAAGATGCTTAAGACGAAAGTTACTTCCTTCCCATTTTCTTTCTCCGTGTTTGTTTGCAAAAAACAAACAAACAAACAAAACAACAGCACAAATCTATTTTGTGTGTGTACGTGAGCTATGCGGCTGGAAAGTCGCATACCAGTGAAAGTTCTGGCGTCCTTCTTATAACCCTGAGCATTGTTCTTGACCTCCAGGCACAAAGCAGGAGGGCACTCAGACACAGAATTACCTGCCCTACAATTTGGGGAGAAGTCTGCATAATGAATTGTCCTAATCTGGTTTTGTTGCCTTAGGAAACATAATTGTTCTTTACACACACACACACACACACACACACACACACAGATCGACACCATGTTGCAAAGGCAGGAAATGGGCTGCAAATGCATTTTTGTTCAGGGATCCTTGTCCTCAGCAACCCTTTTATCATTCCCCTTACCCCAGTGTCCCTAAGGGGCCCCAAGGGATCGGATGCAGCTTTCACAATGGGGGCCAGTTCACAGAGGGACGGCTTCACATTTCCCTGCACTTGGCACGCACTCGGGAGACAAGAGTGGAATGCAGTGTTGTGCGCTAGCAAAAAGCCTTACAAGAGGTATCCATCCTTCTCCTGACCCGTAGAAGAATCTGAGTTTTGTGCAAGGGATGGAAACCTTAAGTGCCGTGCTGGTTGGTTGGGGAGATGGCAGGAAGGTCATTGTTTGCTGTAACCAAGTGCTGACCCCCCCTGAAGTTCAGGACCTGGTCAGAACTCTCTGGCCGGGACGGATGTAGCCCACTGAGAGGAAATGCCAGGTTTCTTGGGACATTGGAGAGCCCAGCTCGTTCACATGTTGAGTGCTCTCTTTGTGCATGAATGTTTTTAACCCCTGGAAGCCTTCGAATTACATAACAGGGTAATGAAGGTAATCAACCCATTGTCCTAATACTTTTGTGTGAACCTTAGGAATGATCTCTGCATGTCTTTGTTAGAGAATGTGTTAAATTAAAGAGGCAAACCATAAGAGACTCTTAAAAACTGAGAATAAACTGAGGGTTGATGGGGAATGGGAGGGAGGGGAAAGTGGGTGATGGGCATTGAGGAGGGCACCTGTTGGGATGAGCACTGGGTGTTGTATGGAAACCAGTTTGTCAATAAATTATATTTTTAAAAAAGAATCTGATAGATGACCCTTGTGAGTCTTTCTGTTGAGTAATTTACTTTAAATTATGACTGATTTTTAGTTTGTAAGGACTAAAACGTTTACCGGAACTTGAGATTCACACATGTCATCATCGATTCACTGGGGTTGTTTTACATCTTCGGAAAGGCCGTGTGTCAGCCAGGGGCCTGAAGGGCTTGACAAGAAAATGGGGCAGAGTCCATTTATGGATGAGGCATACAATGTCAAGGGAAACTCGAGGCGCTAAATTTGTAAATACAGCTGAGTGTCTGAGGGAGTTTGGTTGACTCAGCGTTAACAGAGGGGCACTAACCAAAGACCCCCAACTGCGGAACTAATAATGTGGATAATAAAAATAAAAATGACTTGTAAGTTGATCCTGAAGAGGTCAGGGAAATTAGATTTGCTAATTGTGGGATTTTCATAAAATGGATGTTTATTTACAGAATAAAAGTGGCTGCCAATCAATGGTCTCGATCAGCCCCTAAAGACCCCTTTACGGACATCAAAACAAGGCACTGGGACAGGCACTAGAGACCAGAGGCCAGTCCTCATTCTTCTGGTGGCTGGAATGAGAGCCAGATGCAGGGCTGGGTGCCCAAGGAGACAGACTCCGGCTGGGAGCCGGGAGCTGCTGGAGGCAGGGTGGGGTGAGCCGGGAGGGCGCCCCCCCCCCCGCGCCAGGTCTGGGCGGCCGGCGCTGCTGTGCGGGGAAGGTGGGCTTCAGACGGCCCCCCACGGGGTGAGCTCTGAGCTCTTTTCCCGGAAGTGCTGTGCCCAGAAGCGTTGGGGGCCAGAAAACACGGATTTCCAGATTCGCTGGGTCTACGCACCCGTGATTATCTCCAGAGTCATTTCATGCAGCCCAGCGGTGGGGGACCTCGGAACGAGCCGGCCTCCGGGCCCCTTTCCTGCCCGAGCCTCCTGGGTCCGCGAGGGCTTGGTCTGCTGGCATTAAATCAATAGGAACGTTTCATTCTGAGAAAACGTGGTGGCAGAAAGAAAACGGGATTTTCTGAAATTTCCTGGGTGTGGATATTTTCTCCACACACAGGGTGGCCGCAGTGATCTGCCCCTTGGTCACCCCGGTGTGTCGGCTGCCGGGCCAAGAAACGCGTGATGTCTTCCTCTCGATATTTTCAAAATTGCAGAAGCTTGGTGATGAAACGTTCCCCAGGGTTCATCTGAAAGCCTGAGGTGCTTCTGTGGACCATGTCCCCCCTGGCTTACCGTCCCCTTGAACCTGGGAGCGTAGACTCTTGACTTCTGAGAAGTCTTTGTGAGAGAAGCCCTTGGTCACAGACTCTGGTTATGGTCTGGGTTTGGTGCTCTCTCTCTCACGAGGAAAGTTGGAGGAGGGCTTCTCCTCCGCAGAGTGGGAGGTGAGGCTGTGGAGGGCGCTGGGCGAACTTGTCCGGTGACCGCGGGGGTGGGGGCAGCAGCGGGCAGGGCGGCCTTGCGTCCACCCTGGACTCGGGTGACCCTTCCGGGCGGGACACTGCGTGAGGCCTGGCTGCCTTTCTTGCGATGCAGGACCCCTCACCCCGGCATTCAGGGCTCTCCTGAGATGGTCCACACTGGCCAGCTTCTGGCCTGAATCCGCTGACCCATTAACGCCTTCACGGGTGCCTCCATCCACCCGCCCAGCCACCCAGGCATCCGCCTCCGAACCCAGCTACCCCCTTCTGCCCGTTCACCTCTGTCCACCTGTGAGCCTGGCTGCCATGTGTGGTCCCGCGGGTGCTCCTTCAGACTCACCGGAGGCCCCTTCCTCAAGCCGTGTGCTGCCTGGCCCACGGCCCACTGCCTTCTCCCCCTGGCGACCCGCCTGGCCTGTATACACGCCCCGTAACACATGCATCCAAGGAAGCCCTCGCCACGGGCCCCGGGGGCCAGGGGATGAACGCCCCGGGTGGGTGCTTCTCACGGGCTCCTGGCAGACCGCAACCACTCTTGCTCGGTGGCAGCTTCCAAACTGCGTCCTTGTTTTGGCTTTTCCTCTGTCCCTTTCTCACCGCCCTGTTCCCTGAGGTCGCTTCCCACCTAACCTACCTGCACCCGAGCCTCCGTCTCAGGCGCTCCTGTCAGCTGAACCCAAGCTACGCAGTGTCGTCGGTGGATGCGGTCTACCGTCCCCTCCTTCGTGTGGCTCGGGGGCCTGGTGCACCGCCCACTGCGGCTGGACGTTCAGGCGGCCGGCCGCGTCATGGCCACGCGTCTCCCCCAGGGTCCTCCGCTTGCGGAGTGTTGTGCTGCGGTCCTCGGGCCGGGAGGGACCTCGCAGCTGCCGGGGGCTACCGCTGCTGGCTTTGCAGCTGCTCATCTGCGCGGTGCACATCTCCGCCAGGAGATAGTCTCTACTCGAGGCACCTGCCTGCCTGGGCCTGGGGACCCGGGCCCTGGGTGACCCTGACAGCTGTGCTCCTAATGAATGTTTCCCGAGTGTGGCTAGTGAATCATTCGGGTCTCTGGCCGTCTTCCAAGAGGCTCGGTGGTTTCAGAGCACCGGTGGTAAGTCATTTGGGTCGCACACGGTCGACAATTTGAAGAGTGAGACTGACCGGCATATTTACGAAATCCAGTTCTGTTCTGAATAATGGTTACCTTCCTAAGAGTTCTAGGCGAGCTACAAAAATTGCTTTCACGGGTTTGTCTCTGTCCCTGCTAACCCACGGCCGACAGGGGAAGTAGATTTTACTTTTTAATTTTTTTTAATGTTTTTATTTATTTTTGAGAGACACGGAGAGACAGAGAACGAGCAGGGGAGGGGCAGAGAGAGAGGGAGACACAGAATCGGAAGCAGGCTCCAGGCTCCCAGCTGTCAGCACAGAGCCCGATGCAGGGCTCGAACTCACGGACCATGAGATCATGACCTGAGCCGAAGTCGGGCGCTTAACCGACTGAGCCACCCAGGCGCCCCTAGATTTTATGTTTTACATCGCTTGTGTATCATGTTTTATCACTTACTAAATTTGCACATCGTAGGTACTGTTGTTTCTTTACATATCACTAGTTCACAAGAAAAGATGAATTAGTGGCACAAGCTTGATTCCTTGTGATGTAGAAGCAGTTTATTTTATTTTATTTTTTTAATGTTTCTTTATTTTTCAGAGAGACAGAGACAGAAGGCGAGTGGGTTAGGGGCAGAGAGAGAGGGAGACACAGAATCCGAAACGGGCTCCAGGCTCCGAGCTGTCAGCACAGAGCCTGACAAGGGGCTCGAAGTCACAAGCTGTGAGATCATGACCTGAGCTGAAGTCGGACGCCCAATCGACTGGGCCACCCAGGCGCCCCTACAATGTAGAAATAGTCTTATGGCCATGTGAATACTGCAATTCGAAATAGTACCTTGGGCGCCCGGGTGGCTCAGCAGATTGAGTGCCCGACTTTTTATTTTGGCTCAGGTCAAGATCTCACAGTTCATGGGTTCGAGCCCCGCATCGGGCTCTTGTGCTGAGTGTGGCACCCTCTTGGGATTCTCTCTCTCCCTCTCCCCCCACCTCTCTCTCTCAAAAATAAATAAATAAAAATAAAAGTAAACAAACTAATATCCTGAGTGGGAACAGGGAGCACAGCCCCAGTAAATGCGAACAGCAGCTGCACATTGGATGGTTGGGGAGAACCAGCTCGAGACAGACACATTTTTTAAAAAAATTTTTTTTTCAACGTTTATTTATTTTTGGGACAGAGAGAGACAGAGCATGAACGGGGGAAGGGCAGAGAGAGAGGGAGACACAGAATCGGAAACAGGCTCCAGGCTCTGAGCCATCAGCCCAGAGCCCGACGCGGGGCTCGAACTCACGGACCACGAGATCGTGACCTGGCTGAAGTCGGACGCTTAACCGACTGCGCCACCCAGGCGCCCCGAGACAGACACATTTTGATAGAAAATGCAACTTTCTGAAACTTGGGTTTTCTCAATGACCCATTGAGTCCTCGTGTTTAGTATGTTTCCATTATGACTCTCTCAGTTCGTGCTGTGACACCATCAAGCCCTTTATGTCACTTTCATTCAAACATGGTGCCCCTTTGGATAGAGCGGATGACTGTTTCTAGAACACACACGGAACGGTGCTTTTCCCTTGTGCGAGGATTATTTTTACACTGTGGGAAAAGGAGTCGTAAGACCGCAGGGTGTCGTTCAGAGTCACAGGCACCAGCGGGAGCCCCAGGCTGCAGCGCTGGGTGGGAAGGTGGAGAAGCCTCCCAGTTAACGGCAGATCTGTGTGCAGAGAAGCAGCAACGTGAGCTGCTGGGGGGAGGGGCGGGCATCTTGACCAAATGACTCCGTTCAGGGTCACCCAGTGTCAGGGGCATGGGCATGAAAGGGCAGGTGCCGCCCCCCAGGGGTGAAGGGAGCACAATGAGCACATTTTTGGTGAAGACGCCGATGGGCAGGGAACGAGCCGGCTCACGCCTGACGGCCAAGTGCACTGCCACTTTTTGGTGTTCTGTAACTGCATCCCCGTGTCTCCGGAAAAGAGGTTTTTGAAGCCAACTCACGAGCCACGAGCGATGATGTTACCTAGGAGAAGCGGATGACCGAGGACCAGCTTTGGGGCACAGAGCGGATTTGCCGCGGGCATCGGGGTACAGCGTATGGAGAGGAGCAGGAGCTCGTCCGGGCGACTCCTGTCCTTGGCCGGCCCTTGCGGGAACCACAGCGGTGGCAGACCAGGGCCGACGGTGCTGCTGAGAGGGCGTCTGTTCAGCGCTGTCCGTGGGGACTGGAGCCACGTTCCCCACACTGATGGGGGCCGTGGGAAAGGGATCACGTGAGGTTTTTAAATTTTTTTTTTCAACATTTATTTATTTTTTGGGACAGAGAGAGACAGAGCATGAACGGGGGAGGGGCAGAGAGAGAGGGAGACACAGAATCGGAAACAGGCTCTGAGCCATCAGCCCAGAGCCCGACGCGGGGCTCGAACTCACGGACCGCGAGATCGTGACCTGGCTGAAGTCGGACGCTTAACCGACTGCGCCACCCAGGCGCCCGTCACGTGAGGTTTTTAAAGGGGAAGAGTGGAAAATGGTCTTCACGCCACAGGTGGATGTTAGAGAAGACGGCTTCTGTGACTTCCGGCAGCTTCTCCTTGCCACATTCGGCACGGCGAACACCTGTTAGGATAAAACAACCGACGTTTCCACGCCAGGGTCTAGGTGTCGGAGCTTTTTAAGGAGGCCAGCCAGCAGAGGTGAGATGATTTCCTTCCTCATCAGACCTGGAGGTACCGTGAACCGTAGCCACGTGCTATCACCCGCCCTGCAGGGGCAGAGGAAGGAGCAAACTGCCGCGCCTTTTAAGCGGGATCGGCCAAGTTTGATCTGCTCACTGGCTCAGCTCAAGAAAGCCCGTGTCCGTGTTCAAGCCCGACATCCAGAACCATCGAAGAGGGCTTTCCAGCACCCCTCCCCCCCACTCCGCGAGGTGGGGCTCCCCACAGCAGGCGAGATAGAGTACAGGAGAGGGGCCCTTGTGGAGGCTGCTGGGGCCCGAGCCACGATTCCGAGCCGGATGTGCACGCTTCGGGGAAAACGCTGCAGACATCATCGTTCCTCTTAGGGATATGAAACCATCAGTCCGGGTCACATACTTTTAGTAAGTGATGCTTCTGAATTCTCATTCCCAAAATACTTCCAGAACATGTCCGACTTAAAGCTTTTGCTCGTGTGCTGTGCCAGTCCGGAACATTCCACCTCCCACTGGTGCCTGTTACAATCCAACAGTTCTCAAAACCAGCTCCGGTCCCACCTGCTGTGTCATGACACCTTCCCTCTCTCGACACCCGAAGTCCCTGTTCAGAGGGCCCACCTCCAGTGGCCCACCTTGTGCTGACAGTTCCGGGGGATCACTAGATTGTACGTGTATCAGAGCTGAAGCACAGCTCTCAACCTTTGACTCTTCCCAGAGCCTGACGGGGTGCCTAGCGCGTCGTCGGTGCTCAGTTAGTGCCCGGTGACATCTACCCACTTACACAGTGTGTGTATGGGACCAGCCAGGGTGACTTCCTCAAACGGCAGAACCATTCGGGGACCATGGAAAACCGTTCAGAACATTAGCCCACATCTCCTGGAACCAAGTGGACTTCTGCTACGTATAAAATAGTTCAATTGCTTTCCTCTACTTCGTGAGGGAGCGTCATTGAGAATTTACCCACAACCTGAGTGACTCTTAGAAGAGTTTCAATCCTCACGCGGCATTCACGGGACCGTAACAAGAGCTGGCGTGTGCTGTGGTGACAATTGTGTTTACTAGGGTGGAGTTTATTAGGGAGAGAGTTGTCCCTTGTACGTAAATGAAAAGTAGTCTTTCTGTGATGTGTTCTCTTCCTGAAATCTATCTGTTGGCTCCCTTTTACTCCCTTCACACGTGCACAGTGCCCTGATCAAAATATCTACTTCATCCAAACGTCAGTGGTTCATGAAGATAAGCAACAAGGAGACTACTTTTGGTTTTGCTTTTAAGTTTCCTAACAAGGGGAGCCTGGGGGGCTCAGTCGCTTGTGGGATCGAGCCCCGTGTCAGGCTCTGTGCTGACAGCATGGAACCTGCTTGGGATTCTCTGTCTCTCTGTCTCTCTCATTCTCTCTCTCTCCCTTTCGCTCTCCTGGCTTCTGCCTCTCTCCCCCGCTTGTGTTCTCTCGCTTTCAAATACAAGTAGATAAATAAGTAGATAAACAAACAAGCACACACACAAGTAAATAAGTTTCCTAACGAGCTGTGCAGCTAAGTTACAGAAAATAGAATGTCACCAAATATTTTTTTAACGTTTATTTATTTATTTTTGAAAGACAGAGATGAGACAGAGCATGAGCAGGGGAGGGGCAGAGAGAGGAGGAGACACAGAATCCAAAGCAGGCTCCGGGCTCTGAGATGTCAGCACAGAGCCCGACACGGGGCTCCAACTCCAAACCGGAGATCGTGACCTGAGCTGAAGTCGGACGCTTAACCGACTGAGCCACCCAGGTGCCCCTCACCAAATATCTTTAATCATGTTAGATTCTACCATAATAATCTTGATTCTTTCAAAACACTTTCATATTGAAAAGCAAAGGAAGCATGTGGTTTTAGAATGTTGAATACCCTGAATCTGCCTCTTTGAAGGAGCTCAATAAAAGGACTGGATGGACCCTCAAAGGCACAGAGACCTCCGCTTTCCAGGCCAGTCATTTCCTGTGCTGACCAGCAGAGGGCACCCCCCCTCCAGACGCCACTGCTTCACCTTCCCCAAACCTGACGCTATGAATACGTTTTATTTTGAAAACATACCACATTTATAGGAAAGACGTGTAACTAAAGTTAATTAATTTTAATATCGTTTTTACAGTGTGTGAGGGGTCCAACAGAGTTCTCAGCTATCCATGATAAACGGTTCAAAGGATCCCAGGGAATAAGAAGCCAATTCCCAGGGAATAAGGCTGCCAATTCTGCTCTGCAAAGGCGGTCCAGGAGCCCCGGGGGTTCCCCACACTTTTGTTGGGGGGGGTGTTGAGAGGCCACAAGTCTTCCCACAAAAGTGCGAAGATGTTGTCTGATCTCTGAGTAGGCTGACATTTGCCCTGGCCGTGTAGAAGCCAACGGTGACAGAAAGGACTGGTGCCCGGCATGGCTCAGGGTCATTACCATTCGGCTCTCGTAGTAAAGCAAAGAACAAAACACTGTCACCTAATAATGCCCTTGAGGAACCTGTAAAACGGTTAGCTTTGTGAGACCTTGACACTTGGGTGCATCTTTTTTTTTTTTTAACTCTCATAAATTTACTTGTTTTTAGGGAGTTAGTATTTGCAGAGTTTTTTTTCCTCTTTTGTTTTATTTTTTTTTAATTTACATCCAAATTAGTTAGCATCTAGTGCAACAATGATTTCAGGAGTAGGTTCCTTAATGCCCCTTCCGCATTTAGCCCATCCCCCCTCCCATCCCCCCTCCAGTAACCCTCTGTTTGTTTTCCAGATTTATGAGTCTCTTCTGTTTTGTCGCCCTCCCTGGTTTTATATTATTTCTGTTTCCCTTCCCTTATGTTCATCTGTTTGGTCTCTTGAAGTCATCCTATGAGTGAAGTCATATGATTTTTGTCTTTCTCTGACTAATTTCACTTAGCATAATACCCTCCGGTTCCATCCACGTAGTTGCCAATGGCAAGATTTCATTCTTTTTGATTGCCGAGTAATACTCCCTTGTATGTGTAGACCACATCTTCTTTATCCATTCATCCATCGATGGACATTGGGGCTCTTTCCATACTTTGGCTCTTGTCGATAGTGCTGCTATAAACATGGGGGTGCATGTGTCCCTTCGAAACAGCACACCTGTATCCCTGGGATAAATGCCTAGTAGTGCAATTGCTGGGTCGTAGGGTAGCTCTATTTTTAGTTTTTTGAGGAACCTCCATACTGTTCTGTAGAGTGGCTGCACCAGCTTGCATTGCCATTGGGTGCATCTTTTTAATATTTTTGTGTGATGAATGGGAGGGCGCATGGACCCTCCAATTGTTTACAGAATTCCATCGATTGTCTTGGAGAAGAATCGTGTGCAACGTCACAGAGCAAACCGAGCTGCCGACTTTTTTCATGAGTCGCCATTTTTACTTGAGGACAACTGACAAACTCTCGTTCAGATGTGCGTATTTGGCAGACTTCTCCACAAAGAACCGGGAGACTGTCACTTCAAGAAAAATAAGTGACAGTATTTGTGCCTGATGATAAAATTCAAGCTTTTGAGGGAAAATTAGAATTGAAAATGAGGAACTTGTGTTGGGCCACCATAAGCCCGCTTCTCAGTACTTACGAACTTCCCTGATAGACTGGTATCGAGGCTGTGATTTTTTAATATCGTGTAACTGAGTGAACCAGTATTTTCTAAGTGACCAAGAAATGATGTTACAAATTGGGAATGGGTAAAAGATCGACTCAAAGGTCAAGATCGATTTCTGGATTTTAAGGGTCCAGAGCCCAAAAAGGTCACGATTATTGGTTCAGATTCCATGCTGCAGCTGACTTTTAAGAAGCTGCTACTTCATGAGTTTTGGCATATTATCAAAGAAAAATACCCACAATTTTCTGAAAAGGTTATTAAAGTACTCCTCCCTTTCCCAACCACATGTCTGTATGAGACTGGATCTTCATGTAAGTCCAATAAAAGCAAAATATCTCAACAGAATGAATACAAAGACATTCTTATTTGTATTTTTTTAAATTTTTAAATGTTTATTTTTGAGAGAGAGGGATAGAGAAAGAGAGAGAGAGAGAGAGAGAGAGAGAGAGAGAGAGAGAGAGAGAATGGGCAGGGGAGGGGCAGAGAGAGGAAGACACAGAATCCAAAGCAGGCTCCAGGCTCCAGGCTCCAAGCTGTCAGCACAGAGCCCAATGTGGGGCTCGAACTCACAAACTGTGAGATCATGACCTGAGCCAAAGCTGGACACTCAAACCGACTGAACCCCCCCAGGCGCCCCTGCAAGGGCATTTTTAAAGATCTATTGCCTTCCGTTAATCCAGATGCTAAAGAAATTTGTAAAATGTGAACCAGTGCCACTCTCTCCCTAAACTTTTTTCTGCTTTTGAAAACATGGGTTGTCTGTATTCACGTATCATGGGTTCCTTGCTTTTAAAAATAGTTTTGCATTTTCTCCGCGTGAATTTATAACGTGGCTGTATATCAAAACAGATAAAACCCATACAAACCCAAGCTCTTTGGAGTTCTCAGTCACTTTTAAGAATGTGAAAGGAGTTCCGAGACCAAAGATGAGAGAGCTGGCAAGGGGCGTAGGAAGGGGGTGGGATGGAGGGGAGGGTGCCCTGTTCCGCTGAAGACGGGAGGCGGGGGGTGGGTGGGGGGTAGCTGCTAGCAGGTGTCGGCACCAAAGGGGGGGGATGGAAATCCTTAGTCAACATCGGGGCAAAGAATGGGAATCGAGGTCCCCAAATCCCATAGGGGCCAGGAGAACCAGCCTGGACCCGGAGCGGAGCAGTTAGTGGGAGACAGCCGTGAGTGGTGGACGAGGCCAGCAGGAGTGTGCTGTGGCAAATACCACACATCTGGGGCTTACGCAATGGAAGTGGATTCCCTCCCAGCTCTGGAGACAGGAAGTCTGAGATCCAGGTGAGGTGACCCAGCGACAGGTGCGGGGACAGGGACCAGGTGCGGGGACAGGGACCAGGTTATTATTCTGCCAACCACACGGCCTTATGGATTCAGCTTGTGTAGACGGAAGGAAAGAGTGCTGGAGACTTACCACCAGGAGTCTGCAGGGGACCTGGGCAGGGACACCCCCATGTTCATTCGTCTCAGTGCAGGGGTGCCCCGGTGAGTGTCCCACAGCTTCACTCCCCATCTTCAGGTGTGCAGAATGTGTTACCAGGAGAGTATCACCAGATGGGTCTCAGTGTTGGCTTATTTCAGGTGAGTTTCCTGGGCGCTTACTAAACCCGGTTGCCGATAACCGTCAGCCAACGTAATGATAACAAACACGACATTTACTAAGATTTTACTCCACGGCACATAGGAGGTCAGGTCCCCTTCCTGCGTTATCTCGTGCAGTCATCACAAGGAAGCATGAGGAGGCCCCAACATCGTTACCCTCTGCGTACAGAAGAGGGAGGTGGGGCTTGGAGGAGTTCCGTGACTTGACTTTCATCCCGCTGACCTTGACCCCTACTGTCTACTCTCAACACAGCCAGGGGGTGGGCCTTTGACTATAAGCCAGGTTGCATCACCTCTCTGCTCAAAACCCATCTCAGGCAGAGGAAAGGCCAAGGTCCTACCGAGGTCCTCAGGGTGGACCCCACTCTCCCCCTCTGCCCCTCTGAGCTCGTGTCCGCTTCCCTCTGGCATCCCAGTCTCCTTGCTCCCCTGGAGTACAGCAGTGTGCTTCTCACCGCCCACAGCCTCAGGGTCATCGTTCGGGGGTCACCCTCTCTGGAAGATCTTCCCTGATGGTCCCGTTCACATGGCAGGCCTCCTCCTCCCAGCACCCACAGAGGATCCTGATGTCCGGCCTCCCACGGACACACCCTCCAAATTACCCCAGATGGAAACTGCTGGGGAGACAGGGAAGGTAGCCCCTGTTGCTAGCCCAGAACAGGTGCCAGCATGGGAGGCGCTCAAGAAATGCTTGTCAAATGAATGAGTCAGGGCAAAAATGACTGAGCTGGTCCTGCCGATTGATTTCTCCTTGTGATGCATTTATTTCCCAAGCTTCTACCTGAGAAAAAAAAATGAATAAAAAAGCTATCCTATGGAAATGTAATCACCAGTGCTGGGCGAAGGCAATAATAATGTTTTTGGCCAATGGAATCAATAACGAGAAACGCTTCGCTAATTGGTGCTGTGTCCCTTCTGAAAGGTCCGTGAGACTTTAGGGAACTTGACCTATGCCACTGAGAGGCACATTTGGACTGAACACAATAACTTGTAACCAAAAGACCCAGTGAAGTCAAGATTGAGATTCGGGCAAATCTGTTTAGGGCCAAAACATAGGGCGATTGACATCTTAACGGTTTAGATTTAAGTTAACTTTGTTCTCGTTTCCTTGATAAATTTAAAAATCATCTGCGTTCTTTCTTTTCGTAACTGCTGCCAACCTCCACCCCCTCCCTACCCCCAAAAAACAAACAAAAAACCCCTGGGCTTACCATCTGGGAGTGAATTCGCTTCAAAGCGAGGCACACATGATCAGAAAGGATGTCAGAGGCAAGCCTGTGTATTGGAAGGAGTCACCCAGTTGCCCTTGACTGTTTTCAGATTTAAAGATTAATGTATTTCAGATTTAAGATTCATCTCCTTGTCTGCTCACAAATGTATCTTCCTACCTGTTTTTTACGCACGTTACTAACCTGTTTTTTACGCACGTTACTAACCTGTTACGACCTCACATCAGATGGTTTGTATGTGCGGCAGTGACTTTGCCATACTTTTGTGCTACTGTGTTTTGTACGATGTCTGATAACTTTGCTAGAGACATGTTCTAGATGATGGTGAAAACACGCCTCGTGCGGCAGAACCCACCCACTTTGAATACTCTGTAGCCACTTGGGTCAGCTTAGCTACAGCTCCTGTGTTCACCAGGCTTTCCTAGGATAACCGGGTTATTGCCGAGTCCTTCCGAGATCCTCAGCAGCTACGAGGTTTTGTGTCCTTCCTCGCCTGTGCGTCATTATTGCTGGTGTATAAATCCAAAGGGCCAGGAAATGAACGTAACATATCTGCGGCGATTGCGTTCCTGTGGTAGGATCGGAAAATAACTCCTTGTTTGGGAAGGCCCCGTCAACAGAAGGACTGCTGGAGTGAGCAATCCCTCTGCCATCTGGAAAAGAAGTGCCCCAGGTGTGTGTCTGGGGCCTCTTTCCACCCTATCCGCAGATAGGCCGGCGACTCCGGCCACCGTGGTTCCAATGGGTGCCTGGCTGGGGAAAACATTCAGAAATAGGAACACCACTTACTACGTCTAAAAAAAAAAATACTTCGAACTGTGTGAGGGGCCACGGTATCTCAGATGAATAGGGCGGGGTGTTGGGGCTGCGGGGCTTTCTTCCCAGGGAAAGGAGGCAGCCCCCGCTGCCTCGGTGGATGGCTCGGTGTTACCCCCACGGGGCTCGTGGCCTTCCTTTCGCATCGTGTTTGCTTTTATTTGGTTTCCAAATCGTTCATCTCAACGGCTCCCATGTCCTCCTTCCGCAAACCACTGCAAGGAGGAACAACTCTGCTTGGCGTTCCTCAGGGAGCCTTCTGGGCCCGAGTGCGCCTCGAGTCTGAAGTGAAAGAAGGAAGAGGGGGGCCCCGAGACGAGCATCGCCCTCGTGCCGTGCCCGCAGGAGCAGAGCAGTCCCTCCTGTCCCTGGACCGGCTTGCACCCGCTCTGCCCCCAGTGATGGGCTAATCAAAGCTCTCTGTGCTGGCCTTGTTGCAAACGGAGTAACTCGCCCCTTTGGGAGGGCTTCCCTTGTGAGGACAATTCCCCCGGGTTGACACAATTTTGTTTACTCGCTGTAAGCACATCACTCTGTGCTTCTGATGGGGGGTGGGGGGGGGTGGGAATGCTAATCACAGACTTCTCTCAAAACCTGGCAGCACGGCCTAGGTCTGAAAGCAGAGGGTGTAGCTTGGGGCCCCCATCCCACAGGGCACAGCTTTCCTGGGGCCCCTGGGTGACATGATGGTGTTTGCTTTACCACGTCTGATCTGCTTCGGGACGTCCACAAAGAACCCATTTTCTGTTAGATCCCATAAGCCTCACCAAGCGATGACCAAGACTGATTATGCGCCATCGCGCATTCTGGAAACTGCCCTAAGGATCCCTGAAGGATCTCTTGCAGATTTATTCCCCACATTCAGGTACCTTTTCCTATCTCAGTACTCACTTTTGTTTTTTTTTTTTTAATTTTTTTTTTTCAATGTTTTTTATTTATTTTTGGGACAGAGAGAGACAGAGCATGAACGGGGGAGGGGCAGAGAGAGAGGGAGACACAGAATCGGAAACAGGCTCCAGGCTCCGGGCCATCAGCCCAGAGCCCGATGCGGGGCTGGAACTCACGGACTGCGAGATCGTGACCTGGCTGAAGTCGGACGCCTAACCGACTGCACCACCCAGGCGCCCCGAGTACTCACTTTTGAATTGCTGTGTGCTACAGACAGCCTCGGTAGGAATTTTTTTTTTTTTTTTTTTGCATTGAGACATTCCTATGTAGCTAATTAATGAGAGTTTGGAGGTCTCATACCTAGTCATTGGTCAAATTTATAGTCATCTTATTAAACACAGCAAAGAGAACGTAATAAATCACTTACATATTTAGCCGATGCTGGCAGATTTATGCACCATAGGAAGTTGTCCATCAAATGATACAATGTAATGCTTGTTTGGTAGGTTCAGTTGATTCCAAGAAGCGTTAATATTTTCCTTATGAGGTTTAACAGCACATAAATAATGTCTCACAAGCAGCCTCTAAGTGGAAAGGGGAGACACATCCCTGTTGAATGCACTAAGCAGAGCTGTTAGAAACGCATTTCCTGGGTCCTGATGGTCTGATCAGTTCTCGCACATACTTCTCCAAATAAGTGGGTTGAAGGGGTTGGCCCAGCAACGTTGTGGGTGAAACTGGTCAAAGATGTGTCATTTCTGGGATGTTTTCCAGCTTTCAGAATGGGTATGATTAGCCACCTGGGTGTGGGGCAAATGTTCTGTGATGCTCAGTGGAGGACAGTGGCTTGTCCTAATTCAGCACTCTTGTTTTCCTTACCCTGATTGCATCTCTTCTCAATCCTTTCTCATAGGCAGCAGCATTTTTTCTTTTTCTTTTCTTTTTTTTTTGTGTGTGTTTCCTGAGAATGGTTTGTTAAAGGCCCTCCTATAAGGTGCCTCTGCTTAGAATTGCATTAATGTGGCCGTCATGAACTTGACCCTTGTGATTTGGGCGTACAAATCACCTACACTGCCGTCTTCCTTTCCTTTTCTTTCTTTCAGTCCAGACTGGACTAGCCCCCTGCGGTGAAATTTAAAGTCTGACGATTTGTTGCTAATGCTGCATGTATGATGCTCAGACCGGGACCTGCCGCTTTGTGTCTCAGGTTCACGGAACCTCTGAAGATCGGACCCCTAGTATTTAACCTGTTTCTCATTACCTGCTCTCATCTCCAAAAGGAGCGTTGTTGAGAGCTAATCACAGTGAGCCGCAAAGACAGCACGGCCCCCCTCCCTGCCGGGTAACTCACAAGAAGGCTTTACATCTGCAGGAGTCGTTAGGTGTAGAATTAGACGCTCTGTGCATGTTTTATGTAACTCTTCAATAAGTTGTCCTGACGCTAATGAACATAACAGTTAACGATTCCATAAATATAAAGCCGAGAATATGCAGCACTCTGTCAAAAGGTGCATCCAAGACGTCAGCGTTGTAACAAACTCCCTGGCAATTTTTACACCAAAGTTGGGGGCTCCCTGCTCTCTTCCCAGTGATGCTGGTATTTTCACACTGTTATTTTTTCAATGTAATTCTTTTCAACCTCCTCAAATTATGATTAAAGAGTAAAGGGGCATCTGGGTGGCTCAGTGGGTTAAGTGTCCAGCTTTGGCTCAGGTCATGATCTTGCAGTTCGTGGGTTCAAGCCCCGCATCGGGCTCTGTGCTGACAGCTCGGAGCCTGGAGCCTGCTTCGGATTCTGTGTCTCCGTCTTTCTCTGCCCCTTCCCCACTCATGCTCTGTCTCTGTCTTTCAAAAATGAATAAACATTAAAAAAAAAAAAGTAAAAACAAGGGGCACCTGGGTGCCTTAGTCGGTTGGGCCTCTGACTTCAGCTCAGGTCATGATCTCTTGGTCTGTGAGTTTGAGCCCCGCGTCGGGCTCTGTGCTGACAGCTCAGAGCCTGGAGCCTGGTTTGGATTCTGTGTCTCCCTCTCTCTCTCTGCCCCTCCCCTGCACATGCTCTGTCTTTCAAAAATGAATAAACATTAAAAAAAAAAAAAGTAGAAACAAGGGGCCCCTGGGTGGCTCAGTTGGTTGAGCATCTGACTCTTGGTTTCAGCTCAGGTCATGATCTCCCAGTTGTGAGATCGAGCCCCTCATCAGGCTCCATGGTGAGCATGAAGTCTGCTTGAGATATTCTCTCTCTCTCTCTCTCTCTCTCTCTCCCTCCCTCCCTCCCTCTCTCTCCCTGCCTCACTCCCCCCTGGCCCCCTCACCCATTTGCTCTCTTTCTCTCTCTAAAAAACCTAAAGATAGGGGCACCCTGGTGGCTCAGTTGGTTGAGCGTCCGACTTCGGCTCAGGTCATGATCTCACCATTCATAAGTTCAAGCCCGGCATCGGGCTCCATGCTGACAGCTAGGAGCCTGGCGCCTGCTTTGGATTCTGTGTCTCCCTCTCTCTCTGCCCCTCCCCTGCTTGCTCTCTCTCTCTCTCTCTCTCTCTCTCAAAAATAGATAAACATTAAAAAACCTAAACATAGAAAATAAAATAAACAGTTTTAAAAAAGAGTAAAGACAAGAATTGGGCATAACAGTGAAAGAGAATGAAATGTGTGAGTCAAACTGAACAGGGTGTAAACGTTTTTCCCATCCTGCCTTCTGGTTTTAAAACATACTGGAGTTTTAAGTTAACTTTAAATCAAGAACTTCAAATTCTAGCCTTGTGGTAACTCATGACATTTCGAAACTCAGGTTCAATGAGAGGGCGTTAGGTATCTTATGTTCATCTTCGAAAATGGAAAACGGAGTGACTTGGAACACCTTAGCTGCTCCCTGTTAAATTTCTCTGATTAGCAATTTGCATATTATACAACCTGCTTCTCCTGAGCTCCTAATGGTAAGCTTGCCAAGGAAGGCCTCCCCCCCCCCCCCCCCCCCCGCGCCGCTCACGGAACTTGCACCTGGACTTAGACCGGTCGGCTGCCCCCAGCCTCCTTCCTGCTCCCATCCCGTCCGTGCTCTGAGGCCCTCTGACCTTGCCCGTGACCTTGCGGTGAATGGCTTCGGACTCCACAGCTCAAACCCAGCCCCTCGCAGCCCTCCAGTCCCCAGTAGAAAAGGCCTATTTTTCTCGGGGTGGGGGGTGGGGGGGGGCGGAGGCTCTTTCCAGCAGATTGGCCTAGTTGGAGAAACTCGAGTTCACGCTACGACTAGACTCAGCTTTGTCCCCTCCCGCGCCGCATCTCCGGTGAGCGTCCTCGTCCTGTCTGCTTCACACCCGGCACTCCCCCTTCGGGAAGCCGCCCGCCCTGGGGGCCTGGGACCTTCCCTTCTGGTGTGTGTGCACAGCTCCCCGTACAGGCCCTCACTCTTCTCTTGTTGGGACCTCTTGCCCCGCACGGCTCCTCGCGGCCAGCACGGGTTTCTCCGAGCACCCGCCTGACCATCCACTGCCCCGCGCAGCCCTTCCCTGATGGCCCCACGGCTCCAGGAGAAGGCTCGGGGCTGTGTCTCCGCGTTCACTGCTGCCCTCCTGCCCCACCCCCCACCGTTCCTGCGGAGAAATTCTCTCCTTCTCTCGGCCGGTCCCTTGGCCTCCTCTGATGTGAGTCTCGGCTCCTCAGCTCCTTACATCCCAGTCCGACATGCCCTGTCCCGGGCTTCCGGACTTTCTAGGGATCCTCTTTAACTTTTCCAAGCCACCCTTGAGCTCTCTGCTCTCCTGCCCCAAACTCCTTTAGCTTGTACTGCCCCCAACCTCGTTCGGCGCTGGGGTTTCGTAAAGCCTCTGTGCGCCGCTGTCTTTTCAAGTGTGCCCCTTGGGGGGCGGACCCTGACCCATCCGGTGCTTTCACGCCGGCCGGTGCCGTGGGGATGCTGGGGTGCACGGGCGTTCTGCCCTCCTCCACCTCCCGGAGGAACCTGGACAGGTGTGCCAGGAAAAATCCCTCCGATTTTCACAGAGATCTGGCCTCTGGAGTCTGGCCTCTTCCACTGCTAGCTTGCTGTGTGCCCACGGACAGGTCGCTTCCCCTCTCTGTGCTACGTAAGACGGTGACGAGAACAAAGAGGAATAAAGTGCCTAGTGTAGTCCTTGGCTCGTAGTGAACCATGGAGTGGTGTCAGCTTCACCGACTGTCCCATTCTGCTGACCCAGAGGAGGCCCTGGTGAATTTCCAAAGTAAACTTCCTTCTGTCTGTTACTCGTTTTAACTCACTTAGAGAGTTAAAGTAGGTGGATGTTTCTGGGGCTGTGTGCAAGTTGGATTTAAATATGAATGCTTACGTTCCTTAGTATATGCAGAGATTTAACTGCCAAGCCCCTCATAACGGTAATTACAGGGGTTCTAATGGGTACATTGGTGGCACTAAGTGGCTCATTTAATGGAAGTCATGTAGTTACATCACCAGACTGGGTGAAGATAGACGGATCAGCCTTTTCATCTCTCCCTCTGAATTACCCGGCTTTTTGTCTGGTTGATTGATTGTGACAGTTTTAACATTTTAAAAAAATGTGTAACGTTATCTTTCAAGTTTTTAATATGTCAAAGACAAGCGCACTGAGATTTTGTTTAGATTTAAGCTATCAAGTATATATGATTTCAGGGGGAAAAGGACCATTGTTACATTACACAAGTTCACTTTTTTCAGCACATCTATAAAATCTTTTTCAAATTGTGCATATATTTTCCTTTTTTTTTTTTCCTTAGCAAAGTTTTTCTGAAGTAGCTACATGGGGGTGAGGAACACAGGGGCAGCAAGATCGCGTAGCCGTTCAGAGTGCGCAAAATCACAACAGAGATGAACTCTTGGCATAATTTACATCAAATTCATAGTTTAAGAGTTTTTGGTTTTGTGTTTTAATTACCTTCGTATTAAAATAAAGCAAGGATAGAGGCACCTGGGTGGCTCAGTCGGTTGAGTGTCCGACTTCGGCTCAGGTCATGATCTCGCAGGTTCGAGCCCTGCGTCGGGCTCTGTGCCGACGGCTCAGAGCCTGGAGCCCGCTTCGGATTCTGTGTCTCCCTCTCTCTCTGACCCTCCCCCGTTCACGCTCGGTCTCTCTGTCTCTCAAAAATGAATAAACGTTAAAAAAAATTATAAAAGAGAATAAGCAAGCATATAGTTACTTGCACCTTCTCCGGACAAACATGAACTTGTTCCCAGCTCTTCTGTGACCGTGGGAGAGTATGATGGAAGCCTGGGATTCCCTAGTCATTTATTCGCAGCTGTTGACTGAATGCTTCTTCTCACTCATGAACCCTGCAGCTTTCTTGGGCTGAGAAGTGCCGTTTGAGCGGATTTGTGCCTGCCGGGCCTTCTTCCTCCACACCCAGCACTAAATAGACCCCAGCAAGGGCCTGCCTTTGGTCGTTGGTGTTCTGACGGGAGGTGCAGGCCTTCCCATCAGACTTTCGTACATCCGAGACAGAAGGGCCACCTCACCTGACCAGGGCTAATCTAAGTGCCCTTGGCTCGGGATCAGCGAGGGGGAATTCGTGCAGGTGTTCAGGCTGGCCTGAGGTCCACCCAGGACACTCGGAAGTCGGCCGGCCACGTCGCCCAGCCTGGGCCAGCACATTGTCTGGTCCGAGCCCTCTGGGGGTGGTGGACGAGGAGGAATGGGCAGCAGGGGCTCTGGGGAGGGCCTGCCCTGTCCTCTGGTCTATAATCAATGCACTGATTTCCACTGCTGAGCGAGAAGACAGGATAACGCTGGGTTTTGTCATGGTAACGATCCAGAAGGGAACCGAGACCCAGAAGTGAGTTGGAAAAACAGCCATTCAAAGTCCTTAAATTAAATTAATTGACCGATAACCTACTGTTTGCACAGTACTGTGCTGAGATGCCAACCCAACCCATGTGAATAAAACACGGTCTTGTAAACAGTCCAACGTAACTGAAATTTGAATTCCCTACGAAGCAAGAGTGCGGGCAGATTCTCCTCCACTTAAGCTCTGGAAGGGCGACGTCCAAAGTGGGAAGCTCTCACGCCAGGGGTGCTCACGGACCCTCGCTGGGGAGCGAAAAGAAAGGAGGATGTTTCCAGATATTTGTACATTACCCTTGTGGAATTTCGGATTTTAGTGCATATTGTATCATGCACGTTATTTGTTAGTACTTTTCCTCTGTATGTATATAATTTGTAAAAATAAGTAGATCAAAAAAAGGAGTGGGCTAGACTTCTTTTACTGGTAGGAAGGGGGAACGTGGGTCACGAGAGCACCGTGTTCTAGAGTGCCCTGGATGTTTGCCACCTGCCAGTGAGTCCCTGCGCCCTGCGTCCTGCGTCCAGCTCCCAGCTGGTGACTTGCGAGGAGGGGTAGGTGGGGAGGAAGCCACGCTTTCAGCTGGCTCAGTCACGTCCACGGCTGTGCTTAGGTGGGTATCTGCTGTTCCTTACGTGCTAACGACCGGGAGTCCTGCTTGAGGAGAAGGGTAAGGAAGTAAGTAGTATTTGGGGGGCAGGAGGAAGGATCAGCTCTAGAATGACCCCAGACAAGATCCCTGCTGAGCAAGAGGAAACATCTGTGCCTTCCAATGCTTCGTTCTTGGCGGAAGGTGGGTCCACAGACAACAGCACCCTGGCCCGGCATGCCCAGCGTGATGAGCGGTACCCGGGATTGGTGCCGGGGGAGGCAGAGGGGGAGGAGGAGGAGGGCGGGGAGGAGGAAGAGGGACGCGGAGGAGGAGGAGGGGAAGGAGAGCCGGGAGAAACTCAGGGAAGCAGGGGCCAAGAGTCACCGGGACTCACATGTGCACGGAGGCCGGAGTGCCCGCCCCGCCTCCGGAGCGGCCGAGCCGCACAGACGGGGCCCTGGAAGCGGGTGGTTCGCCAACCTACTGAAAACTGGGGTTGGAAGAAACCAAACCTCATTGACATTTTTATGTGTCTTCTCTCCTTTCAATTTCTTAGACTCAAAAAGTCTTGACCACTTCTTGAGGGGAAAATTGGCCATTGTCCTCAATTCCTCATTTCAAGTTTGAGATGAGTGTGATGCTTCTTAAGGAACCTCTTCGTGATTTCTTTGCGGCTCTGCTCTCTCCTTGCCCGGTGGCACTATTTAAAGCACAGAGGACTTTGACTATTAACTCATTAATCCCAGGGGCATCCTTGTGGGGAAGTAGGTGTCCAAATGACTCCGTCAAGGCCACATCGGCAAGTCAGTTGTGGAGTCTGGCGCCTGAAAGGAGAGTTTCAGGACTTTTGAGAAGTGTTCTATTCACTGAACTGGTCCAGTCAAACTAGGAAATGTTTACGAGCCTGGAAAAAAAAAAAATCCATGGACGGCCACAGATGTCACATATTTTCATTCGTTTCAGGGTTCTTGTTTGCAAATAATAAGAACCAATTCAGAAGCAAAGAAGGAGCACCTGGGTGGCTCAGCGGGTTAGGCGTCCGACTTGGGTTCAGGTCACGGTCTCGGTCTCGAGGTGTGTGAGTTTGAGCCCTGCATCAGGCTCTGGGCTGACAGTGTGGAGCCTGTATGGGATTCTCTCCCTCTCCCTCTCTCTCTGCCCATCCCCCCCTTGTGCTCTGTCTCTCTTAAAATACGTCCATAAACTTAAAAAAAAAAAAAAAAGAAGAAGGAACTTAACTGGAAGGACATCAGCTCACTCAAAGAATCAGAGGGAGTCTTGGGAACCAGGCTCAGATAAGGGACAGTGGCAGAGGGAGGCAGGTGTCTGGACCACAGCCGGCACCAGCTTGGACGTTGGGCACCCTGGATGGTGCAGAATAAACCCTAGGCTCTGCATCTGACATTTCAAAGTCACAGAAGAAACAGTTGATTAGTTGACATCACACTGGGTTCCAGAAAACAACAAAAAAAGTCAAAACAACAGAAGACATTGGAAAAGTGTTGGCTGTCTCCCCCGTGCTGGGCACTGGGTAGTGTGCATGCTGCCGTGGGAAGGACACGGATTGGGTCCTCTGAGGCTGAGACACAGGAGAAGGAGGCAAACTGAGAAGGAAACAGAGCATGTAGCTTTAGGGTCCATAACAGGAGTCTCACTAGAGACAGAATGCCGGTGGGCTTCCCGGAGGAGGCGAGATCTGATCTAGGTCTTGAAGGGCGAGTGAACATTACCCTGCAGAAGAGGGAGGGGCTGAAGGAGTTTTTTTCAGGCCTGGCAGATGGCAAGGTCAGTGGCACAGAAATAACAGGGAGCTGTGAGGCGGAACCGTGATTCGTAGAGCAGGTGGCAGGAGAAGGCGGAAGAGGCGAGCCAGACGTGGAATGTGAAATCCCGTGAGCTAGGCTGGAGACCTCGGGTTTCTCCTGCGACTGAGGGGCCATAAAAGGACACTGGGGTGCGAATTTGATGGGGTTTCTTAAGGTGTCCTTGAGGACCGTGCGGGGAATTTGGGGGTGCTGGTGCTGGTGCCTTCTCACATTCATCATGTTCTGCAGGGACTTTGCACACGCTGTTCCTTCCTTTAGAGACACCCTTCCCCGCATCTGCTCTGCAGGGGAGGGGGAGGACCGGGCAGCCCTGTGGCTGGGAGCTCGGAAGCTGACCGCAGACAAGGCCGTATCTGTTCTCTCTGCCCTGTGATGCTGAGCACTTGGCGTAAACTTAATCATCACTCCCCACATGAGGGAATGAATATTCCTAGAGCACGAAGTTGAAAACAGAGAACCAAAATTCCAAGGGCAGATTCACGGTCTTTTACTCAGCTCAATGCCTTGCTTTTGAATGCCTTGGGCTCCTCTCTTTAACCTTGACTTGGCGAAAATAGCCGTGCTGATTCTCAGGTGTTTTCTGAGCCAAACACTCAGACGTGCAGTGACTTGAATTCCCCTCTTGTTCCAGCCCCTCTGGGGTGTGTAACCAGAAGTGGGACTGCTGGATCGCGTGTAATTGGAGGTGTAATTTCTTCGAGAACCGCCACCCTGGTTTCCACAGCGGCCGCACCAGGTTACGACTTCCCACCAGCCACGCACGGGGCTTCCCATGCCTCCAGTCCCCACCAGCACTTTCTGTCTTCTTTCTTTGCTTTTTTTTTTTTTTTTTAAAGTAACACCACCCTAGTGGGTGTGAGTGGCATCTCATTGTGTTTTCCTGTTTGTTTCTACTTCCTGCGGCTTCTTCTCCGCTCAGTCCTGGGCTTCTGTCCGCCAGCAGGATCTAAGTCACTCGGATGATTGCACTGTCCTCTGCAGTGGCCCCTGGAGGCAGGAGGCCCTGAAGGGAGTGATTTGCCTGTTGTCACTTGAATATCCCACGACCTCCGCGCCTCCCGGGTACCACGTGGATGCTTCATAAGCGTTTGCTGACGAAAGGACTGAATGGTGGCTTAAAGAATAAAGTGGGGTGCCTGGGGGGCTCAGTCGGTTAAGCACCCGACTTCGGCTCAGGTCACGATCTCACACTCCACGAGTTCGAGCCCCGCGTCGGGCTCTGTGCTGACGGCTCGGAGCCTGGAGCGTGCTTCGGATTCTGTGTCTCCCTCTCTCTCTGCCCCTCCCCTGTTCATGCTCTGTCTCTCTCTGTCTCAAAGATAAATAAAAACATTAAAAAAATTTTTTAAAAAAGGAATAAAATGACCACCCTTCTTATCCAGATGCTTCTGCCGTCATCTGCCGGCCCCTCTCCCCAAAGTCATCTTTGCCTCCTGCTGTGCAGCTCGCAGAGGGGGGGACGGGGGCTCTGAGCCCGTGTGTCACTGGCCCCTGTGTGCACACAGCACAGCACCGTCCGGAACCGAGTCTGCCAGCCCAGAGCTGACCCTTCTGTCACACTCCCTCTCCTTTTCTTCCCGCCTGCACCGCGTGGCCGGGGTCTAGCGCTATCCCAGCCCACACGGGAGGCGTGTGCAGCTAGTGATTTCGTTTCTCCGGAGGGTTTACGGAACACATCTAGTGGAGTCGGGACGCGGATTCTCTATCAAGAAACCCGGTATCTCTTCTTCCATTCAAACGGGGGGCTTTGTTCCCCTCGCTGAACGTGGCCAGACATTGTAACTTCTTCGGAAGTCTCTTTCGTGACCGCGTTTCTGTTGCTTACCACTGGATCGCGTTAATCGCTCGCATTAACTGGTTCGTTCCTCGGACGGATGTTTGGGGAGCACTCCCGCAGGCCCTGGGCCGAGCCAGGAGCTGGGAGTCGGCTGTGAGCAAGAAAAGCTGAATCTCGGGCAAGACCAGGTGTGACTAAGCATCTGGACAGTGAGCGTGTGTCGAGGGCGGAGTGATTGGCGGAGCTGAAGTGGGGCGAGGAGGTCCCGAGAGCCTTCCTTCTCGGAGGAAGGGGTTCCTGAGTGAAATCGGAAGGAAGGATAGAGGAGGGACCGAGGTTCCAGGCAGAGGAACTGTGCGTGGCGAGCCCCACAGGTGACATGTGGGATGGTGCACGTGGAGCTGGCAGGGACCGTGTGGCCGGGGCACGGGCCCAGGGCGTGGTGATGTGACAGGAGGCGGGAGACGATGTGGCCGCCGGACCTGAGACCTTGTACAAGTGCATTTAGGCCATGCTGAGGATTTTAACCCTGAGCCTCCAAAGAAAGAGAAGAAACAGCATCGGATTTCCATCCTGGAAAACGTCTGGCTGCCGCTGGGAGGGCAGAATGGAGGCAATAATCGGGGTGTGGAAGAGTCTAGAAGAGCCTGGACCAGGCGGATACTGGCGGGGTGGGACGTAGACGGAGTTGAGATATTTAGAGAGTGGAGTCAACTGGTCTTCAGTGCAGGATTCAGCGTGGGGGGTGGGGCGGTGCAGAGAAGGTCTAGGCTCGTCCAAGCGGATGGATCGCACCCCCCAGAGAGGGCTCGCTGAGGGTGGGCTGGACTCTGGGCTTGGTCTCCTTGGACCTGAGGTGTCTTTGAGACATCCCAGGGGACATGCCAGGTGGACGTTGGGGACTGTGCCGGCGTTCAGAGGAGAGGTCTAGATTAGAGCAGAGGCACAGAGTGCGACCAGGGAGCCTGGGGAGGCCGTGGCCTCGACGCCACCAGAGGGAGACGGAAGGAGGGTGGCCGCCTAAGAGGTCTAGGGAGATGAAGGCTTGAAATCTCCATTGAATTTAGGAAAAGGGGCAGAGTCTGCAGAGGGAGAGGGCAGAAGCCAGACTCTTGTGGGTCAAATGACGCACAGAGAGTGCGGACACAGACGGCCAGCTCGGACACATCGCTGTGAGGCCTTGGTAACGGGGAGGGGGGCGGCGAGGAGCCGGCTGGAGGACACATGCGATGGCAGTCAGGCTTGCTGCTGGTGTTTGCGGGAGAGCTTGAGGACCCCCCACTCGGCGAGAAGCGTCCCCCGCTCTCAGTGAGCAGCCTCTGTCCCGGGGGGCCGGGTCGCGGCTGTTACCAACCTCCCTGGCAGGTGGAAAGCCGGAGCTGGGATCCGCAGGGTGAGCCCGGAAGAAGGGGAGCACTGTCTCCTCTAACGGATGGGATGGACGTGGGAAGTGGGGTCATGTAATGGCTGAGAGAGGAGGTGAGAGGAGGACGGATAAAAGTCCCAATTTGCAGACGGTGGACGAGAAAGTAGTCTCGAGAAGCCACTGTGGAGCGCTGCTGGCTCCTGGAACTGTTTTAAGTTGTCACCTCACAAGTACGGGCTCATACCAGGCTCCCGTCACATCTGTACATCGGCCCTCCTCGCCCCCCGCACTGATCCAGAGGAAGCAGACGTGGGGTTCTTCTGGAATAGGGATTTTGCCGGACGATACAGTAATGGGGAGGGGCGGCGTTGAACGTGCGGGCCCTGGACCCAACCTGCATGAGGAGAAGCCTGTGGAAGAAGGGAGGGTGGAGGGGTCAGGACAACGTAAAAGAAGGGGTGAATTCACGTCGGTCCTGGGGAGATGACGCGGCACGTGGAGTTGGGTTTCCGAGTCTTAGCCGTCCGACTTCCGACGTCAGGAGAGGGGTGGGGGGGCCGGTCTCAGGCTGGAACACGGCCAGCGCCCATCCTGCACGACGAGTGTTCCTTGCAGGCTCCCTCAAACAGACGCGTCAGCCAGGAGTGTTCTTAGCGGTGACTTCCGTGGACTGGGACCGATTGGTAACTCAGCAGATATGTGAGGATCCACGTGGGGGGAAGGTGAGCCGCCCGCTGCCTTTCTGGTTGACATCAGCCTGTGTCAGTGTCCCTTTGAGGTGGCATCTCCAGAACGGGGCTGATTCTCAGAGTCTGAACCCCACTGTGTATCCTGTCCGGCTGTGGGGTATCTTGTAGCACTTAACGCAGGGGCCTGGCCACCCGGCCCCGCAAAGACCCCTCGTTTGTGTCCCCGCGGGCTGAGACTGAGGTTGAGAGAGGGCGTAGGCAGCGTCTTCGGGGAGCAGTGGCCTGGGGATCCCAGAGTCGCGGAGGCAGCACAAAGAGGGCGTGATGGGGCCGGCCCAAGGCCGGGCCTGTGTGTGTGGCCCCTTCTCCTTCAGGACTGCGCAGTGCTGTGGACCCAGACAGAGCGTGCCTGGTCGTAACTAAAAGATAACCAGTGTGGCAGTCAGGATCCAGCCAAGGAAGCAGGAGGAGGACATTCATGTAGATGTGTGCACGTGCACATACTCGGGGATTTATTGCTAGGAATTGGCTCACGTGCTTCTCAGGGCTGGATAAGCCAGTCCCAAGTCCAAGGCAGGGCTCAGGAAGGCGGGATGGGCTGGAACAGTGAGCAAGGGGGTTTTGGGGCCTCTGACTCGAGGAAGGCCTGAGCCCCCTTCAAAGGGCTCATCTGATTAGGCCACATCCACTCGGGTTAATCTCCCTTTTGATTAAGCTCAGGTTGACCAGTTAGGGTCCTTAATCACATCCACAAACCCCCTTTGTGTCGGCACCTAGATTAGTGATTGGGTCACTGGAGACCGTGGTTTGGTTTAGCCAAGGTGACCTCAACCCAAACTGGCTTAGAAAGTAAAGGGCACCCGCAGGCTCCCAGGACTGCCCGGAAATGGGCTTCTGAGCGCCCTTCTCCGCAGCCACCTCGGGTTGTCCCGCCTCCCTGAGTAGACCGGTCCTCAGCTGTGCAGCCCAAATGGGTACAGAGGCTCCAGCCCTCAGAGCCACACGGTGCCAGGTCTGGAGGAAGAGAGAACCACCCCCCACCCCCCAACCGATCCTCAAGCGAAGTCCAGACTCCAGGCTGCCCCACAGAGCAGGACTCGGGTGGACGCCGGGAAGCCGCCCGCCACCGGCTCGCACAACCTCCCGGCCTCCGCAGACAGTCCTGTGGAACCAGGGATACTGTGACCCCCCCTTGAGAGCAGGAGCCTGTTTTTGTTCTTTAAAGATCGTTGAGTGTCCTCGGGGCACCGGGGGCTTTGACACAGACTTCCTCCTCTCCTTGCCACACCAGCTCCGCCTAAGTGGCTGGCGATCCACACGGTGTAGACGAGGAGACACAGGAGCGCTTCAGTGGGCTGCCTGACAGTCACATAAATGGAATTGGGACCCAGTTTTTCTAAATCCACCCAAGTATCCACTTTGTGGTACCGTGTGTCATCCAAAGCAGCTGAAACCGTCCCAAAGCCATTGTTACTGAATTAGAACAAATTATCTTGAAAGGAGTGGTTGCCTGGGGCTGGCGGAAGGGGACTCTGAGGAGTGACTACCAGTGGGTACGAGATTTCTTTGGGGCTGATGGGAATGTTCTGGAATTAGCGGTGATAATTGTGCCATCTTGTGAATATGCTAAAAACCACCGGATCGTAGACGTTAAAGGGGAGAATGTCATGGTGTGTGAATTGTAGCCCAATCAAAAAGTGTAAAAATATTATGTAAAAAAAGACCTGAATTACAGTATTTAAAGAATAACAGGTCAAAAAAAAATCATAGAAAACCCTAGTTTACATTCATCATTTCTTGGCTTAAGTTCATTTAGACCAAAAGGTGTCCCATTAATGTGGGTTTTGGTAACTACAGGAAATGATAAATACGATGGTATAATTTTGATGTGAAAAGCTATTTCCCCCAAGGTCGTAAATTGTGTCTTGCTGTTACGTGAACCCTACAATTACAGTGGCTCAAGGCCATGTGCTACGGTTCACGGGCAGAACAAAGCCCGGCTGTTCCGACCTTCTCCGATCAACTTCCGGTCGGAGTTACTGGCAATGCCCTGTTTTTAAAAACGAGAGATGTGAGCCAGGCCCACGTTGGTGGGTTACCCAGAGGGACCTCAGGACCCCCTGCCTTAGACATCATTCACAACTAGTGGGGTAACCTGGATCAATCTGTTTTTCTAACGTAACCTCTGACAGCAAACGTTTCCTTGCGTTTTCAAATGACACCCTTGGGCAAAGGTTGAACCTAGAACCACATAATTTATGACGCAGCGAGTGAAGGGATGTTTGAAAACAGAGAAAGTAAGGAAAATTACAAATAAAAGGGAAAAGATTACCAAGGAAGACAGTATACCATTTTAACTCCGTGGCCATACATCACTACACAAATAACACCAAAGCCTGTGAGTTACCTTCTTAGTAAACACTCAAATCTCCTTCTTCCTTATAGCATTTCATTTCTCTGGGCCTTCGGTTTCCCTCTTTAGACTTTTTGTTGCCCTGCAGTTCTGGAGAATGTTTAGGTCCTCCTGTGAGAGAGGAGTTTCCACACCCCTCTGCCCCTTCCTGACCGTGAAGCTTCTAGAAGGCAGTACATCCTTGAGGCCCGAGCAGACCAGAGAGTCCCATTTCTAATCCTGGGCCTGGGCCACCCGTGACCGGTGGACGGTCACCATCCCGTGGCATGATTCTCTCAGGGACCCATCTGGGATGCGGGTGGGTGTTAACGTGGGATCAATTTGAAAGTGATGCTGAGAATGATCACCGTGGCCAAAAAGAGCTACAGTGTCACGTGGGTGAGCATCCGTTCACGGTCAGGATCAAGGGGCTTGTCCCTTGTTGCCAGCGGCCGGGAAAGACCCCAGAGGCCTGACGTGCCAACCTGGCCGTGGCCAGAGCTCCACCAGATGGATGCAGCGGGGGGCACTTGGAAGCGGATAGACGAACATTCCTCGGAAAGGAAAGATTTGTACGGTGGGCCCGGGGGCGGGGGCGGGGGGCAGGGCGTCCCAGACAACACCCCCTCACCAGAACGCACGGCTCCTGCCAGCTTGGAAGGCGAACGCTGTGGACAGGGGGGAAAAAGAGGGAAGGCCACTTGAGAGAGTGGCCCGTCCGGACAGTGGGGTGGCCTCGCGTTAGGCCAACGCACACGACGACATTGCTAGTATTTGACTATTTTGACCTGCAGAAGTGGCCATTTCATACCTCAGCTGAGTATTCAGAGCAGGCCAGAGGGTTGGGTTTTATTTGCTTTTTTCTTTTGAGGGAGCTGTGGAAGGTTTTCATTCTCTGGGGTCATCCGTGACTCTCTGTCCTTAAGATGGGTGCTCCCCACCTGGCCCCACCTTTCCTTCTTCCAGTTCATTCCTTTCAGGCCCTGAGGAGACTCTCCCCTGCCCCCTTCCCTCCCACTCCGCTTCCCTCCTCCTTCCTACTCTCCTCTCCCTCTCCTTCCCGTCCCCCTCCCCCTTCCTCCCCTCCCCCTTCCTCCCCTCCCCCTTCCTCCCCTCCCCCTTCCTTCTCCTCCCCCTTTCTCCCCTCCCCATCTTCTCCTTCCCTCCCTCCCCTCCTCCTTCTTCCCCTCCCCCTCCCTCTCTTTCCCTTCCCCTCCTCCTTCATCTCCCCTCCCCCTTCCTCCCCTCCCCCTTCCTCCCCTCCCCCATCCTCTCCTTCCCTCCCTCCCCTCCTCCTTCTTCCCCTCCCCCTCCCTCTCCTTCTCTTTCTCCTCCTCCTTCATCTCCCCTCCCCCTTCCTCCCCTCCCCCTTCCTTCTCCTCCCCCTTCCTCCCCTCCCCCTTCCTTCTCCTCCCCCTTCCTCCCCTCCCGCTTCCTCCCCTCCCCCTTCCTTCTCCTCCCCCTTCCTCCCCTCCCCCTTCCTCCTCCTCCCCCTTCCTCCCCTCCCCCTTCCTTCCCCTCCCCCTTCCTCCCCTCCCCCTTCCGTCTCCTCCCCCTTCCTTCTCCTCCCCCTTCCTCCCCTCCCCCTTCCTCCCCTCCCCCTTCCTCCCCTCCCCCTTCCGTCTCCTCCCCCTTCCTTCTCCTCCCCCTTCCTCCCCTCCCCCTTCCTCCCCTCCCCCTTCCTCCCCTCCCCCTTCCTCCCCTCCCCCTTCCTTCTCCTCCCCCTTCCTCCCCTCCCCCTTCCTTCTCCTCCCCCTTCCTTCCCCTCCCCCTTCCTCCCCTCCCGCTTCCTCCCCTCCCCCTTCCTCCCCTCCCCCTTCCTTCTCCTCCCCCTTCCTCCCCTCCCCCTTCCTCCCCTCCCCCTTCCTCCCCTCCCCCTTCCTCCCCTCCCCCTTCCTCCCCTCCCCCTTCCTCCCCTCCCCCTTCCTCCTCCTCCCCCTTCCTCCTCCTCCCCCTTCCTCCCCTCCCCCTTCCTTCTCCTCCCCCTTCCTCCCCTCCCGCTTCCTCCCCTCCCCCTTCCTTCTCCTCCCCCTTCCTCCCCTCCCCCTTCCTCCTCCTCCCCCTTCCTCCCCTCCCCCTTCCTTCCCCTCCCCCTTCCTCCCCTCCCCCTTCCGTCTCCTCCCCCTTCCTCCCCTCCCCCTTCCTCCCCTCCCCCTTCCTCCCCTCCCCCTTCCTCCCCTCCCCCTTCCTTCTCCTCCCCCTTCCTCCCCTCCCCCTTCCTTCTCCTCCCCCTTCCTTCCCCTCCCCCTTCCTCCCCTCCCGCTTCCTCCCCTCCCCCTTCCTCCCCTCCCCCTTCCTTCTCCTCCCCCTTCCTCCCCTCCCCCTTCCTCCCCTCCCCCTTCCTCCCCTCCCCCTTCCTCCCCTCCCCCTCCCTCTCCTTCTCTTTCTCCTCCTCCTTCCTCTCTCCTCCCCCTTCCTTCTCCTCCCCCTTCCTCCCCTCCCCTTCCCCCTCCTTCCCTTCCCCCTCCTCCTTCATCTCCCCTCCTCTACCTCCCCTCCCCCATCCTCTCCTTCCCTCCCTCTCCTCCTCCTTCTTCTCCTCCCCCTCACCCTCCTTCCCTTCCCCCTCCTCCTTCCTTCTCCCCCTTCCTCCCCTCCCCCTCCCCCTCCTTCCCTTCCCCCTCCTCCCCTCCCCCTCGGCCTGCCCCTGCAGGACTCCCCAGGTGCTGTCTGCTCCAGGTGTGTCTCCTGATGCACGCCAGTGTCACAGTGCAGAGTTCTCGCCCAGTTCAGTAAGCAGAGCGAGGATGCCCTCCCTGGAAGGTGGTAGGAAGCCAGACCCAGAGTTTACACTGAGGCTTCTTCTTTTTTTTTTTTGTTTTGTTTATTATGTATTTTTGAGAGACAAAGTGTGAGCAGGGGAGGGGCAGAGAGAGAGGCAGACACAGAATCTGCAGCAGGCTCCAGGCTCTGAGTGGTCAGCACGGAGCCCGACACGGGGCTCGAACCCACGCGCGGTGAGATGGTTACCTGAGCTGAAGTGAGACGCTTAACCCACTGAGCCCCCCAGGCGCCCCTGCACTGAGGCCTCCGGGGCTCGGCCGTGTCCAAGCACTTAGACCAGCAGGGGAAGAAGGAAGCATCACAGTCCCAGCTACTCCTGTCCTTGCCTTTGCTGCAGGACAAGTCACATGTGCCACAGCCCCGCTCTTGCATGGGGACAGCCGGAGGCATTTGGGGAAGAAGCATGAAGAAAACCACTTGGTTCAGAAACCAAGTTTCATTCTCAGAATTGCTGAGAATAGTCTAGCCGAGGTCTCCGGGAGGGCGGAGTGGGAGGGGGTGACCAGGGTTCGGCGCCGTCCTGGCAGGCTTAGCCGCTGGCACCACCCAGAACCTCTGAGGCTGAGGACATTGCTTGCTCACCTCCGGGCTCGCTCCCTCCGACCTCCCTGTGCAGCCCACAGTGTGGGTCCGGCCAGCGCTTCTTAGGTGCCCTCTGCTCTCTCGGCCCCTGTATTCTGAGCCCTGGGTGGGCCTGACCCGCCCCCCCCATAACCCCGGGTGGGTGGGTGGCAGGACTTTGTACTCATCGGGGCCTGATGTGAGCCCAGCCCCTGCCGCCCTCCAGGGACACCCTCGCTGCCTTCCTCGTCCGGTCTGGATATGAGTCCTGGAGGGCAGCATCTCTGGCTCCCCTGCGGCCCCAGGACAGATGGGGGATGGTGGAGGGGGGCAGGGCATTCAGCACGGGGTGGGGGCGGGGAGCGAGGCCCTGCCGCCCTCAGAGCAGCGTTGGGGTTGGTAAGTGACTTGCCCGCAGTCCCGCCGTTTGTAGGAGGGTCTTGAATTGACACTCACACGTGTGGCCGGGAGACCCCTCCGGTCCCTGTCCGGCACCCTTCTCAGGGTTTGTTCACAGAGCTCTCCAGAAGGGGGCTCGAGGACAGGCGGGGCAGGAAGGGCGAAAAGGCCCAGGCCCCGCCCAGACACCCGGCCACTTGGTGGTGGCACTTCCGGACCACAAGTGCGGTGGCTGGATCCCACCTCTGTCCCCTGAAGCTGCCGCGGGGCAGCTGAAGAGCCAGGCCTGTCCGTGTGGAAAGTTCGGCGTCCGGCCCTGGCAATGCGCTAAGAGATACACAGCGTTTGTTGAGCCCGTCCCCCAGTCTGTGGGGGGGGTCCCCCACCTGGGATGGTGCCTGCCGGTGACCTGCGTACCTGGCCCGGCTGATGGGGCTGCAGACAGGCTCCACAGGACAGGTGCTCTGTGTGGTCACTGGGGACGGCGTGCAGGTGGCCCAGGTGGTGGCCGTGCCTGGTCTGTAAGAGTCTCCAGAGCTCACCCTCCAGAAGCCTCTGGAAGGAGGTCGGTCTCACTGTCTGCTCAGCGTGTTGAGTGTGCTTCCTGCTCCCTTCCAGCCACTCTGGGGGCGAAACGGCCGGCTCTGGTCCCTCTCCGGCCCGGTCCCCCGGCTGCCTGCCTGCCTGGCACGTCTTCCGGTCGTCTGCCGCTGAGGCCGCAGTGAATTTACCTGGTCCTGGCAAAACAACCTCACAGTCTTACATCCGGTGTGAACCCTTTGGCCCCTGACACACCCGTCTGTGTCTTCTTCCCCCGCACACCCTCAGCTCGTACTTGGGGGCACACCTGTCCGCACCTTTCCTGGGGTCACACACTTTTGGCCTTGGTCCCTCCGCTCTGACATCTGACCTTCACCGAGAACGGAACCCAGAACTTGCACAGGGCTGGGCTTCTCTGCCATTGCCAGTTCGGGCCCGTGACGTAAGATGCAGGAAAGAACGCTTCCGGCTAAGAATAGTGTCTGCACTCCAGCCAGCTCAGGTCTGCCGGCTGAGCAGCCGCTCCCTCGCCCCCGTGTCCCTGCATCCAGGGGACTTAGGGAACCCTGGGGTGGGTACTGCCCGCCCTGGAGTCGAAGGGTCCCGGGGCGAGCAGTCCCGCTCGTGCCCCAGGTCACGGGGGATGTTACCGTTGCTGAGTCAGAGCCCAGACAGGCTGTTTTGTCGCGGCCCCGGGAGGATCCAGGCGTCCCCCAGCCTTCACATTCCCTCATTTGTCTGGGGGGGCCCCACGGGTGTCCTCCAGCGTCTAAGGGTGGTCTGCCCTCCCTTCTTTCCCACTTCTCTACCCTGGGAACGGCAGGAACTTAACAAAGACACATAATTTTGCCCTGGTATGTGGGCTGGTGAGTCACAGTCAAGGCTGGACAAATAACCCTTTGCTCCTGGTCAAGGACCCCCAAAACCCACACAAAGGGGGAGAGAAGTGGCTCCTGTTTCTTTGCTGCTCCTTCCAAAGATAACTTGAGTTTTGTTGCTTACTGAAGATCCTGAGAACAGGAGCTACAGAAATGCGTTAATGTCATTTTTATTCATTGAAAACTCCTACAACTAAAGAGAAGAAAGATGACCTAGGAATATGAGAATCAGAGCGAGGGGCGTATTTATCTGGTCTTGGACTAGTGGCAGTGTGAATGACTTCCGGTCCAGCTCGCAGCAGGTGGGGCGGAGGTGTGCACGGTACCGAGCACGGCACCCGCTCCAGCGGTAGACCAGTCCTGGTCGAGCGGGGACCCCCGTTCACAAGCGCTGTGGCCACTTCAGCATTCAGACTTGAAATCGTGCGGGAGGAGGTCACCTAGAATATGTAAGGGATCCAGCCCACCTTTTGTCACCAGGAAATGTCTCAGCACACTCTGCCAATTGGACTCGGTTAAGCCCGGAAACGCCTCTTGCGAACCTTCACCTGTTGCGTGCTGGCCGCAGCTGATGAAATGAGGTTAACCGACTTCATTGCCATCTCCTGACAAGGGTGGTCCACCCTGAGGGCAGAGGGCTTTGCATTAAGGGCAGAGAAGGTGACACCTTGGGTTGTTTGGGACCTCGGAGAAATCAGAAATCGGTGGGGCTCGGAGCCCAGCAGGCTGAGGTAGCTGGGAAAAGCTGGGGAGGCAGGGGGTCAGGAGGGCAGAGGCATCCTCCCGGGGAACATAGAATACAGTTTTGCCCAAGAGGAGATCCCTGCTTAGTGCCGTTCTGGAAATCATCAGGAAAAATCATAAACTCAAAAAGGTTTTAAAATCAAGATTCTAAATCTGGTTCTATAGATAAGTTACTTCGTAAACTTGGTAAGTTGGCTAAAACCCTACATTTCCTAGTATGGCAGTTGTAGATACTTAAGAAGACCGACTTTCTTAAAATTCCGTGGTGGGCTATCGTTAAGATGGATAAAAATAGCTCTGTGGTATCTCCTCTGATTTCCCATTGACCTGGCGTTGGATGATGTTTGTCTGTTTTTTAATTGTTTGTGTGTTTTTGTCTTTTAAAAAAAATTTTTTTTTTAAAAAATTTTTTTTTTTCAACTTTTATTTATTTTTTTGGGACAGAGAGAGACAGAGCATGAACGGGGGAGGGGCAGAGAGAGAGGGAGACACAGAATCGGAAACAGGCTCCAGGCTCTGAGCCATCAGCCCAGAGCCTGACGCGGGGCTCGAACTCACGGACCGCGAGATCGTGACCTGGCTGAAGTCGGACGCTTAACCGACTGCGCCATTGGCGCCCCTAAAAAAAATTTTTTTTAACATTTATTCATTTTTGAGAGTGAGAGAGACAGAGCGTGAGCAGGGGAGGGGCAGAGAGAGAGGGAGACACAGAATCCGAAGCAGCTCCAGGCCCCGAGCCATCAGCACAGAGCCCGATGCGGGACTCGAACCCACAGACCATGAGATCATGACCTGAGCCGAAGTCAGAGGCTCAACCGACAGAGCCACCCAGGCACCCCTGTGTTTTTGTCTTTAAAAAAACAAAACAAAACAATAGGACATCTTGACAGGTGGAAGAGAGAGCGGAGAAATTTGTGAGGTACGCAGGAAAGACATAATATAAAGTATCGATAACTATCCCGGAAACCATTAACAAAGATTTTTAAAAAAATGAGTCCTGAAATTTTTAAGTATACAGAAACTTTACAAAATATTAAAGGTAAATTTAAGTGTGAATTCCTATCCTGGGCCATAATTTCTTACCAGAAAGGACTGGTAATAATTTCTGACCAGAGAGATAGGAATCTGTTTTTAAAAGTTATGTTAGGCTACTTTATGTAGATAAAATGTCATCTAGTTACCGGTCAGGATCAGGGCCTGGAGGTTGGCAGAGACGAGAAACCTTGCTTTGCAGAGACAAACAAACCTTGTTTTCTATGGCTCCTTCTCAAAGTTGGAGGGTAGGTTTGCATGCAATTTATGGGGGTTAAAGATCTGACAGTTCCAACCTGCTAAGGATTAATGCTCTAAAATCAGCTTCTGGATTTGGTGAGAATTACCCATTTGCATCCGTCTGACCCTGTAAGCACCTGCAGATCCCCTGCCCAGGGGACGGAGGAGAACTGGGGTTTACTCAGCTCCTTCTTTGCTTGTATGGTCTCAGGTGCTCGGGTAGTGTCTCACAAAGGATAGCAGACATCTCTTATCTTTTCTTCACGATCCACATGGAGAGATGGACGTTAGAGGTGACGCGGGCCTGACTCCCTAAGACACGAAGTTCCAGTGTCACACAGACAACTTATGGGGGCATATCTCTCCTTCTGGGGACAGGGGCGGGCCCCCCACCCCCACCCCTGAGCATGTCACGAGCCCTCAGTGTGACAGTGACACTGTCCGGCACGGCTCCCTAACATCACGTGTGCAGGCTTCTGCACGGACATCCACCTCAGGTTTGGGAAAGGACCAGAGGAGCTGTCTCTTATACACATTCTAGACGAGAGCATTACTCATTATTACTGTGGACGATTGTCAGTGTTTTTGCTTGTGTCTCCAATGTTTAGGTGACATGACTCCCACTCAAGGGAGGGGTGGGTGGCGGGTGACAGTTTGTTTGGAGCCCAGCTTGGAGCTGGAGGAAACTTAGCAGACGATTCCCTGAAGCATTTACTACCAAAAACAATACAGACAAAGTGGTGGTTCTATTTTCATGATCACTTAATAAACTTTACACGTCTAGTTAGAAAGAGCATTTCTGACCCACAGAATGTTCACCAATTTCCCAGTTGCTTTTGCAAGATTCCGAGTTTCCAGGTGTCGACATGTCATCTCTAGAGCAAGATTTCTAGAATATGTGGGGCCGGGACCTGGAGCTTCAGCTTATTACCACTGCCCGGGACGCAGGCCCTCCATTTAGATTCTCATGGGTCCTCTGTCTGTGCAGTTTCTTCCACGAATGTTCTCACCTGTGGATGCAGCTGAGATGGCCTTTCTCCCGGAGGTGTTGCCCTGAGCCGTGGAGTTAAGAGTGGGGGCTTCCGGCCCCTCCCGCAGACAGGACGCAGCACCCACAAACGTCAGAGAGAGATGGCCTTTCCTTGTCACGTAGCCACCGCCGTAAGAGGGAGTCGGCCTTCGAGCAAAGGCAGCTTCGGGAAGCAGAAAAGTTCCCAGGGTGTTCCAAGCGGGGTCTCTTCATCACATGATCTCGAAGCTCATCCTGGTTTTGATCACAGTCCTGATGGAGGGGGTGCCTGGCTCTGCCCTTTCAGAGGAGGCAGCCTGCTTTGTGAGCTCTGTGCCTGGTTTGAGGTAACACGTTTCACGGAGCCTGCTCCTGATGGTGGAAATGCTCCCTTCCCCTGGGACACCAGGACCTCATCTTAGGAAGTCATGGAAGGAGCCTGTGAGTGTTTTAAGCAGGAACGACCCAAGTCCGGCTGCTGGAACCCATGAACTCCGATTCCCGGTGATCACTTCACTGAGAGCGATAACAGAGCATCAACCCCTAACTCTGCACTTGCTTTCACAGCGTGGCTGCATATCTGGCTGAATCCCTAACCCCTCAGGTTACTGGGTCCTCCAGGATCCAGCAGGGGTGCCTGGGGTGGCTCCACTGGGGGAGCGGTGACATCAGGGGACCAGAGTGGCCTGTGGGTGGGCTCTTGGCAGTGGCCACAGAGCTTCCCTGGGGCGTGTCTCATCCACAGGGACACTGGGGATGCCCCTGCGTCCTGGGAAGGAAGCCCGGGACGGCTCCTGGCCCTCCGCGCGCCCTCGCCCCTCGCCCCTCGCTCTGACTGGCGCTACCCCAGTTAAAACCCAGCGGAGGCAGGACTGGGAGACGTGCTCTGGGGCGCGGGTTCACCCACTGATTGACTTGAATTCAGCCTTTTGTCTCCTGGCAGAGCGAAAAGCTTTGTTCTTCCTTGAAGATGTGTCAGCTGTTACAGAGTAAAAGGATGTTGGTGAGAGGGGGCTGGAGTCCTCACCCGGGATGGGAAAGCTGGTGTTGGGGGCGAAGTGAGCACAGTGCCTGTAGATGCCTCTGCACCTGCGCGCCTGGTGCCCGGACGACGCCAGTTACGGCTGCGGGAGGTTCGGTTCAGGCTTGGACCGGCCCGTTCTAACAAAGGGACAAAACCGCATTCAGGTTTTCAAACTGCAGGTTTCTCTGCGTGTGCGATCTTGCGCATTTTACCAAAGAATTTTCGTCTCTACAATGGCAGCATCAAACTCTGCTCAGGGTTAACAGGATATGTGTCTGTATCAGAAATGTGCGCATACACTTAGGCTATGTATTCCTATATTTTCACCTGAGTTTCACCTCCCTTCACCTCCCTTCATTTCTGTCTCGAGATCCCCGGATGACGTTTAGGTTTCAGAGCTAACTTGCGGTCAAGTCTGTATTGGATGATTTTCTTGCCCTGGGCTGAAATCCTTCTGGGCAGGGCTGCTGGGGGCTTATACTTCTCTAGACAGAATGATCTCTTGCGGGAGCTCCGCTTCCTGAGCCAGCTCTCCGTGCTTTCTCTCCGGTGTGGGGAGCGCGTGGGACTCACCGAGGGTCCCCAGTGGAGGGATCCGCGCTCTTTCTAGACCACAGTCCTTAGGGTGGGAGTGAATGGACAATCCGTTTTTGTAACTAATCTTTAGAATGCATTGCAAACAAAATAGACTGAAAGCCAGGTATCAAAATAAGTAACGTGGGGGGCCATCGGGTGGCTCCGTCCTGGTAAGCGTTGGAATTCCGCTCAGGTCATGAGCTCATGGTTCGGGGTTCAAACACCGAGTGAGCTCTGTGCTGACGGCTCAGAGCCTGGAGCCTGCCTCAAGGTCTGTGTTTCCCTCTCTCTCTCTCACGCTCTCTCTGCCCCTCCCCCATGCTCTCTCTCTCAAGAATAAATAAACATTAAAAAAAATAAGTGATGTGTGTTTAATAACAACATCATCCCAATTTTGAGTGACCACGAAATACTATTGGACCTGGGTCCGATCAGATCTTAGTGGCTGAAAATCTGTTCCTAAATGTAATTTTTTTCTGCAGGCCGTTGGGTTTAGCCGTGATTGCTTCTGGGGGAAGCGGTGAGGACACCGTCCGGGGGGTTAGAGAGGGGGGGTCTGCGTGGGCAGCACCCCCGGGTGGGTTCCAGTGTCACCTCTCAGGTCAGGGGAGGGTGGGAGGGACTAGGGGGAGACGCGGGGGAAGTGGGGGGAGTGGGGTCCCGGCAGGGAGTGGGGGGGGGGTGCAGGGGACTGGAGGACCCAGTGGGAGACTGGGGGGACGCGGGGGGACTGCGGGGGATGTAGAGAGAGTGGGGGGGACGCCGGGGGACTGGGGGGACGCGGGGAGAGTGGGGAGACGCTGGGGGACTGGGAAGGATGTGGGGGTAGTGGGGGACGCGGCTCTGCAGTCCGTGTGCGTGTCTGTGCTCATGTCCTTCGCGGACGGGGTGAGCGCAGTGACCCTGGCCGGCGGTGGGGGGAGGGTGCCCCTCCCCTCCCCTGAGCCACCCCGCCACCGCGACAGGTGAGGTCTGCTGGGACCCGCCTGGCTGCGCCCCTCCCTCACCCAGCCCATCCGCCACCTCCCGGCTCTCTCCGTGCCCACTCCCTACCCTCCCTCCCGGCCACTTGTCCCTCGGGCCCCCTGGGCACCCCCTCCGTGCCCTCTCCGGGGGTCCCCTCCGTGCCTCCCCCGCCCTGTCCCCTCGGGGCTCCCAGGCAGCTGCGCAATGTCTGCGGGGTCCCCGTCTCCAGCCCAACCCCGGAGGCGCCAGGGGGACCCACGTGTGACCCAGCCTACGTGTGACCGGCGGGGACGTGCGGACAGGGTCGTGGGGGCTCCCGCAGGCGGTTAGGGCAGGCACACCCGGAGGGCGTGGCAGGGCGGCCCGCGGGCACAGAGGGACACGGCTCCGATCGTGCCCCTGCCGGTTCCCTGGGAGTCCACAGCCGTGTGTTGTATTTGGAGGAAAAATGGAAAGTGGGGACGTTTTATCGGCTCCCTGAGTGAGAAACACAACCTGAGGAAAAAAGGAGCAAAACAGGACATTCCAAAGGCTGACACAGTGCAAAACTGTCCTTTTGTGCTGTGAGAACAGGAAATTGGAACCGAGGTATGTGGGGTTCATTTCTAAGGAGCTTGAGCATCCTTTCTCTTTTGAAATTGTGTTGCTGATCAAAATTATGATATAATGTTTTAGTATTCCTGAGGACAAAAGGAGTTTCTTGACGTTAATTTTTGAGGCAAGCTCCTACTAAGAAAACTGAGAAGACAGAGGAGGAGTGATAGAAAGTTGGGAGCGTTGAATGCCTCTGGCCCTTTCGGTTTGAGGTTTGACTTCCGTCCGGGTTGGTGTTTGAGAGGCAGGTGTTCCTGGTGGTGGTGGCTCTCCCACCCCTGGTGGGTGTCCGGAGGACAGACCCCTGCACGGGGGATGCCCAGGCCGCGGGGGGCACAGCAGAGTCGCTCACGGACCTCCTGCAGTTGACTAGCTCTGAGCTGGCCAGCAGGAGGGGCACCCGGGGCGGGTCTGTGGTCACCCTGTTCTCCCAGCCGGCCTCAGGCCAGCCTCTCGGGCAGTTTGTGTGTGTTGCTCTTGCCTCTGTGGCCGCCCACACGGCCCGAGGAGCACAGCTGGAATCTTCTTTAGACTGGACGTAAGGGATGGGCTCCAGGACGTCAGGCTTCCTCTCTCAAATGTCAAGGAACCACAATGCGGCTGGACCGTTTTCAGCTGATCTAAATCGGGGCTTGGGGACCGCACAGCTGGAGGCCCACTTGCAGGAGTGATGACGTAAGCCCTCAAATCACTTCATCTTTTCTTGTGCTGCTAAAAGCTACTTGACCCTGAGAGACGAGAAAGAGCCACTCGGCCACCACACGTGTCAGGTTTCTTGTCCCCTGTTGAAGGTGGTGGTGGCTGAGATCTTCCCCGGGGCAACAACAAGGAGTTCTGTTCATCCGAACACCGTAGATGGGGACCCTACCTGCAGGGGGTGCAGGTCTACACCTCTGGGTTAGGTGCCTTTGAGCTGGTGACTTCAACAAGCTGAACCTTGGATTTTTTTTTTTTTTAACGTTGACTTATTTTTGAGAGACACAGACAGAGTGTGAGCGGGGGAGGGGCAGAGAGAGAGGGAGACACAAGAATCCGAAGCAGGCTCCAGGCTCCCAGCTGTCAGCACAGAGCCCGACGCGGGGCTCGAACTCATGAACCGTGAGATCATGACCTGAGCTAAAGTTGGACGCTTAACCGACTTAGCCACCCAGGCGCCCCAGAACCTAGGATTTAAGTCAGGTGAGCAAGGAGGAGTTTGACACCCGCCTGGCACCCAGGGCGTGGGCGCCGTGGGTTCTTCCTCTTCCCCCTGCAGTGGCCGTGGCCGGTGGGTCACATGGTACCTTTGAATGTGGCCCTGCTACCACGTGTGACATGATGGCAGGAAAGCAGATCTGCCCTAAGTCAGCCACCGAATGCCCTGTCCTCGCCGTGGGCATGAACCCAGACGGACCCAAACCTAGGAACCCTGTGGAGGTGACCAGCTTGACCGGAGGCTCAGAGCACAGAGCATAGCTCACGGATACGGGTTCTCTCGGTCTTCGCCACAGATCTCCTGTCAGGAATACCTTTCTCTCGCGCTGGCCCGTCTCGTTTCCTGAACCGTAAGCAACTTGAGGGGAAGGGTCTGTCTGATTTCATCCACTGCGTCACAGATGCGTAGGCCCCGAGCCCTGCTCTGGGAACACATTTGACTGCGGGCCCTGGGGTGCAGCCGTAAATGAATGAGACAGAGCCCCTGTTCTCCAGAGCTCACGGCATGGGGCCGAGCGGTAAAACACGGAACAAGTAACTGGAACGTAGTGTCAATGTTCGTGGGTATCATGAAAAAAAAAAAAAAGAAAGAAAGAAAAGAAAAAGAAAACAAAATGCGAGCGTGAGAGCCAGTGAGGGATGAGGTGGGCATGTGTGGTGGGGTCGTTCATGTACAGTGTTTTGGATAGGAGACAGGGCTTCTCTCCAGGGATGACATTTGGACAGAGATCTGAATGAAGTGACTGCACAAGTCATGTGACCATCTGGAGGAACAGCATTCCAGGCAGAGGGAACAGCAAATGCAAAGGCTCTGAGTCAGGGCGAGGAGTTGGCCGTGTCACGGGTGGGCGGGGTGAAGGGGGCCCGTAGGGCAGGTGCAGCCAGAGCAGTGAGTCCCCTGCAGTGGTCTGGGCCGGGCTCATAGGACTCAGGGCAAGTTGCCCAGATTTGAGCCACGATAAAAAGTGGTTTCAGGGGTGCCTGCGGGCTCAGCCGGTGAAGCATCCAACTCTTGATTTCAGCTCAGGTCATGACCTCACCGTTCCTGGGATCGAGCCCCACATGGGGCTCTGAGCTGACAGTGCAGAGCCTGCTTCTTGGGATTCTCTCCCTCTCTCTCTCTCTCTCAGAAATAAACATTTTTAAAAGAGAGGTTTCAGTTTGTGCAGAAACGTGCACATTACTAGCACATGGAATCCAGGTACACAGCCACGTGCCTGCTGGTAGTTACGTGAGCAACTGACAGCTGGTGTGGGGGAGGGGGGTAACTTTTCCTTTGTAACAAGTGAAAACGTCGAAGCATAAAAACGTGAAGGGCCCCAGTCTCCCTGCCCGTGGCTCTCTCACTTCCGGCAGACTGACAGACCAGCCCAGAGAGTTCACTGTTCTGAGCGCGCCCGCAGAAAAAAGGCTAATTGAAAGCATTGTCTGCCTGAAGCCAGGGAGCACCTCTGTGACTCAAGAGATTTAGGATCGGTACTTTCGATAGAACGATCACCTTCTGACTATATGCAGCGGTGTGCAAAAAAATGCAGTGGGTGAAAATGAAATAAAAAAAATTTTTTTTGCAAGAAAGAAGACCGTAGGTTGCCCTGAAAAATACCACGATCGATGCTGCCACAGATCGTCTTACGAGAAATACCCAAATCCTATCAACCACTTCGTGATGTTGACATGTTAACAAAGGTTTGTGAACCAGGCTGGTACTTGCAAATACAAAGAAGGCTGCATTCTTTGCTCTGAGATGAAGATTCAGATCGAGTGGTTCACGGTAGGTCAGGAATCGGAGGATCTGGACGAGAATTATGATGGGGTAAACATAGGCTGTTTGCAAAGAGTGTTTTTAATGGTCGTGCATGTGAATTATATAACAGTTACATAACCTTTGCCCAAAGCAAAGCTTCTTAAATATATAGTATCCCAATCAAAACTTCATTTGGTCGTACCGTCTGATATTTTGAGATGCAGTTTTTTCGTTGCAAATGATTCTTTCGTTTGTTTTTTTGTTTCATCTTTTACCAAATTTAAGTTCGTGACCCCCTGGGGAAAGACTCAGCCTTTTTGAAGTGACCAAGAGAGCAAGTAACTTTCTGAGGATCTCAAACATTGACGTAGTAGAACCACAGACTGAACTTAGGCATTTCCGAATTCAAATCCCATGGGACTTTTAAACTAAGCAACGGAATGAAACAAAAATTTGTGCAGCAGTTAAAAGGATCGCCATGCGTGAGTCTGAACATACTGGAATGCGTACGTATCCTTTAAAGCAGAAGTTTGAAGTTTGGAGGTCTGAGATTAACAGGGAAAGTTTTTGCCAAGTTCGGAAACTTCGAACTCAGAACAGTGGCAGGTTTGCTGAAGCCTGGAGTTGACCTTTCGGAGGCCACCTTCTGCGTGGCTGGTGGCTCCTCACGGCACCTGCCTGCCTTCAGCTCAAGAATGTCATTGCTGTCACGCAGAGAAACCACCCAGCAACTCACTCAAGTCAGTTATCTGACTGAGTCTTTATACTCTGTCAAAAAAAACCCCCCCACAAATCATAGGCAAGCTGAAACACATTAGCATAATTTAAACTTGTCTCCTACGTTTAAATAATGCCATCTTCCACGTTCCTCGGCAGCATCATAATTATCAGTAATTAAAACATTAAATGCTTCATCACTGGAAGTGGCTTCCATTCTTTTAGCCATGCTGTCAAGATAATGACTTCTCATGTTTGTTCTGAACAGGGCAAAGGGAAGGGAGGCGCACGCTGAAGAGAGGCATGTAGGGAAACCGAACGTGAGGGCAGAGCCGTGAGGGGCCAACCCCACCGTCGAGGCACCATTCGCCCGGGTCACGAATGTGGCTCGGGATCTGTTGTTAGAATCTGCGTCCTTCCTCTCGGCTGTGGCCACTGACTGAGCAGGTAACAGCTACTCCACGGCTCCACGGCCACCGCCTGCCCCATCCCAGCCCCGAACCCCCACCCCCCGCCCTATACCTTCATTCCTCTGTCCAGGGTCAGCACTTCTGAGGGAGAGCGAGAAGGATGGGGGAATGTGCTAGGCGTTTGGGAAGACAGATCAAAAATCAAGCTGTCCAAATCCACAACAGTGTTTACTGAGCACTTACTATCTTCCGGGGTCTCTTCTAGAAGTGCGGTAACCTGCTCGAGGATTTGGTGGTTTGTTTGTTGTGGTTTATGCAATGGAAAAGGAAGTGGTTTCCTTCATCCCAGGTATACTTCTCCTCTTCATCTGAACGGGCTTGCTGCACACTCAGTGAAAATAAATAAATAAATAAGTCCTTCTTTGCAGCGGAGCAGTGGGAAAGATGTCAACACACACACACACACACACGCGCGCACACAAAGATATTCTGGATGGTACACGTGTACATGTTTGCCTGTGGCCTCAAGGCTGGCTGGGACGCTGGGTCTTTTCAAAAATAATTTCCAGCGCTGCATTTCCTTATTCAACAATTTCTTGAGCTCAAAATGGATTAAAGACCTAACTGTGAGACCTGAAACCATAAAAGTCCTTGAAGAAAGCACAGTCAGTCATTCCTCTGCCATTGGCGGTAGCAACTTTTTCTAGATACGTCTCCTGAGGCAAAGGAAACAAAAGCGAAAATAAACTATTGAGACTACATCAGAATTAAAAGCTCCTGCACAGAGAGGGAAACAATCAGCAAAACTAAAAGGCACCCGACGGAATGGGAGAAGATATTTGCAAATGACGTATCCGATAAAGGGTTAGTCTCCAAAATGCATAAAGAACTTGTAAAATTCAACACTCAAAAAAACAAATAATCCAATTAAAAAATGAGCAGAACACGAATAGTCGTTCTTCCAAAGAAGACACACAGATGACCAACAGACACATGAAAAGGTGCTCAACATCACTCATCATTGGGGAAATACAGATCAAAACTATACAATGAGGGACGTCTGGGTGGCTCAGTTGGTTAAGCGTCTGACTCTTGATTTTGGCTCAGGTCGTGATCTCATGATCCCCTTTAAAAAGCTGGTTCTAAGATTCTGTCCTGGACAAAATGCACTCAGTATTTTTTTCAGCTGCAAGTTTTGCCCGTACTGCTATCTGCAGGCATGGTGTGGTCTTGACTACTTTCCAGTTGTCGGAGGTGTGAATAGATTTATAATGCCATATATGATAAACATTTGTTCTGATCCAGCTCGTTAGCACTTAATAAGTAGCTTTTAGCCGTCTTTGAGTAGCCTCTGAGATTAAAATGTTGACGGCACGATTAATTCAAGCCTAATAGAATAAGATTATAATGTGTATTGATTCTCAATTACAAAATAGCCTGTCTTAAATTTATTTTATCCGCTCGCCAGACCTTAGTGTTTACCCACGTTTGAAGCCTACTGCGTGTCGCTGCGGTGAATAGGAATATTAGGAGTACCGCAGGGTTTCTTTAAACCAAATGCAGCACGATTATGAGAGAATGTTTCAGGGAGAGTCCACCTGAAACACGATTAAGGAATTAAAGTCCTGGATTCATGACTATGTCATTTACCTTCTTGACTTGTTATTTATCTACTGCTTTTTCTAAAGCGATCTCTTGTGCCAGTGAAATGCTGGATACAAGTCACCCTGCAGAAGCAAGAGTCCTGGGGAGTCCGTAACCACGCACCTGCCGAGTGGCATCTTTCTGCCATGATGCGCTGAGCCCCAGGACTGGTTTTCACATGCCCACACGCTCAAGTGTAAATAAAGCGGAGAAATTCAAGGTTTACATTTGATTAGGGAGCTGATAACATTCAGTTTTAGGAAACACAAACAAATCTAGAGCTCAGAAAATACAGGGAGGGGCGCCTGGGTGGCTCAGCAGGTTGAGTGAGCATCAGACCTCGGCTCAGGTCATGATCTCATGGATCGTGAGTTCCAGCCCTGCATTGGGCTCTGTGTTGACAGCTCAGATCCTGGAGCCTGCTTCCAATTCTGTGTTTCCCTTTCTCTGCCCCTCCACTGCTTGTACTCTCTTTCTCAAAACTAAGTAAAAAAATTATTAAAAATACGAGAGAAAACAAATGGTCACTTATGATGAACTTTTGAACTGGTGATTTGTGGGAGTTTACAAAAGATTCCCACTGTTCTTTTCTATGAAAATTAGTATCTGTTCACTGGAGGAGAGTTTTGAAATATAAATAAGTAAAAATTAAAAGCATCCTTAATCTTGTATCAGTGATAATAATCCTGTTAGAACAATTTGCTATAGATCTTTGTGGTTCCTTCATTCGTTATTTTTCTAACAAAAAACGAATTCAAATCATGCATACACTTATCTACTTTTTACTAAAATATCAGAAACATTTTTCTATCTCATCTTTGATGGTTGCATCTGTAGTAACAAACATACATTTTTGCCAAATATAATTTGTTGTATTCAAAAGATGTTTCTTTTAAAAAGTTCCCTCCTGGATTTTATATTAGTAACTTGTGTTTCGGGGGTTTTTTAAAAAAGAGTTTTAGGGGCGCCTGGGTGGCTCAGTCAGTTAAGCGTCCAACTCTTGGTTTGGGCTCAGGTGATGATCTCAGGGTTTGTGAATTCGAGCCCCACCTCGGGCTCTGTGCTGACAGTGTGGAGCCTGCGTGGGATTCTCTCTCTCCCCCTCTCTCTCTCTGACCCTTCCTGCTCACTCTGTCTCTCTCTCTCAAAAATAAATAAACTTAAAAAAATTTTTTAAGAAAAAAAATTTTTTACAACAGTGCCACTGTTAATACATTTCTGAATACGGCATTAACCACAGATTAGTAAATATAAATAGAGATGAATGGCATCAGACAACCTAGTAAACATCTTTAATATTATTATTTCAGCCAGCTCTTCATTTTAGAAACCCTTCTCTGTTTTTGTTTTGTTTTGTTTTTTTAGAGATTTTATTTTGAAGTAATCTCTGCACCCAAGGTGGAGTTTGAACTCAGGACCCCGAAATCAAGACTCACGTGCTCTACCCACTGGGCCAGCCAGGCGCCCCCTGGAGAAACCCTTCTTGCAGCAGATTCCATATCCGGCACTGGGGGTGGGGACAGGGTGTTTTCAGAGCCTTACCTCAATGACCTTGCAGCCGGGGTGGGAAGCACGTAAGGCAAAGTCACTGAATCGCAGTCTGGCGGGAGCTCCAGGAGCAACCCGGGAGCAGCTGTGTCTGCCTGATGCATTTCGTTCCAGGGTTGCTACCCGCCAGCGAACACAGAGGGACACATCCCGGGGTGGGGGGGAGGGGGAGGGCAGGTCTGCAAGGGTGTAACGTGATTTTAAACTTCGTGGCTTTCTTCAGTTTCTCCTTCTTCCTCCTTTTCCGCTTTGGCTTCTCACCAGAAGGGGAGTCTGGGAGGAAAGCGGGTTGCCGGGGGAGGGGGAGCTGGAGGGGAGTGAGTCCATGCAAGTTTGCAGGGAGCAGGAGGGCGCGGGGAAGGCGGGACAGTCGCCCCTTCATTAGCCAGCGGCCGCCTTGTTGCAACAGTGTCCTCCCTGGAAAACGGGGCTGAGAACCCCGGCCTCTGGGAGCAGGTGTGAGGAGGGACGGACGCTACCGGGTTGGACGCTACCGGGTCGACGATCCGATCGACCGCCAGCAGGGAAACGTCATCCCTAAGCTGCCGGGCAGGTTGGGCCGGGTGGGCTTGCTCCACTCCTCTTCTGGCAGACAGGAACATTTCGCCTGTGCCGTCCCGGCCACCGCCAGATCCCTGTGAGACGATCAGGGGGGCATCTATCACTTTACACGTCAGGAAACTGAAGGTTCAGCGTTGAAGCTGTCTTTCCAACCTCGCTGGCGGAGTCAGAACCCGAGTCCGGTTCTCCTGTTTCCAGAGCCGGTGTTCCTCGGTTCACGTGAGGTGCAGCGACCGGGTGGCGTCGTGTGACAAGGACGTGCTGTCTGTGCCCGCGTTGGTTCATTCTGCGGCTGATTACGGGCGGTGACGGACACCTACGGCCTCACGACGTCGCGCTGCCCCTGTGCTCTTCCACCTGACGCCCAGGGCCCCCCCCAGCTGACCTTATCTTAGAGTCTAGCGTTGTGTCTGGCTTGTCACAGCTTGGGGGGTGTGGGTGCGGGTGGGTGGAGGTTCTCCGGACCGGCTGCCCCCGGCGGTCTCTTCTTCTCGGAAGCATCCTCAACATCCTTCTGCCTTCCCCTCATTGAAAACCAGCAGCTCCAGGAGAAACGTGAGCCTCCTGTTCACGGCGCCTTGGTCCGGGGGTCAGCCCTTGATCCTCCTGGGCCAGTGAGTGTCTTCTCAGGATTTGTGGCCCCGGGATAACCTCTTTTGGGGCTGCAGAGTTAGATCTGAACTCCAGAGCTACAAGCCGGCCCGTTCTCTTCCACCTGAAGCGCTCAGGTCTCCCGCGGGAAGGAGGAGGTAGCCGCCAAGCGGAGAGAACCAGGAGGTGAGAGCGTCTGGAGACCGTTTGAGTTTCTCATTCCAGTTATTCTGTGCTTCCTGTAACTTGGTCATTGAATTTTCCCTCCAGGTTTTTGTGCTTCTTAGGTCGGGTTCCTACCATTTGCAGCCAGAACTGTCATTACTACTCCACCGCTGTTTCCCCCCCCGGCTCGTCACTGTCCCTCGCACGCCGTGGACCACAGCTGCTCCCCAGACACAGTGTAAAAGGGAATAAAGTGGGCTGGTGCAAACAACTATATATTTTTTCCTATATTTCCTGTCCTGTATGTTTTTTCCTACTTCTATCAGACTGTGAGCGCAAGAAATAGAATTTGAAGTCGGAAAGCCAAATACACTACTCAAAGACCAGTCTCTAGATGACGTCACGCAGCCAGGACCTCAGCACCTGCTTTGAGCTCTCCGGCCCCTGCCCCCCTTCACTCTGGTTGAAACTTGCGTGACATGCGAGCCCCAAGCTGGGTGACTCAGGGCTCCCTCCTACCCAGCCCTCCCCCATCACGCAAGACTGATCTTACACTCGCTCCTTTCTGGGCTATTTTCCTGCAGAACAGTATCAATGATATACCAGTTGGTTTCTAAATTGTTCTTGACCTCTGCCAAATCTAAAATCCTGATTTCCATAACGAGATCCCCAGCCCCGGTTAAAATGCGTACCACCTTAAGGATAAAAAATAAGAATGCCCTGAATTCCACCATTTGGGGCAGAACAGCAGGGAAGAGATCGCCCCCACCCCCCCGCCGTTATCTGATTGACTCGCTCAGCCGCCAGATATTTACGGATTCAGTGTTTCACGAGCCGGGCACAGGGCACTGGAACACACGATGATGGAAGGGATTCATTCCTTGCTTATTTTCTCTCTTTCTGCTTGTAATGTTGACCCTGGCAGTGTTTATTCTTTCGTTTGAACAGACAGCCAGAAATAGGCATTTTTGTAAACTCTCAGTCCCTTTACGGAAGGATAGATGCGCGCAGAGAGTCCATTTTCGTCGTGTGACTTATTCATCTTTCTGATGCCGAGGATCAGCTGTAGAGATAGGGCAGCGAGCCTCGACATTTCCTTTGTCAGTTACCACATAATGCCAGATTTATCGGGGCACAAGCAGAGGAACAGAGCTCATGCCACAGCTAGTCTCGCGCACGCGATGGCGGATACTAAAGACCTTTCTTGACATTCTGTTCGTCGCGGGCTGGCTTATTGTTCACTCTGCTACAGTCATTTTTCCACATGGGTTTGGTTTTTCTTTTTGCTCCGTTTCGTTTCGGTTTGGTTTGTTTTTGGCGATGAAGAACCCGAGCTGACTGTATGAACAAGTTGTTATAAATGTTAGATTTTGGTTTCTGCTTTATTGTACTCCTGTGTAAGGAAATTTAAAACTTTTAAACCCTGTTCGGCGAATCAGAATTTCAAGAATATGGAAATCATGGCAGAAATGGCCGGGAAATAATTTATCAGAAATAAATATGACTCCTTGTCTTTCTCCATTGGTCCAAACATGTAACTCTGGAATGAAATCTTTTTTTTTTTTTTTTTTTTTTTTAAATTTTTTTTTCAACGTTTATTTATTTTTGGGACAGAGAGAGACAGAGCATGAACGGGGGAGGGGCAGAGAGAGAGGGAGACACAGAATCGGAAACAGGCTCCAGGCTCCGAGCCATCAGCCCAGAGCCCGACGCGGGGCTCGAACTCCCGGACCGCGAGATCGTGACCTGGCTGAAGTCGGACGCTTAACCGACTGCGCCACCCAGGCGCCCCTGGAATGAAATCTTTTTATGAGTCACTTTATAGGCTTTCATCTGCTGTTTTAATTTGACATTCATAATAATCCCAGGTGGAAGGCAAGGCTGGTATCATTCCATTCTGTTTATGGTCAATGGAAGGAGGTTTGGCGTGGCTGGGTGAGGACAAGCCGTGTGGTAGCGAACGGTAGGGCGAGAACCCAGGCAGCCTGACCACCGACCTCCTGTTCTTTCCGACTGTGGATCAGAATCTCCACGCTGCAAGCCCACAATCCCATACCCAAAACCCTTGGGGCTCGATATCCTGCCAAATTCAGTATTTGTTGGATTTTTAAAAGGGGAAATAGACACCATACGTTCAATAACACCATCGGCACACACCCTTCCGTAAACTCAAATCAGTTCACTACATCCGCCCCTCTTCAGAAAGTGTGTCGTCTTTTTAGACTGGCTTCCTTCAGGTAGTAATAGGCCTTTGAGGTTCCTCTATGCTTTTTTATGACTTGATAGCTCCTTTCTTTTTTGTGCTGAACAATATTCCATTGTCTGTATCAGTCTATTTATCCATTCACCTACAGACTATCTGGGTGGCTTCCAAGTTTTGGCAGTTATGAACAGAGCTGTTATAAACATCTGCATGCAGGTTTTTGTAGAGACATAACTTTTCAACTCCTTTGAGTAAATACCAAAGAGCGTGATGGCTGGATTATATGATAAGATTATGCTTAGTTTTGTAAGAAACTGCCAGAGAGGCTGAGCACGCTTTGCATTCCACCAGCAATGAGTGAGAATTCCTGTTTCTTCACACCCTCACCAACATTTGGTGTTGTCAGTGTTCTGGATTCGGGTCCTCCTAATATGTCTGTTGTGGCATCTCGTTGGTTTTTTTTTTAATTTGCATTTCCCTGATGACGTATGGTGCTGAGCCTCTTTGCATAAGTTTCTTTTCCTTCCGCGTGTCTTTTCTGGTGAAGTATCTGTTAAGGCCTTTTAATCGGATTGTTTGTTTCCTTGAGTTTTAAGGTTCTATATTTTAGGTAGCAGTCCTTTATCTGATGTATTATTTGCAAGTAGACTCTCCCAGTCTGTGCTTTGTCTTCTCGTTTTTTTAACACTGACTTTTGCAGAGCTGAAGTTGTTCATTTTTTTTTTTAATTTTTTTTTCAATGTTTTTATTTATTTTTGGGACAGAGAGAGACAGAGCATGAACGGGGGAGGGGCAGAGAGAGAGGGAGACACAGAATCGGAAACAGGCTCCAGGCTCTGAGCCATCAGCCCAGAGCCTGATGCGGGGCTCGAACTCACGGACTGCGAGATCGTGACCTGGCTGAAGTCGGACGCTTAACCGACTGCGCCACCCAGGCGCCCCGAAGTTGTTCATTTTTTAAAAAAAATTTTTTTATTACGTTTCTTTATTTTCGAGAGGCAGAGAGAGACAGAGCGTGAGTGGGGGAGGGGCACAGAGAGAGGGAGACACAGAATCTGAACCTGGCTCCAGGCTCTGAGCTGTCAGTACAGAGCCCGACGCGGAGCTCGAACTCATGAACTGTGAGATCATGACCTGAGCCGCAGTCGGATGCTCAACAGACTTGAGCCACGCAGGCGCCCCTGAAGTTGTTCATTTTAACGAGGTCTAGCTTACCAATTTTTTGTTCTTTTCAGGGATCATGCCTTTGGTGCTGTATCTAAAAAAAAAGTCATCGTTACCCCAGTTCATTTAGGTTTTCTCCTGCTTTATCTTCCAGGAGTTTTAGGGTTTGCATTTTACATGTAGGTTTTGCATTTTGCATGGTCTCTGATCCATTTTGGATTAGTTTTTGTGAAGGGTGTAACATCTGTGTCTGGATTCATTTTTGTGCACATGGGTGTCCATGGTTCCAGCACCGTTTGTTAAAAGGACCGTCTTTGCTCCGTTGTATGGTCTTTGCTCCTTCACCAAAGACCAGTTGACTGTATTCATTGAGCCTATTTCTGAGCTCTCTGTTCTGTTCCATGGATCTGTTTGTCTGTTCTTTTGCCACGACACATGGTCTTGATTCCTGTAGCTTTATAGTAAGTCTTGAAGTCAGGTAGTGTCAGTCCTCCACCTTTGTTCTTCTTTGCTATTGTGTTGACTCTTCTGGGTCTTTTGTTTTCTATATAAGGCTTAGAATCAATTTGTCAATAACCACAAACTAACTTGCTGAGAGTTTTGCTGGGATTGTACTGAATCTGTAGATCAATTTGGGAATTACTGCCATCTTGACAATATTGAGGCTTCCTATCCATGAACATGGAATGTCTCTCCATTTATTTAGTTCTTCTTTGATTTTGCTCATCAGAGTTTTGTAGTTTTCCTCATACATGCCTTGCACACGTTGTTAGATTTATTGTCAAGCATTTAATTTTGGCATCATTTTAAAATTACATTTATACAGAATATCATGCCAACGCAGCTCTTTTAGAGGATCTAAAGATAATTCTTGGTAAAAAGTTACACAACCTCTCTCAGACTCAACTTCCTCCTTGCAGAATAATGATCATTGTAACTTCTTTGCAGGTTTTTATATAGAGAGTAGAAAGGAATATAAAGAATCTCTAGGTGATGAATAAATTGTATAATAATTTGAAGGAAGGATTTCGTTTTAGACATTTCTCATTCAATTTTAGATTTCCAACTTACCTTTCGCTAATCATTTACTATGATACTGCTACCTTAAATTTTAGTGAAGCAACTTGAAACTCTTGAAAAAGCCACTACTCGTTTTGCAAAAATAGCTCATTGATCAACTACAATCGTGCGCTCTGTGAACAGTGCCGGTCAGTGTGGGAAAAAAGTCAATTTTCCTCTTTCGCCTAGAGTTGTAGAATATTCATTTAGCGAGAGGATGCTTTTTCCCCTTTCAGGATCTTCAGTGTTCCTTGATTGATCACTAATCAGTTTTACTGACGTTATTTAAAAAATCTACTTCCCTTTAAAACACTGAACCTGGAGACGAGAAATAAAATGTGTTGTCTGGACAATGTATTATTATCCTCTGAAAAATACCTATCTGGCACCTACAGCATTGGTAATCCAATGGCTGAGTGGAGAGTAAAGAAGTCAGTGACAGAAGCGGGATCGATTTCTACCTTTCCCACCTCCCCAAAGAACTTGAGGTGATTTACAGTGAAGACATTGGCCCGTTACAACCCAAAACCATCGGTGTAAGATTAAATTAACAATGAACTATGTCAGTGGAGGTGGTCAGGGGAGCACTGGTGAGGAGGACGTCCCCATCGGGAGCACACTCTGTAGATGAGCACACCTGCTGACCGGGGGCCCCCAGCTGTGGGGGCAGGTTGCTAGCACCGTGGGTTAGTGAACCTGCTGTCTCCCTGCTCTGGTCAGAGGAGGGGGACCCCGGCCTGCAGGACACCCACAGGACATGGATAGGACAAGTGGTGACCGAGGGGAGGGTGGCCGCACAGCTGGGTGGCCCAGGGAACGAATAGGAAGGGTGGGGGATTCCGGTGAGCCTTCCGGAATGGTGGAGGCACAGTCAACACAGCCTAGGCGAGGGCGTGGGGACAGGAAAAGCTATTTCCTGTGGCTTTCTCAAGGCCTGCTTGGCCTGAGCGAAGATTTGTGACGAGGACAGGGGGAAGGCAGGTTGGAAAGACCATCTGATGTGATTGCTAGTGGTCTTTCGTCCCATCTGAGCCGTTCGGACCTTAGCTTCTAGACCGTTTGTGCTGTGTTTGCTTTCTTTTAACCGCAAATGTTAAATGAAGCAACTACGTTCAGAAGATTAATCTCGTAGTAGCTGCCAAGATGGCGTCAGGAGAGGCAATTTGAGCAGAAGGCATAGTGTCCTTTCCAGAGGCGGGCGGAGTCCTGGGGGAAAGTCCTCGCTGAGACAAGAGGGAGACGGGGGGTGAGGAGAGGCACGCGTTCCCAGGACGTGGGCTGCTGGGTGGTTACAGGCAGAGAAGCATCACAGGAGGCTGGTCAACTGTTCAGTAGATCCTGGAGATGGAACGTGGACATCCAGGGCCACGACCAGCAATGCTGTGTTGTCGCAACTCTGCCCATGGGGGTTACAGTTGGTCAGTGACAGTTTTGCACTCTGAGGAGGTGCCTACGGGACAAACAGCAGACATTGGAGTGTGGGCAAGTAATCAAGACTGTGAGGAGGCGATGCCAGGACGGGAAGCAAAGCCCCCTTCCCGTGTCCTCAGGGAGCGGAGAAACAACATTCATAAAATATTCAGCCAGTGGTCACATGTCAAACTGCTTAATCTCATCAGCATAGACTTTGGACATCTTGTTTACACAGAGATGAAAGAGGGAATATCCGCAGACAAAAGCCTTGAGACGGTTACGTGTTGATCCCAGAGCAAGCCTGTGTTCTCTCTGCTTCTGTGTCCGAATTTAATGTTTTCAAAACAGATGGGTCAGGGGGGAATAATTCTAGTTCACCTCTCCTGAACCACCTGCCTTGCCAAGTCTGAGACCAGAGAGTGTTGATGTAGAAATCCTCCTTCTGGGGGTGGGGCGACGGACACGTCCCTGGTCCAGAGTGGAGCCTTCTGAGAGCCCACGGGAAGGTCGGCCAGCCAAGTGTCTTCTACGTCCGGCCAACATATTCCATCGTGTTGCGCCCAGAGTGAATTTATTCATTGTCTGGGGGGACAGACCAAGTCTGTTGTTTGGGGGACTTATCTTTGTGCTTTCGGCTGCCTCTGGGAACTCATTTCATGGGTCGCTTCATTAATTTTCTACGTGGAGACCCCTGACCCCCCCCTTTCCGTGGCGGATCTCAATGTGCGTGTGGTTGTGCGTTTCACCGGACGGCAGAGCCAGCGAGGAGCCAAGCGGCGAGGCCTCGTTTCCTGCAAATGCTAGGACGTGGCCCCAAGGCATCCTTTTTTGTTTGGTTTGTCCATTAAACACCCAACAGGCTTGCTGGGAGTCACAGTGGGGCCAGAAATCTCAGAGCGCCCCTGCCCCCCCCCGCGAGAGAGCTAGGGGTGGTGGATGCACCAGGAGCGATTGGACCGGCCCTGCCCTGCGTGTGGGCGCGAGAAGGGGGAGGGCGCAGAGCGGGGGCGAGCAGGTGCACAGGGCTCGGAGGGGGGCTGCGAGGAGGATGCGGTGCCAGGGAGGTGCTGCAGAGACATAGAGGCCAGGGAGAGCCGCAGGGTGGAGGGTGGATGGGTGGCAGGAGGGACGCTGCACGGGACGCCCGGCTGGCCAGTGCCTCGGCTGCCCCATCAGGGAAGAACAGAGCTTCATTTTCTTGCAAAGCTGCAGGCCTTAGAGCCTCCCAGCTCAGGGCAGGGTTCTCTGCCACAGGGGCTGGGCGCACTGATGTTTTACTCCCGTAGCAAAGAATACTTAGCTGTAGCACTTTGAAATAATTTGTTGCAGAATCTGTAGTGGCCAACATTGGGGATGATTTACTGACAGGCGTCATGTACCTCCTTAACGGAGCCCCACTGTGACAAAATGTTGGACGTAGAATGCTCTAATTCTATTCAACGTCCACGTTGCCAGTGTTATGTCAAAGAATGTTAGCGAGCAACAATGTCTTGTACTTCACATGAAAGAAAAATTGTAGCCTGCCATTTTCTTTTTTTCTTTTTTCTTATTACGAAATTTATTGTCAAAGTGGTTTCCGTACAACACCCAGTGCTCATCCCAACAGGTGCCCTCAATACCCATCACCCGCCCACCCCTCCGTCCCACCCCCCGTCAACCCTCAGTTTGTTCTCAGTTTTTAGGAGTCTCTTATGTTTTGGCTCCCTCCCTCTCTAACCATTTTTTCCCCTTCCCCTCCCCCATGGTCTTCTGTTAAGTTTCTCAGGATCCACATAGGAGTGAAAACATATGGAATCTGTCCTTCCCTGTATGACTTATTTCACTCGGCAGAATGCTCTCCAGTTCCATCCATGTCGGGTAGCCTGCCGTTTTAAGACGGAGCCTTCGTGGTTTTCAGCGGAGGAGAGTCCGGAGGGGTTTGGAGAGTGCTTTCCACGGTGACCCACGCAGAGGCCAGAGGGCAAATCAGTTGACAATAAGCAGGGACCTCCTGTTTCGATTGCCTTAGGCAAGCGAAGACGAAAGGCATCTCTGCTCTGCCGGGACACTGGGCCCCTGCGTCTGTCTGGAGTGGTGCCTTAGCCTTAGCCATGAGAAGGAACCCCGCAATTCCTTATCCCCTGTCAAGCATAATCGTAGCTGGAGAAAAACTGAGACAGAATCACAGGCTGGAAAAGATTCGTGAACTGATCTAACTTTTCCAGTTTCCAGCGAGGACAGTGGGGGCCCAGAACGGTTCATAGGTTTCTCTGCGGCCCCCGGGGAGTGGTCGAATTAGGGCGGGCCCGGTCCCCGCCCGTCCCCGGCCCCTCTCCGTCCTCGACGACACCTGCCCGTGCAATCCGTCACTTCCCTCCCCTACTTGCTTTACTCCGTGGCCTGGAAAACCAGGAGAACAGGGGCCCGTTTCAAATTGGCGCGGTTCTTACAGGAGCCCAGAGCTCCCGGCGGTAGGTGAAGGCTCCTCTGAGCCCGCAAAGGCGACCGGTGCCCAGTGTGCCCACCCAGGGTGGTCCTCCCACCGCCCGGGACCCGGGGGGCATCCAAGACGCGGCTTCCTGAGAGCTCTCCCAGGCCAGTGAGCTCAGGCCTGGAGCGAGAGGCGGCATGACCACAAAGCAAGGTGGGGAAGGGAACACAGGCGGTGAAAACGAGCCCGTGGAAATATTTGGCCGCGCCCAGCGGGGTCCGTGTGCCTCCGCTGAAAGGCTTCGCGAGAGGCCTCTGGAATATAATCCTTTTCTTTATATTGGACCTTCTCCCTCTCTCAGCCCTGCAGCAACTGTCCGTTCTCGGCAGAAAGCCTGAGCTTTGGACTTAGTGGCAGAGAAAAGGGGGATGTGGCTTTGCAGACCCATGTGAGCCGGGCACGAGGCGCGCCTGGCTCCAGAAACCACGGAGCCCCCCCCCCCCAAACTGAAATGTCCCCCTGCCACCTTGCACCGCCCGGGGTTGTGACCCTCCTGTGCGGGAGCCGTCCCCGCTAACCCTGCAGCCCCCTGTGTCTTCGGCTCGAATCTGCATCTCTAAGAGGACTTTGGGGAGGTCGGGCACGTTCTCCCCACGTCTCTAAAACGCGAAACAAGCGAGAGGCTGAGGCTGAACTTGCCTTTTTCTTCTTTCCAGTTTTTCGTCAGCATTTCCACGAGCCACACCTCTGACTTGACCTCGTGCCATCCTGGTCCCGGCCTCCCTCCAGCCCTGCCTGCCCCCAAGGCCCCTCTCCAAATTTCCATTTCCATTAAGTGTCCTGGCTGCTCTCCTGCCAAGAGGGCCGCTGGGACCCGGCCGGCACTGCACGGCAGACGGGGTGGAAACGCATGGATGTAAGGAACACGAGGGACACGGGGCGGGACACAGCGTATGTCCTCAGGAGCCCGCGCCAGCCCCGTGTGCACGGGGAGGCGTGGGAATACAGAAGGACAGCAATCGCCTCTGTCAGCTTGGTGAAGATCCCAGCACGTGCCAGCGTCCCGCCTGTCCACGGGCTCCCTGCTCGTATCGAGCAATATGCAGGCTTTGCCCGCGTCTGTCTTTGACTTATGCACAGTGTGGGCTTGTTTCTTTCTGAGAGAGACTCAAGTGCATTCGTTAAAATGATCGGTGGCCGACGGGAGGAATGTCGTCTCAAGTTGTCCGTACGTTTGGATGGGGTGGTGACTCACGCTGGTCCCCAAGCTGTCTCTGTGATGGAAGGACGGGGAACTTGCAAAACCTGACACATAGTGCCTAGTCACTGGACAGTGTCCCTCACGGTAGCATGTGATACCCATGTGTTTGCTGTGTGCAAAGAAATAAGATTATAAGGGATCAGTTCAAGCACTTCAATTCCTGTTGTTTTATGATCAACTTGCTTTTTAAGTTTACGAAATAAAGCAAGGGGCGCCTGGGTGGCTCCGTCGGTTAAGCGTCTGACTTGATTGTGGCTCAGGTCATGATCTCATGGTTCATGGGACAGAGCCCAGCACAGGGCTCTGTACTGACAGCATGGACCCTGCTTGTCTCTCTCTCTCTCTCTCTCTCTCTCTCTCTCTCTCTCTCTCTTGCTCTCTTTCTTGCGAAAAATAAATAAATAAGCTTTAAAAAATTACTAAATAAAATTCAATAGCCGAAGCAGCTGGTTAGTCTCAAAGGTACATTTGTCATCCGTGTGCAAGGAAGGTCCTAGAAGGCTGTGGCTCACAGTGTTTGAGGAAAGGGCCGGGGGCCTCTGTGAGTTGTGGCCCCACCGAGGAAGACCGTCACCAAGTCTCGGGAAGGTCTCGGGAGCTGGGCCACATGGCATGCCCACCAAGTGCCGAAGAAACATGAGCAGCAGCATCTAGGCTGCGCTGGGGACACCTAGAATAGTCAGTGTCAGTTCACATATGGGAAATGAGCCTCAGGGTCCATGAAGGCCCCATGTTCCAGGAGGACCTGACACCATCTGGGCAGCAGAGTGCGACCCAGGAAGGGACGGGTGTCCCCCTGCCCCTGCCGCGGCTGGTACACGGGCCGGCTGGCACAGATGGGAAGAACGGGGGTCCTTTGAACAAAGGTGCTCGATTCATGTAAAATGCCACACCGATGCCATGCAGGAGCCTCTCACCGTGGTGGTTTTGCCTTAGTTATACCCCAAACAGCACCACCTACACTGATCCTGCCCCCGGCAGACGTGTGGGCACATCTGTGAGGGGTGCAGAAAATCGCCAGTTCACACCCTGGCGTGAGAACACACAGATGAGGGCAAGCCCAGAGAGGGTATTCTTGCTCGTTTGATCCTTTCTTTAAAGGCCAAGCAGTTACACAATCGTTTTTGCTAAACCTTTAACTCTTCAATAGGGGATCAGGAAGATTTAGAACATGTTACATTTCAGTCCAACGATGACTGAATCAAGTGCCCCCTGTTCACTATACCATTGATGGTAAACCTGACACGTGTTTCTGGAGGAAGGGTCCTTACTGGGTTTTTATCACTAAAGAATCTGTTATATCTTAGAAATGGGTGCCTCTGGCAATGTGCTTTGCTTTTTGTAAAAAATATGCTCGATACTATTTTTATTATTTTCCTCTGACACGTTGTTCTTCGAGTGCCTCTGTGCTCAGGGGCCTGGGTTTTGCCAGTCGAGGAACATTTCAAGAACGTAACCCCTGGGGGTGGCGAGGGATCTGTAGATAATGCGTAAAATGTGTAATCTGGCAAAATTCAACTAATTAATTAGGCCCACATTGACGTTTATATTCTAAAACTGAAAGTGTTTATTTTCGTAGTGTTAGCGGACCACTGAAGAGACTTGAAGGCCTAAAAAAAAAAAAAAAACCCCGAAATTTATTTTTGGACCAAAAGAATGAACACAACCATGTTGCCCACATTTCCAAGCTTAATAAACGTGGCTTCTAGGTCCAGTGGCCCTGGATGAGAAGGGTCACTAGATCACTGGGTTGAGAATGGACAAGCTTCCATCAGCCCGTGCTAACTTTCCAACATGTCAGTACAACCCAGGGTAACATCCTGAGACTAACGTGGGCACAGAAATAGCAGGTGTGCTCTGTATGGGCATCCGTAAGGGCAGGTCCCTGAGGGGATGAACATTAGACGTTACTGGGCCCTTTCTGTCTGCGGCGATTCTGGACAGGGATCCTGACGATTTCAGGTGGCGATCTCAAAGCACGAATAACTTACCCTCTTACAGATCTTTGGATGTACCGATGCCACGTTTCCATCACGTGGGACAAGGACGAGTCACGTGGTCAAAGAGGGCGGGGTAGGGAGAGGCTTCATCTGGGTTAGACTAAGGCGGGTAGCCCTCGGCTCTGGAAACTGGAGCCACCCATCTGGGCTCTAATGGGTAAATTGTAGACTTTCTCTTACATCAGATCTCAGAATTCTGGAAGTCGAGGCTGAAACCTCTTATGCTGCCAGCAGTTTAATTCATTCTTTGGACGGTAAACGTATGGGGCCAACTGTTGTGTGTATTCCAGAGGAACTCAACGAGGTGTGGACGGTTCAGATCTCCTGAAAGGAAAGGACCCCACAGAACACCTTGGGGTGGGAGCAAGCCGAGGAAGAGCTAACGTTTGACGTGATCAATATTATTGATCATAATATGCATTCAATTCAATGGTGAGTGCTGGAAATAGGCTCTTATCTGACTCTTCAGAAGCATAAGATGTACGAGATTCTTCTCTTCCTTTGGATGAGGGAATAGGCTGAGACATGAAGTCATGTGAGCAGTGTCTGCAGAACTCAGGAACAGGGAGGGTCAGGGCTCAGCCCCGGGGTGATGGATTGCAAACCTGACCCCGTCCCTCACCTCTTGTGTTGCTTCACAGACTCTTGTTTAAATAAATTATTGAGACATTTAAGTATGATAAAGAAGTCCCAAAGGGATTCAGTCAGCTTTGCCAAATATTACCTAATTCAATGGGAATGACCTAAAAATGCACATTCACTGGCCGCGAGAGGCCCTGTTGATGGACTGAAGCAGAAGGTACGAAGGGGAGACCCACAGGTGAGGCCTTGAGGCAGCCGCCCTCTCGGGCCATTTTAGGACCCCTCCCTTTCATTCCTGACACCTTAAAACATTATTTAAATATGCTTGTAGGCGCCCCTGGGTGGCTCAGTCGGCCGAGTGTCCGACTGTTGCTTTCGGCTCGGGTCATGATCTCACAGTTCGTCGTGAGTTCAAGCCCTGCGTCGGGATCCTGCTTAGGATTCTTTCTCTCCTCTCTCTCTCTACCCCTCCCTTACTTGCACACTTTCTCTCTCAAAATAAACATTAAAAAAAAGTAAATAAATATACTTGTAAATCGAGTTCAAAAGGATTCCTGGCTGGGGAGGGGGCGGGGGGGGGAACTGGTGAGGTAGGGGATGGGTTTTGAGATGGGGAGAAAGCCCTTTGGAGGGGAGGGTGACCCAGAAGAAAGACGGACTCCCTGGCCTGCTCTGTGGCTGGAGGAGGTGGCTCCTTCTTCCTCCACTGGGGCCTTTTCACTTTTAAACAGTCATTTCCTTTCATTTGTCTTTTGTCCTTGGCGTTTGGCCCTCTCCCACTTCCCCCCTGCATCTGAGCTACTGGAGCTCCAGGTGCTGGGCCCACGGAGGTGCCTGCAGGGAGGGCGGCCCAGGCTGGTCTCATCCCCTGGACACCTGCGCTAGGCCACGGTGGCCCAGGCGCTCCCAGTCGCTGTGCCACCTGCTTGGAACCTTCTCCTCCGGGACAGGTGCGTCCTCTTTGCCCCAGGCACCCTGGAGATACCCTGCCGCCGTCCAAAGTTCACTCCCACGTTAAAGGGCAGGACGGGCTTCTACACCTGGCTCCATGCTCGCTCTGCCAGGCTGTCCCCCCATCGTACTGTGCCTCCAGCCCCTCCCCCCCGCACCCTGTAGTGTGCCCCGTGCCTTTCTCCCTCACCCTCTGCCCCCCTCACCAGGCACCCCACCTGTCAGCACCTCGGGTTTTCCATAGCTTCTTGACCTTACAGGAAGTGGACCCTGGCCACTTTTCCAGAGACCCCTTCTTCCTTGGAGCGCTTCTGGTGAGGTGGGGGCTCTGTCATGGACCCCTCTTCTAAGGGTGGGTCATCTGTCCCCCACCTGGTACCTCTTAATAGCACAGCATGAGCATTTGTGTCTTCTTAGCCTGCCTAGGGACCAAAACACGAAACAAAACAAATGAAAACAAACGAGTGATTGAAAGTCAGAAAATTATAACATCAGGATGGAATTCAAGTACATTGGAGCAGCTGTCAACACTGTAACGTGGATTCGGAAGAAAATATTACAATTCGAGGACCTTTGAATATAGGATGAGTCATTGTTTTGATAAAATATTTCCCATTAAATCTTTCCTATCAACCTACCCCATCAGCCCACCCTCCGAGCACACCTATTTCTGGGGTTCCTTAGTATTTAACTTGTTAAACCCATGTTTTCACTCATAAAGTGAAATCAAATTGAAGAACGGTTCTTGGTTAAACACAGGTTTGTTTCTTCCTTTCATTTTTTAGTTCCTTCTTCAAAAACATCTACCTTTACGTTCTTGGTGTCAAAAACAATGGTTCTTTCATGTAGGAAGGAGAGAGAAGTAGAGATTTTTTTTTTTAGAAGCGAGTCACATACAGAGTATAGTGAGAAGGCCCAGCGCAGGAGGGGGTGAGGGAGGGGCGCTGGGAGCCAAATTCAAGCATGCCTCCTCCAGGTAGGAAAATGCAAGGTTCTGCCAGTTCTAGTAACTGTACCTGTATGTATGGAAACATACATACTGGGGGCGCCTGGGCGGCTCAGTCGGTTGAGCGCCCAACTTCGGCTCAGATCATGATCTCGCGGTTCGTGGGTTGGAGCCCCGCGTCGGGCTCTGTGCCGACAGCTCAGAGCCTGGAGTCTGCTTTGGATTCTGTCTCCCTCTCTCTCCTCCCCTCCCCTGCTCATGCTCTGTCTCTCTCTGTCTCTCAAAAATAAATATTAAAATAAAATAAAAAAAAAAGAATATATGCTGGAGATGGGGGGGGAGCGTGATGGGCACCCCATCCAAAGACACCTTTGACTGGAACATGGTGGAGCCTGTGACCCATGAAGACTCCAAGTGAGCATTTAGATGCAGCACCATTTTTCGCAATGCACAGCAGGAACGGTTCATGTTTTTGCACATTATTTATTAATCCAAAGACTTGCGTAATTCCTACTCTGTTCCAGATGAGGTGACGTGCTAAGCATTTACAGATGGACGAGACTCACCTCTGCCTTTGGGGAGTTTCTCACCTAGCACAGACGCACAGACGTCAAAATGGTTCAAACACACTTTTTAGGTTTTGTCTTTTTCACGGCCGCCTTCCTGTACTTAGTTATGGATTCGATCTGTATGGTTTCCTTAGGGATGCAGAGATGTGAAAGAATAGTTAGATAAAGGAGCTGGGAGCTCGGGGGGGGGGGAAAGTGCTGGCCTAGAAATATAGATCTGGGGTCCTCACACGTACAAAACAGTTGAAGTCATGAGAGGCATTGAGACAACCCCCTCCCCCTCCAAGGAGACTAAGTAGAATGAGAAGAGAGCAGAGCAAACACGCAATCCTAGAGAATTAAGTGTGGGACAGATAAATCTGGGGGGAGGAGCCCAGTTTACGTTCAGAGTTGATTCACCTGGTAGGACCGCATGCAGTGTAAAAAATATGCCCCTCGGTGCCACTAAGCATTGGTTTTGAAGGTGGAATTGTCAAGGTCAACCATTCCTTGTGATGCAAGCAAGTCGTAAGCATCCATCATATGTTGGACGTTAAGCCATAAAACCAAATCATGCCCTCTTAGAACTGATCATCAAATTGCCCCAAGAAGTCTAACCCGGAACAATCCAAACGTTTTTCGTGAGACCCTGTATGTAGGTATAGGGCCACCATTAGCATTAGGACATTGAAGAGAGAGAGAATGAAGGGAAAATAATGCGATCAGGGGTGTCTTCGTGGAGAAGTCGGGATGAGTGGGGTCCGGTCCAGTTGGTAGAATTTGGCTAGGGAAAGGAGCCTGTAGGTGGAACATACTAGATCAAAGTCTTTGGAGCGAGATAAAGAGCTGGTGGTGGGTGGTCAGGGCACCCGCCTTGCAGTGTCCGCACACGTAAATTGAGCCGGGCGGCAGATTGTCCGTGAAGTTAATAAAGCCTACGCGTGAGGACACGTCACGTGCACGGGCCCCTGCAAGGTCCAGGACCTGATTTCGTAGTCATACATCTGTCATGCTTTTCTTAAAGAGGGTCCCGATGATTGTATAAGCTCATGGAAGGAGTGGCTGAACTTGACACTGAGCTCAGCCTACCCTTCCCGAGCAGAATCATCATTTATGTGTTGGTACACCCGTGTCCCCCAGAGGGCAGAGGTTTTCGTGTCAGCATCTAAGTGTCCCTGCAGGGGCCTGGGGCAAGAGTTGAGTTAATAGGCATTTCAGTCCAGGTGATCACAGAGCCAGGTCCCAGCCGTGAAGTGCGGAACGTAGAGGTGGATGTTAGCTCGACCGTGGGTCGCGGGTCGGGTCTGATGCAGCAGGCAGGTAGCCCCTCCGGATTGTTGTGTGTGCAGCAGAAGTCATGTGGGAGGAAGATGGACCTCACAGCAGGAGGGAGATGGCTTCCAGGAGGAGAGGCTAAGGCAGGGCGATGAGTGGATGGCTACTAAGATGATAATCAAGGGGAGGAGAGAGACTCAGCCTGAGTGATGCAGTGATGGTCACGGGGATCGCTGGAATAACACGCCTTTTTGCTCAACGTGCTTAACAGCAACCAAAAGAATCACCTTCACCCACCCCTTCTCTGCATGCGCTTCTCCTGTGCCGATATCATGACCACCCACCTTGAGGACCCATTGGGTCACTTGGGGGAGAGGCCGTCTCATTTATGACTCGAAGTGACCATTGACAGATCACCCAAACCAGAAACAACCTCGTAGCTCAGACCAGCTTTTATTTTGATCTTTGATAGGAGAAAACACAAAAAGCTAGAAGCTTCTGCTGTAGAAACCTTTGTCCCCATGGCTCCATAGCAAAATACCTAACAAGCATTAACTAGAGATACAGTGCTGATTTGGCTCAAAAATGTGTTTCAACTTGTGGGTGTTTGCATCTTCGTGTGAAGATGGTGACTGTGTCCTAATAATTTAGCAATTCCTGTATCTCAACGCAACATGTTGCCTTAGAGTTCCTTAGCCAAGTCACTGTGAACCAGAGAAAGCAAAAAGTAGGGGATGATTTGAAATGCTGCCCGTTTCAGTGATGCTGATGTACTCAGGGCTCCGCTATGGACCCCTACACGAGTCAGGTTCTCGGTAGAGACAGACATCCGCTTAAGAGATTTCAGAGAATAATTCATGAGTGCTGATGATACACGGCCGTTTATAAGATCTAAGCAGGGGGGTGCCTGGGTGGCTCAGTTGGTTAAGCGTCCGACTCTCGGTTTCGGCTCAGGTCATGATCTCGCAGTTTGTGAGTTCGAGCCCCACATTGGGCTCTGTGCTGACAGCACAGAGCCTGCTTGGGATTCTGTTCCCTCTGTCTCTCTGCCCCTCCCCTGCTCTCTCGCGTGCTCTCTCTCTCTCTCAAAATAAATAAACTTAAGAAAGATCTAAGCAGGCCAGATGACTGCTAAAAATTAATGCTTTTATAGTGAGCCTCTGATCTGGTGCAATAGTGGTGGTTCTAGCATAGGATCCGGGGGATGGAGACTCTAGCCCAGCTCTGTTCCAAGAATAATTTTACTTTTCAGTGGTCTCTTACTTCATCATTTCCATGACAGCAACGGGGGCCCCCCCTGTGTCCCCGCAGGCCGTATGTTGCCTTACAGATGGATTCAAAATGGCAATGCAGTCTGTAGATGTGGGGAATCATCCTCAGTAACCTCTTCCAATCTATTGCTCTAGTGGTACCAAATGGGGCATTGTTTTAGTTGTATCTTGGCACAGTAATTGACAGTGTGGCCGTGGACAAGTCATTTCCCTTCCCTGAGTTACATTAAGCTAGACGTCATGGTACCAGGACCATAAACTCCAACCTTAACATGGTGGGATTTGACTGTAGGTTCGCAAGGGCCTTCCAGCTACGGAGGTCAATCATCACTACCACCGGCTTCTGGAAGAAGCTCTGAGGCTTAGCCGACCACACTTTGTGGAGTTCCTTTTGGGGCTCAGGCTGTTGTATGGGGACCAGAGGGGCTCTCGGTCCAGAATCCCGTGAGCCCTTCTGTGTGTGCACCCCCCCACGTGGTGATGTTTCCAGCTCTCAGTGTGCAGCTTCCCGGTTTCATTGCACTTTTACGGGCAGACAGTCCCCAGGCTCCTGTGACGTAATATAGTCCCTCACGAGGAGAAGGAGCCCGAGTTATGCATCCCTCAGCTCCCGGCAAGTACCGGCAAAGTCTAGGCTTCTTCCCTCCTGCTCAAGTTCGGGGCTCACAGGGTCGTCCCTCCTTGCTCGGTGAATCACGTGAGTATACTTGTTTTTGAAAAATTCCCTAGCCTGGTTTACGGAGCTAGTCACCCTGGATTCTGAGCACATCTGCTCAGAAAGAAAGTGCCGAGGGTCTCTCTCTCTCTCTCGAACTAGGAGTGACTGAAATCTACTCCTGGGGAAATGTGAAATTCCAGGACGTCTGCCATTGGGTTTGTCTTCAGTATGTGCTCACAAGAACAAAACAGGAATAGCCTGACAGATGTCCCAGAGGAGCCACCACACCGTCCAGATGACCCGGTTAACAATGTAAGACGTGGGCCAAAAAGCAGGAACAAACATGTTTTCTATGGTCCACACATAAAGGGTTTGGGCGCTTACGCTCCCCAGGGTTAACATCCATTTAGTAAGAATATTCGTATCTGTAAAAGAGGGAAAGAGGTGGTCTGGCCCAGGAGCATACTCACTTCACTTGTCACGTCTAAAAGACAATCACCATCCGTTTCTGAAGATGGTTCATGATGAAATGGGTTACCTCTTGGATAAGAAGACCGTGGGGGACACCGTTAAAATCTGGCGTGACGCTAATCACATGGACGTTCCGGGCATATTTACTGAATGGATGGCCTCATCAGCGGATGGGTGAACCATTGCTTTGTGGACAGAGGTGCAATAAATTCCACACAAAAGACAAGCCTCTTGGAGGGAAGTCCTTCCTGTTATTTGAGGAAGAACGAGATGAAGTTAGATGTCACCAAGATGCAGGACAAACAAATTGCCCTTAAACACAGACTTTAAAAACTGTAAGAAGAAACTTACCTCTAAACTCTGCTCCCCTATGCGGCTTATGTATTTTACACAGACTCCTTTGTTTGGTAAGATTTTAAATCTCCCACCAACACACACACACACACACACACACACACACACACACGCACAGACTGACAAAGCCCACCCGCAGCTGGCAGGAGGCAGTGGTAACAGCCATCAGAGGCACAGACCTACCCTCTCTGTCCGGTTGTCCAGCCACTATGTTTTTTTCTTTCACTTTACCCTTCATTGCAGAAGCCTGATCTGAGCTCCAAATTGGAGGTGGGCTTTGGAGCCTGCCTTGGAAATTCCAGCTTTGGCGTTTTGGGGGTTTTTTTCTTTTTTCTTTTTGGTTTGTTTTTGGCCAGCATTTAAATTTAAATGGTTGATGTTCCCATGGAGTTCCATTGTCATTAATTTGTCACTAATCTCGCATCCTCATTCAAATTAATTAAACACCTCTTAGCATGCTACTGGTTTAGAGTTAACTTTGATGATTGACACCATTAAAAAAATTATATTTTCACATGAAGATTTTCAAGTTTTGCTCTCCGTGTTGAGGCAGTGGCACATTTTGTGGTGGATTCCAGATTCTTCCCTCCCCGCCCACACGTCTTCCTTCGGCCACCATCTGAAGAGACAACTGCTATTTGGAAACTTTGAACGATGGTGTGGGTTCTGCAAACACATGAATGCTTGGATTCTGTCTTCTTGTGAGGTCTGGAAGTGACCAAAATGGCCACGTTCTAACACACACAGGACAGAACGCCTCAGCTCTGTCTGGGACCCACCGGGCCCAGGCGATAGAAACACCAGACATTTAAAAGACTCTGCTGAGTCTGTGCCTGGTTTTCCCCACAATGTCTCTGTTACAGTTTCACCTTGATTTAACTCCCACCTTGATTTAACTATACCCGACTCACTTTTTTGAAGCAAATGGGCAAAATATAATTAGGAGCTTTACTGTGTGTGTGTGTGTGTGTGTGTGTGTGTGTGTGTGTGTGTGTCTGTGTTTTAATATTTATTTTTGAGAGAGAGAGAGAAATCATGTGAGAGTGGGGGGATCAGAGAGAGAGGGAGACAGAGGACCCAAAGCAGGCTCTGTGTTGACAGCAGAAAGCCTTCCCGACGCTGGGCTTGAACTCTCGAACCATGAGATGATGACCTGAGCCAAAGTCAGCCACTTAACCCACTGAGCCACCCAGGCACCCCCTTTACTATGTTTTTAAAATCAGTCTTGATGATTAGAATGTTTTTGAGACATGTAATGTTAACAGAATCTTAAACTTTGAGAGTTTCCAGATTTTCCAGCTAAGCATGGACTTTTTTTTTTATGACATAGATACAAGTATGTACGAAAGCATAGCATATATCTGGCACCTTGCAGGACTTCAATAACTATTTCTTCAATTGAATGGAAAGAGGAGAAAATTACTAACTCTATGAACCTTTAACTTGAAGGTTTTCCCACTAATAGAACATGACCTGAATTTACTGACACCCTCACCTACCTTGACTGCTCTCTGCTCAGAATACTTAGATTATATCCTACCAAATGGAGTGAAAGAAACACAACACTCACAGGACACCATAACGTGTTCTGCTCTCTGCTCAGAAACAAGCCACATTCAGGGTGTAGACATAGCACTTGGCTTTCATTATGTTAAGACCAAAGATCAAGAGCATATTCTCTTTAAGTTTATTCATTTATTTTGGGAGAGGGAGAGCAGGGGAGAGGCAGAAAGAGAGGGGAGAGAGAATCCCAAGCAGGCTCTGCACTGTCGACGCAGAGCCTGACATGAGGCTCAAAGCCATAAGCCATGAGATCATGACCTGAACTGAAATCAAGAGTCGGATGCTTAAAATCAAGTGTCAGATACTTAACCGATTGAGCCACCCAGGCACCCAAGTGTATGTTCTAGATACGTCTATTTCCATTTTAATACTGACTACAATGCTTTAGCCATTTGCTACATTTTCAGACTCTGATATACCTTATGATCATATTAAAAATTGAATCCCAATTTGAGGTGACTGTCATCCCAAGTCCTCAACCTGAACATGGCAGACTAAAGGGGAGGACTCTGCCTTGTCTTTGTAGGAGGGACTAAGTTTTCTCTGAGTATTGAGAGGAAGCTCTTCGTTATGAAAAAGATACAAACTGTAATACATCCAGGATAAAGGACGGACTTAGAAAACACCATTCCGCGAGCCCCAAGAAAATAATAGCATTGATAAGTTTCATCAGTGGGTCCTAAAACAATTAGCTGCAAGGTGCTGGAGAGAAGATATCCTCAAGGTGCCCTATAAAATAATCACCCCACAAATTAGGTATTAATTGCAAATAATGAAACCATGCACGTGCACTAGAGGATCCGATGATCACCACTTCACCAGGTAATCAAACTCAGCACTGTGACAAGGTGAAAGACACAGTGTCACCTTAGAAGTATTGCCCCGTAGCTCACCCAGACTCGACTCGAGCCTTTAGACCAAGGGTCAGCACACATCTGTTTGCTGTCCACACCTTTTCCTGTGTCATGCTTGTTATCCAGGTGTAGGTAGTAATGAATCCCTTCTTCCCTCACAACAGTACTGCGGTGTGGATGACAAATGATTAGGGGACCCTCTTGGTATCTGACGTCCAGGAGGCAGGAATTGCGGGGGCTGGAAGATAAAATGGCACCACGGGTCAGGTCCAGAAAGTAGAGCATTCTACAGAAGAATTGGCCTGGTTTATCCACAGCTTCCGTGTCATGAACTTGAGGGGAAAGAAGCGATCTGGGTTTGGAAAAACAAAAAATAAGCCGCATCATGGAAGGCATCAAGGGATGATTGGGGTATTTCATTCTAAATGACATTTCCGAATTTTAATTGATTCGCACGCACGGCCCTGGTGGGTTTGCTCGGACACTCTGGGCAGGACCAGAGGAAAGATTTTGGCTCCAGCATCTGGGGGAAAAGTTCTGTTTGGCCCAGTTGAGCAAGCGAGTGGCCAACAAGATGTGAGGAAATCTTTTCTCCAAATTTCAGGCGAATCGAAGAGAGGCGCGCAAGATGCAATCTGGTTGTAAAATCAAGTTCCGTTTTGATTGTGTCGAGTTCAGCAACTCGCGGACGAACGTCGAGAAAATCAAAGGTGAAAATCGACAAAACCCCAAATCCCGAATGCCTATCGTAGATGCAGGCCTGACCCAAAGGACAATCTGAATGCATGTGGGGAGGAACGGACTGTAAGGGTCGTTCTTTTTTGACCTCCTTTGTGTGCCCGGGTCACAGTCCATGACCTTTCCAGGCAGGAGAGTGAGGAATCGATGTGGGGCGCTGGCCCATTTTGATCCAGGCCAGTGATGCCCCGCAAAGACCCCTGAGTCGCCAACACGGCCACCTCGGGTGCTTCAGTGTGACAGCCCACGAGGGTCACTAGCCGTCACCATTGTCCTCAGACAGCTTGATGGCAAGCGGGCACGCGGAGGACAGGAGAAGAGCTAGCGACTTCCCAGCAGGAGGAGCGGGGGGAAAAAGTGGAGGAAAGAGCGAGACAAAGGTGTTGGCAGGTTCCCCTCCAGAGGGGGTGCCTTTTGCCACAGCCCCTTCAGAACCACCTCCAGAAAATTCAGTTCAGGTGCCGCGAGATGACGGGAACAATTGTTGGCAAGAACGGGGTATGTAGATGCAGAAAAATTAACTCCCTTTTTGACGTTGAAATGACAGTTCTGTTTTGACAGAGCTCTAAAATAAGCCCGTGTCACATAAGGTTGGCTTTTCTAATACAGTATCTGCATAATTTTAATTTTTTTCTGCTATAGGACCGTGTGCAGCACAAAACAATGGCACATTTGTGTTTATTCATTGCTAGTTTGGTAGATCTTTTTCATCGGTACCGTGAGTTCCTTGTGCCAGAAGGTTTCCCTTACTCCCAGTGATCTGTAAACTCCAGTGATAAAATCACCTTCGTTTTCGAGGTGCTCTGAGAGTGGGGTGGTGTCTGGGAGAGACCAGTTCTCGGACGGTCTAACGGGGTCAGTGTTAGGTGATCGTGTTGTTAAATGGGAAACCAGTCCGCGTGCGTGTCTGAGCGTGAGTGAACGGGAGTGCGCGTGTGTGAGTGCATGTGCACATGCAGGTGTGGGTGTGAGTGTGCAGGTGCTGTGTATCGTGAGTGTGTGCGTGTGAGTGTGCCGCGAGTGTGTGAGTGTGCGTGCGTGTGCGTGCGAGTGCGCCTACAGAGTGGAGCTGTGTGGTCGTGAACAACACCGGCACACGGAGTCAGCCAGGGTTTGGATCCTGTCTGCCTCTAGCATTGAGACATCAGGCAGGTTCTACTTTTTTGTGAGACTCTGTGTTTGGATCTGTACAACGAAACTCATCTCTGTTTTAAACCGATTTTGTGAAGACAAAATGAGATAATGTGAGTGAAATGCCTGTCCCAGCAGCTGGCCCGTAGTAAATGCCGGAAACATGCCAGTTGCTATGATTTTGTGAACTTTTGGGCACACCTCCTTTTCCTTCGAGGGACTTGGATGTAGAAGTCTTTAAAACCTGGTCTCTGCTCTCTTTTAACACCGGAGAGCTCCAGACAGAAGCGAAAACGCGAAATGCCAGCCTGTGGCCCATTTGTCCCTGTTTGTGACTCGCCGGAGGGGCGGGGCCGCGCAGAAGCAGCCGGTGCGCCCCTGGAATCTCGAGTAACAGGGCGTGTGGCACGGGGGGCGCGGTAGGCAGGGACGCCCCAGGAGGTTGGACAGAGGGCCGGGGGTACGAGTGACTGACGGCTGCCCGAAGGGCTCAGCCTCCCCCCTCCCTGCCCCCGGTAAAGCTCGTGGCACATGATCGCGGGGAGCCACGGAGCTAAGCGAGAGCAGAGCCCGGTGCCCGGGAAGCTGGTGCCCCCGCCGGCCCGTGGGGTCCCCGTCCAGGTGCGTGATGCAGGGGGATCGAGGGCAAAACAGGTGCTCCTGAAAAGGCTTTGCATTACATCGTCTATTTCTGAGGACAGGAATTCTGACTCTGTAGAATGGAATTTTGTCTTCTTCGGAGTGAGTTTTTACTTTTCCTACCAGGCCCTGACTTCTTACAGAGACCAGCGGGTGGGGAGAAGGGTAGAGAGAAGTGTGGTGGTAAGTGTGCACCACGTGGGTAACGTTCGGCTCTCAGCTGGGACTTCACTGTCTTAGGGGACTAATCCCTCCCACGGAAGGCCCATTTGAAATATTTGGCCCAGGATAGTCTGTAAGGTCATTCGTGTAAAATAACTCGAACGTTTCGCTTTCGTCTTTTTGTACACTCTGCTGTTTTTGAGCAGTTTCATTTGCACTGAAATAAAGATCACATTCTTTTTTATTTTTTTTTGAGTTTATTCATTTTTGAGAGACAGAGAGAGAGAGAGAGAGCAGGGAAGGGACACAGAGAGGGAGAGAGAGAGAATCTCAAGCAGGCTCTGCATCATCAGCATGGAGCCCACCGTGGGGCTCGAACTCATGGACCGTGAGATCATGACCTGAGCTGAGGTCAGACATTTAACTGACTGAGCCACCCAGGTGCCCCAAATAAAGATATAATTTTTCACAGATATTGAGGGCGGCCGTCCCTCCTCCACTGTGCCTGCCGGGGTCCTTCCTACCAAACAGGGAACATTTGCAGACACTTTCCTTTGATGGGACTTCTATTGGTTAGAAAATAAAAGAGATTCTTAAGTCCTTTAAATATGTGTTTGTCAGTAAAATAGATGAGCTGAGTCAATACAATGCTACAAGAATGACCTAAAGGTAGCCCACACGTCCCATCCCCATTTGGTGCGTTTGCATGAACAACGGCCACACTGCCACCCTCTTCCTCCGTGATCCCACCGCCATAGTTCTTTGTCATTAGGTGATTGTTGAAAGATGACATTAATTTTTGAACTATTGGCCATGTGTGCCTAGCCCTAAGATAAAATATTCCTGTCCGTGCCCCTATTTTTTTTTTGATAGATTTTAAATTTTTTGGAGCAGTGTTAGGTTTACAGAAAAAATTGAGCAAAAAGTACAGAGCATTCCTGTCAATCCCCTCTGCCATTCTCCCCACCCCCTTTGCCCTACTTTTAACATCTTCCATGAGTGTGGCACATTTGTCACAAACGCTGAACCAATATTGATACGTTATTACTAACTAAAGCCTATGCTGTACATCAGGGTTCCGTCTTGCTTATCATCTCATGGCTGTTTTATTTTGCATCTCCCTAAGGACCCAGGATACTGAGCATCTTTCCATATGCTTATTTTCAATTGGCGTATCTTCTTCGATGAGGTGTCTGTTCAGTTCTTTTGCCAGTTTTTATTTGGGTCATGTTGTGTCTTGTTGTTGTTGAGTTGTGAATGTTCTTTGTATATGTGAGATACAGTTCTTTATCAGATGTGTGTTTTGCAAATATTTTCTCCCAGTCTGTGGCTTGTCTTGTCATTCTATAGACAGTATCTTTCGCAGAGCAGAAATTTTGTAATTTTAATGAAGTCCAGGTTATCCATTCTTTTTAAAAATTTATTTAAAGTGTTTTACTTACTTTTGAGAGAGAGCATGCAAGCAGGGGAGGGGCAGAGGGAGGGGAGGACAGGGGATTGAAAGTGGACTCTGCACGAACAGCAGCGAGCCCGATGCACAAACCGCGAGATCGTGACCTGAGCCGAAGTCAGAAGCTCAACCAACTGAGCCCCCCAGGCGGCCTCCAGCTTCTCAATTCTTTCTTGCATGGATTGTGTCTTTGGTGTGGCGTCTACAAAATCATCACCAAACCCAAGGTCACTTTAGATTTTCTTGTATGTTATCTTCTAGAAGGTTTATAGTTTTGCATTTTACCTTTAGGTCGATGATCCATGTTGACTTAACTTTTGTGAAGGACATAAGGTCAGTGTCCAGATTCATATTTTTACACATGGCTTCCCACCTGTACCGGCACCTTGTGTGGACAAGACCCCCTTTCTCCATTGAATTGCCTTTACACCTTTGTTAGAGATCCGTCGACTGTATTTGTGTGGGTCTATCTCTGGACTCTCTATTCTACTCCGTAGGTCTGTTTGTCTCCTCTTTTGTCTTTGGTATTGCACCTTTAGGGTGATCTTGAAGTTGTGTAATATTGGTTCCTTGACTTTGTTCTTCAACACTGTGTTGTCGCTTAGACTTTTAACTCTTATGCAACTCTAGTCTTCCTGGATTCTTAGTTCCGCCTCTGTTTGGCTTAGCCTTAGTCCGATCCCTAATAAATAAGGAATACTGTGCTCCCTGCCCAAAGCCAGTCTCTTCCCCTTTGTGCCTGAATATGATACTCTTTTCCCATTAGCATAATTCCTTGCCGCCCGCCCCGCCGCCCGCCTACAACTACCTTTACGCAGAGTGGGGTCTCCGTGGTCTCGGGTACGTGTGTTCCAGTTGTTTCTCCTTCTCTGTCTGCGTCTGTGAACAAAGGCAAGATCCCTGGACTTAAGGAACCAACGTTCTACTTAGGAATGGCGGTCAGTAAGCAAGCCGATGATAGTCAGCACCAAGAAGGAACACGACTGTGGAAGGCTATGGTGCTGTACAAAGAGTAGTCAGGGAAGGTGTCTCTGAGAAGCCAGCACCTAAGGGAAGCTCCAACACGAGGAGGAACTAAGCCGGGCGGAGATCTGGGGCAAGGGTAGAGGAGGAAGAAGGGCAGGGCTGGGAGGTGGGAATGTGCTGAGTGTGTCTGGGGAGTGTGTCTGAGTGTGTCAGGGAGGACAGTGTGGTTGAGGTGGAGGGGGCAAGGAGGCGTGGATGGGCAGCAGGGAACCAGACCGCGCGTGGCCTTGTTGAGCAGGGGGGAAGCTCGGACTCTGAGTGGGGGAGCAAAGCCGTTGCAGGATTAGAACATGAAAGATGGTAGGTGATGGTGGGAGCAGATGCATTTCTAATCCATTTCGCAGCCACAGCCGGTCAGATCCGCTGCTAGCGTAGAAGCTGGCGGGGGGAGACGTGTCAAGGTGGGCTTGTAGCTTCTGCCTGAGCCCCTGGAAGGCTACTTTCCATCTCCCGATGGAGCGGACGGCAGGGGTGGGGGGAAGAGGAGATTTGCCTGGGATGGTCAAGAGGTCCTTTTTGGACTGTGTTAAATCCGACGTGGGTGTTACATCCAACGTGGAAATGGAGTAGGCTGTTGTTGGGTCCTCGGGTCTGGAGTTCAGGGTGAGGTCTGGGCTGAGACACAGACTCGGGTGTGGTCACCAGGGAGACGGCATTTAAGGCCAGGGCAGGGGTGGGGTCCCGGAGGTGAAGAATCAGAGACGAGCCGTGGCCCCAAGACGGAACCCTGTGGAACGTGGGGTCGCATCAGGAATCCAGCAGTGGGGACTGGGTGCCAGTTTCTTTTTTTTTTTAATTTTTTTTTTCAACGTTTATTTATTTTTGCGACAGAGAGAGACAGAGCATGAACGGGGGAGGGGCAGAGAGAGAGGGAGACACAGAATCGGAAACAGGCTCCAGGCTCTGAGCCATAAGCCCAGAGCCTGATGCGGAGCTCAAACTCCCGGACCGCGAGATCGTGACCTGGCTGAAGTCGGACGCTTAACCGACTGAGCCACCCAGGCGCCCCTGGGTGCCAGTTTCTAAGAAGAGGCAGGGACAGTGCCCCCTGGGGGCAAACGAATAACCATTTGGAGCAGAGAGTGAGCCCCAGGGGTAGAGCCAGAGGAGGGCCATTGATGGGCTCACAGATGTGGCTCCTGGAGTCACCGTGGACTGTCGCTGGGGTGGTGGCCATGATGGCAAATGTCTCTCTCCCATACCCTTTGTGTCTGACTACAGGATTCACCCCGGAGACTGGCACCCGGGGCCGCCTGCAGGCGCTCCCATTTGTCCTCTTGGGTTGGGGCAGGCAGGGCAGGCGGGGGCGGGGGTGGGGTGGTGCATCCAGGCCTGAGAATCAGCATGTACGGGGAGCTGGGGCAGTGCGGTCCGGGCGAGGCACTTGGACCACCGGTGAGGCGCTTGTCCCAGATGATGGGAGCATGTGATCTGCGTCCCGTGGGGCTGACCACACAGCCTAAAGAGGCGGAGAGTAAAAATCACACGGAAATCCAAAATTGAAAGTCCCTGAAGGCACGTACGTCTCTGGAGTCACTGAGACACCGCTCCCCGTGGCCCCGCAAGCTGGCCACGGCCAAGAGAGAGAACGCTCCTCCCGGACTCTGAGCGTGGACGCCACGGCTGTCGTCCTCCGGCCCCTGAGCCTCAGCGTCACAGCATGAAGGAGAGCGGAGCTGGGAGGGACGCAGGCCTGCACGGCCTCGCTGGGATGCTGTCCCCGAGGGCGCCACCTTGGTGCCAGGACAGGAGGCGGCCAGGGTGGAAAACAGCAGAGCAAGTCGGCCGCACGCAGGACGCCCAGGACAAGGGTCAGCCTACGTGAAGTCACTGGCACGTGACAAAAGCAGGGGTCTCCGGGGAGTGACAGCAGGCAACGAAAGCAAAGAGCAAGAACCCCCCCCAGGGAAGACCGTGTGTCAGACCTGATGAGAGCTGCTCGGGACAAGTCTCCCGAGCAGCTCGTGAGCCACTTAACAGGTGGATGAGCGCGTCTCCCCTCTGTGGCCCTTGCAGGCCTAGTCCAACCTGAGCTTCCCTAGGGAAGCGGTGTCGTGAGCGACGCGACCTCCGACCTCGCGGCTTTGCTGCGCGTGTATATTTGATGGTCCACAGTCCAGGGCTGCTCAGACCGTGTTCCCCTGGAATCACTACTGGGGACTTTACCCCCTGTAGCCCCTCTGTTTAGCGAGGCCGTGGTGTGTGTGTGTGGGGGGGGGGCCTCGCACACCTGGGTTCTAGATCCTTCTGCAGGTGCTTCCTGTCGGGGTTGGTTTCACCAGGCACCGGGTCCCACATCGGAGACACAGGGAGGCTGGGATCACCGTATTCCCAGCGCCAGCTGTGCGGCTCTGATGGGACAAATAACCGGTCCCGATGGGGTGCTGCTGTCTCGTCCGGGGGAGAGGCAGCCAGCGTGCCCCTGAAATAATGGCAGGAGGGAACGTCTGTGAATGAGCTCAGGGGCTGTGGGCACAGAGGACAAGCTCGGAGCGTGTTCGCTTCCTCCCTCGCAGGCCGTCTCCCAAACCCCCAAAGCCCTGGGTCCCGTCACCTAGAGCACCTGCTGATGGGTCTGTCTGGTCCCCCTGTTGACCTCACTCGAGGATCCCTTCGGTGTGGGGGAGGGGCCTCTATTTAATACTGTTCCTGCCCCAGGAATTAAATAGAGTATTAAATAGAGGCCCCTCCCCCACCATGTGGCCCTGCAGGTGCCGGAACACAGGGAGTCTTTGTGACCATCGAGGCCTCCAAACAGGTCCCTCCAGACAGAGGGCCCCCTGGGAGGGCTCCTCAGCCCCCTTCCAGGGATGACACCACAGGACACAGGACGAGAAGATCCCTGCTCAAACATGGAAGTTTGCCCGACCCCACCAGGACCCGGATGGGTGTCTTTGTTTTTGTAAGCGTCGTGCCTTGGAATACTGGAGCCTTTGGTTCAACCTCCGGAATGGGATTCGGCTCTCTGGAGTGTGCTTGCTCCTCGTGGAGCCTGGGCGGGGGGGGGGGGGTGGGCGAGGGGGGGCCTGCCGAGGGGGCGGGGGGCAGCAGCTCGGGAAGCCTGTGGCAGCCAGATCCTTGTCTGAGAGTCGACTAACGTTTCTATTGAAATGGTAGGATGAATCTCTTTCTTCTCTTTTTTTAACCTTCCGTTTCTCCTTTCTACAACCTGGACATTGTATGTATTTACAGTCACTGCCCCAGCCCCCAATTTATCCCAACCCCCCCAATTTACCCCTACCTTACCCATCAAGAAGATCACATACACACACACACACACACACACACACACACACACACTGACACTCACAGAATTTTGTCATTAATTTTAATGCCAAAAAGTACTATGGATGCTTAGTGGTTCATTATAATTTCATATTTTTTCAAACCTTCTTAGATTAAAAGAGGAAAAAAAAACCCCCAAAATGTGCCTCCTTCCCCAGACAGGTATTCAAACTGATCACTGTGTTCACAGCAGTGCTCCAGGTAATAGTTAGAAAATCTCTCCAAATGTGTATTTTCTTCCCACCTCCCTCTTTCTCCTGAATCTTCTCGAGCAGCTAAGGAGAAAACAATGTGTCACTATGATTATGAAAATAGATATTGTTCTCCAGCGTTTGCCATTTTCTGAGTCCGTTTGGGCTGCTGTAATATAATACCATACTTTCCGTGACTTAATTCAAACACCCTGATTTCTCACATTCCTGGAGGTCGAGAGTCTGAGACTAAGGGGCTGGCAGAGTTGTGTCCTGTGAGCCCCGCTTCCAGGTCCAGACACTGGTCTTGTCTCCCGGAGACGGGCACAGGGGGCTGTGCCCTGGGGTCTCCCAGCACACTGCGGGGTCAGGATTCGCCGTGAGAATTTGGGGTGGGGGAGATAACAAACATTCTGTCCAAAACAGGAATCCTCACCTACGCCTCGCTGAAGAAAGCCAAGTGTTAAGCCACAGAACAATTTTATTAGACGTTAGAAGACCTTTCTGGGTATTTGTAAAAATATACTAAGAACTACATTTTCACTCTGGGATGACGGGAGTGGCCATAGAAACTGGCCTGCAGAGTTTCTGTGTCTACACAGTGCTCTCCTCTCTCTTTGCCCGTAGCTCACACAAGTTGAACGTTGCAGTGCCCCAAAGTGGCCTCTCTCTCCCTCCCCCCCCCACCCTCCCTCTCTTTCTCACACCCAAAAACACACACTTTGATTATCCATTTAAATTAAGTGTCAAATTATCAATCACGTAGCGACAGTGAGAACAAACCACATACATAGACACATACGCTCAGATATATGTGATCAAACTTTAAGTGAGAATCTGAAGGAGAAGACGAAGAGGAAGCATGTCTGTGGCAAAAAACAAAGATATAAGTTGTCAATCTTTTCAGAGAGAGAGAGAGAGAGAACGAGCTACAGCTTGCACAGCGTCGGTTCTGGATTTGGGAGGCCCCCACGCGCAGGAGAAAACACACTTCTTGATCTGTCCAGGTTCATGCATGTCAGACAGTAGCACAATTCGTATTTGCTGTTTTGCTCACATCATTTTCTAATGCAGGGATTTGGTTTGATGAAAGTGATACGTCTTGATTAAGAGCATTAGTGGCCAAGAGTAAAAGACGGTGACGTTTGATTGGTAAACTTCTTCTATTGTGCATCAAGGCCCCAGAGGAACAGTTAACAAAACCATGAATGTGTATGTTTCCGAATTGGTTTCAGAGGCTAAACGTGAGTTTCAGTCGTGCTCCGTGAACGGACCGAAAGGTTCCCCGAGCTTGGCTATCTGTGGTGAAGTAGAAGTTTTAGTCTGTTTGCACAGATATGACTACACTGCTGTTTCCGAGAGGCTTATTACGAAGCAGAATCTGTTGATCGAAAAATATGCTTTAGATTCAAATGAAAGAAAATGTATTAACTGCTGCGTTACTTTTAGGCCAGTTATTAACCAGCATTTTGCTGCAACAGACACATTCAGACGATACCCCAATTCTGAATTCCAGACCTTACCGCCTCATCGTCTCCATGGTGGGTCAGAATTCCCCAGAAGATGCTTTGCCCTCCCCCCGCCCCGACACCCTCCCCCCTGGGCTGGAACAGTAGCTATGTGACCGCCCTAAGTAATGTCTTGTTCATGACCTTTTTCTGCAACCTCTCCCTGCTTTGTCTCTGTGGGGATGTTGCCAGAACCAGGCTTCCATTTGTGCCCTCTATACACTCTGAATTCCAAGTCTCAAACCTAGAAAGATCATTGCATGTCAATGGCAGTTTAAATTATAGATTAAAAAATGTTGGGGCGCCTGGGTGGCGCAGTCGGTTAAGCGTCCGACTTCAGCCAGGTCACGATCTCGCGGTCCGTGAGTTCGAGCCCCGCGTCAGGCTCTGGGCTGATGGCTCAGAGCCTGGAGCCTGTTTCCGATTCTGTGTCTCCCTCTCTCTCTGCCCCTCCCTCGTTCATGCTCTGTCTCTCTCTGTCCCAAAAATAAATAAACGTTGAAAAAAAAAATTTTTTTTAAATGTTAAATATAGTGTTCAAATAAACATCTCCAGGTTAATGCCTAAAACTGAGTTGCTTCTTCTAGAATCAGTTGGCAATATTCCTGAATTCTTTCTTCAAATGTAAGGAAAGAGTTTAAGTCCTACAAGCATGTGAGTTTGAGGCCTGTTGGATAAAATATACCCTGAAAGCTAACAGAAACAGAAACATTACTTAGGAAAGAGGTACATTCCAAAAAGGGATATGTAATATTTGATCGGCAAAGCAAAACATAATCGTTGAGTTATACGTTAAATTGGGTATTGTCATTTTTCCACCCTTCAAAATAAAGCAAATGGCTCTTTTCCTGATTGCAAAGGTAATGCGTGGTCGTTCCAAGAATGTCAGAAAAGGAGTTAGAAAAAAATTAAAACTACATTTAATCTCACCAGTCTTCTATTTTACTGTATTTTCTTCCAGATGCTCTGTATGTGGGCACACGATATACATGTTCTATGTTACTACCAAGAATGGAATGATCCATACAGCCATAACCTGCATTTTCACTTAATGTGGCAAGGGTGTTTTCCCATCTTGGTAGAGGTGGGTCACATGATTGACGAACACACACGTAAATGGTCATCTCGGGTGGGTGTCTGTAAATCAGGCGCTTACTGAGGAGCGCAAAGGTGGTCTCTGGTCTGCTGTGCTGTGCACCTGAAGGGGACAGATTCAAGATCTGCAACGGCTTGGTCAAGGAGTGTTGAAAGGCGTTTAACATACTTACTCCCTGATTTGAGACCAGGCTCCTGGCCAAAGTGCCCATGAGCGTTCGGCACGTCCTCGGATGGACGCACACTTCTCTCTGAGCGGCGTGCCTGCGAGTGGCCTGGCACGTAGTAAGAAGTCAATAGCTTTTATCAACTGGATTTAGATGACTGAGTAGTGACAGTAAGAGCGGCTGTAGACAGCTTGAAACTCACGCTGCTGGGTAGTTACCGTCATGCTGAAGCAATCTACACGGCGCTGTGTAATTCCGGGCAAGCCCGGATACCAGTGCAGGCAGCTGTCCTTATCCATTACGGAGAGACCGTAAATAGGATACCCCCCGCCCCTTTACGCACCTGCTTATCTTCTATTGTTTCATTTATTCTTGTGGTCAGTGATCTTGGAGCACGTCCTGCGTGCTTACCGTGCTAGCTCGGGACGCAGAGATGGATGGAGGACAGCAAAGTCAGGCGGGTCGGGCTGTCGTTCAAGCTGGAATGTCTTCGTCAGTTGTCTCCAACCTTCGGTTCCTAATGCGGGCAAAGGTCATCATTTCATCCTATTTCTTTTAAAAATGTAGTATTTATTAACACTCAAAACCACTTGGGTCTTTCAGCTTCAGAAATTGTCTTGTTTGGGGGCACCTGGGTGGCTCAGTTAGTTAAGCGTCCAACTCTTGATTTCCGCTCAGGTCGTGATCTCACGGTTCGGGAGATCGAGCCCCACGCTGGGTTCTGTGCTGACAGCACGGAGCCTTCTTAGGATTCTCTCTCTCTCCCTCTCTGTCAAATAAATGAATAAACTTAAAGAAAGAAAGAAAGAAAGAAAGAAAGAAAGAAAGAAAGAAAGAAAGAAAGAAAGAAAGAAAGAAAGAAAGAAAGAAAGAAAGAAAGAAAGAAAGGGAAAGAAAGAAAGAAAGAAAGAAAGAAAGAAAGAAAGAAAGAAAGAAAGAAAGAAAGAAAGAAAGGAAGGAAGGAAGAAAGAAAGAAAGAAAGAAAGAAAGAAAGAAAGAAAGAAAGAAAGAAAGAAATTCTCTTGGTAAGAATTTTTAATGGCTATTTATTGCTAATGCCCTGATCATAGTATTTTGTTAATACTTCTACTGGGAATTTATTAAACCTTGCCTTCTTTTATTCATCTTTGCATTTTTTATGCCACCAACTGTAATGTCTTCTTCATTCCATCGAATTTGAAAATACCCATTGAGAATAATTTGCAGTAGAAGGAATAATGTATTTAATTAGTCAGATGCATTTTCTAAGACAAAGCAAGAAAATGTTTGCATATACTAATTTTAGCTATAGAAAAGTTTCTGATTTTCTTATCATTATAATTGCATGTGAAGATTTGAAATGAGTAACCCAGTTTGAAATAAGAAAATATTAGTAAATATCAAAAGCATTCAAAAAGAAAGACATCTGTAAATGTCCAGTTTTGTATTCAAGCACTGGGCCCATCCATTTGGAGTTGTTTGGGTCTTCTAAGGTCAGGCGTGGAAAACTCTATCTCTCTTTTCTGATTAAGAGAAATCTGAGATCGGTTCCATAGGATACCACTAAAATCCAGGAACAAAAACTTGAAGTGCCATTGGGTGAGATTCAGACTCATTCATGTAAAAGAGCCCATTTTTTTTTTCTAAAAGCTGCTGGAAGACATACTTCCCATTTCCCATTATGTGGAATATAAGTCTTTATGTGAAGGAAAAATGCTTTTTTATTCCTCACGTATAAATTTCAGTTACTTAGACACTCGTTCAAGTCGGTGTTGACTTAATCTTCAGGATGAGTTAGCCGTGTTCTAGAAAATGATACTGCTCTGCACAGACACTGGCCTTGGGTGTCATAATGACTCTTTTTCCCCGTTGTCCAGTGAGTTTGGAAATACAGTCACCACTGTATCGTGAACATCTGTCCCCACTCGGTCAGCCCCCCGTGAACCCCTGGGCACGCGCTGTGGACTCCACAGCTTAGACTTAGTTACGTGTGAAATTATCTCTGCAGCTGCACGTGCGCTATTTTAGGGTCTGGGATTATGTCTTCAGTTACTTTCTTCCACGTAGCGTGGCCGAACTCCATCCGTGCCTTCCAAACGTGGTTGCACATCGTGATCACCTTGCTGAAATACGAGCCACAGAGGCGTGTTAGCACATCACAGTGAATCGGTGTTTCGAAAGTCCCTCAGGTGATGCTAACGTGCTATATTTGGGAAACACTGACCGGAAGTCTCACGTCATCCCTAATTCTCTTTTTCCTCCTCTAATAAGTAGTTCTGCTCTTGAAAGATGTTTGTAATATTTTGATTTAAAACGAATCCTCTTGTACAAGGTGCAGAGATTTGACAAAAGATTATCTTCTTACAGGCAATGGATGTAGAGGCTCTTAAATTTTGGTAATGCCAAGTGGACGAGAATTTGATGTGTAAATAAAGGCACGATAACAACAATAATGATGGTTTTAATCATTAAGACTTTTATTATTTTTTTAATGTTTATTCAATTGGAGAGAGAGTGAGCATGAGCAGAGGAGGGGCAGAGAGAGGGGGACAGAGGATCCCAGGCGGGATCTGTGCTGGCAGCAGCGTGTCTGATGGGGGGCTTGAACCCATGAACCTCGAGATCATGACCTGAGCCAAAGTCGGACACTAAACAAACTGAGCCACCCAGGCGCCGCATCGTTAAGACTTTTAAAAATTAAGTTTAACTGTCTTTGTGAGGGTATCTATGATAGTAATCAAGAACTCTCTTGAGTTTTTTCAATTTTATCAACTAGGTAACTTGAGTTTTTTGTTTTATCAACTAGATCTAACTATGGAATCAAAGATCAAGCTAATTTTAAAGTCTCTGCTTTATCAGAATTTCTGCCTCCAGTTTAGAAAAGAAGTAGATGGCAAAAAAAGAGAGAGAGAGGGAAGAAGAGGAAGAGTGACTGTTATGATTTACTGAGGAGGTATATGGTCAACATTGTGTTAGGCATTTAATGTGCATAACCTCCCTCCCTTCTCGTGGCAACCCTATGAGGGAAGTATTCTTTGCCCATTTTCCAGATTAGGAGACTGAGGTCTGACAGTTGCCTAAATTGTCCAATGCCTAATATTTTATGAAAAGTAAAGCAGAGATGAAGGAATTAGTCTTTTTGAAGTTTACAAGAAGGCTGGATTCTCCCACCAAATTTAAATCTTGATGTTTGAATGGATGATAATCTATCCTTCCTCTTTGGCGTTAGGACTCGTCCTAATGGAAGAGGGCCTTCGAGACTTTTGGGGGTAAAGGGGCACACTCACTTCGGGTCTTCCCCAGATACCGAACCACCGGGAACTCTCCCAGGTACTGAAGAGTCCCAGCCCAGCTGCGCCTTGATCTTGTTTGATCTGTGTTAATGGGACCTGACCCACGAAAGCAATTTTACCCTGGCAGCCCCTTGTGTTTGTGTTCACCCCCTGTTCTCTGTACACAGTTCCCATCTCAAACTCAGTCTCCCTTGTTCCAGTGCCCCGGGCTCTCCCCATATCCCACGTGGTCTGCATGGGAGAGAACAAAATAATAGCAAAGTTATTGGAGACGTCTGAGCTGACTGCTGTCTGAAAGGTGATGTTCAAGTGCATGTTGAAGTAAGATATTTGGCATTATTTGCTACTGTTTACATTGAACTCCTATTAAAAATGGGGACAACATGAATTGTTTTGTCTATTAGTTTATATTCTATCATATTCAAAGTTTGGCGTTTGAATTATTTAAATTTCTTCAGTTGTCCTAACTCCCTTTCCTTTGTGGAACGGGCTAAAATTGGAAAGGAGAAGAAAGGATTTAATTGTCACAAGAAAGACGAGTGTCGTCAGAGAGCAAGCGGGAAGTTAATGTTGAAAAGGAGAAAGGAGAAAGCAAATGCCAGGAAGGTGGACATGTGAGGGGGGCTGTCGATAAATAGCCGAGAGGGCCAATGGACAGAGTTTCACTGAACTGAAATGGAGCATCACAGATCCAATGAATTAGGAGGCATGTTCTCATGGCCTCCTCTTGCTTTCTCCTGACACCAGTCCGTTCATCTCATGTCAGCCGATCTGAGTTGCTCCTGCCATTCAAGTTAACCAGCGGTTTGAAGTTGACAAGTCACTTAACCTCGTTTATTCTAGTTATCTCTTCTCTAAAATGAGTGGGGTTGAGCTAGATGAGTTCTTCCAGTCCTTCTGGATCTCCAGCTATGTGTCTGCAGATGCCTTAAACTCACCTGTCCACAGCCAGCCATGGCTTTGTACAGCACGCATTCTGGTTCGTTCCAAGTGCGAGTTTTCTCTAAACCAGTAAACCTACCAGGCTCTTACGCTTTCCTTCTGTGCTTCTGGGAAAGAAAGCTTCCTTCTCGAAAAGGGTCTTCTCTTCTGTGATCAGTGCCCATCAGTACTCTAGAACCTACGCTTATAACAGAATCACCAAACTGCCACAAAGCCTCTGTCTGAGGAAGTGGCCTCCTTTTCAATGCACACATTTCTGCTTCTTACTTGATTCGTTCATTCTGTAGACATGGCACGAAAGAGTGAAAGTGAGCCATGTTACATGCTCTGGTGGAAGAAAAAAATTCAAAGGACCTGCTCCCAACATTTGAAGAGGACACATCCTGGGGTGCCTGGTGGCTCAGTTGGTTAAGCATCCGACTTCAGCTCAGGTCATGGTCTCGCGGTTTGTGAGTTCAAGCCCCATGTCGGGCTCTGTGCTGACAGCTCGGAGCCTGGAGCCTGCTTCCGATTCTGTGTCTCCCTCTCTCTCTGCCCCTCCCCCACTCACCCTCTGTGTCTCTCTTTCAAAACATAAGTAAACATTAAAAAAAATTTTTTTAATAAAGAGGACACATCCTAGTGTGACTAATAAGACATAATATTAAGGCATTAGGACTAAAAGTATGGCTGTGCTAGTAATTTCCATTACATTCTGTAACAGCTACCTGGGAATGTGCAGGTGGACAGATGGGGTGAAACCTTGAGGATTTTAATCTCTTCAGTAATGGGTTTCAGGCAGAGCATCAACTTACCAATATATGCTAACGGAATAAAATATTTCAAACATTATTTCATATCACCAGGCAGCCATAAAACGGTCACTGCTTCGGAGGGCTACATAATTCTCTAGCACATGTAAGTCATATACCTGTTAATTTCTAAGGCAAGAAAAGTGCGTGTGGAACATCAGAGAGCAGTACAAAGTAGTTGTTCAAGAAATTCAGTGGTGTGAAAACAGCATACAAGTCTATTCTTGGATAGATCACTTTCTTCTTTTCTTTGTATTCGAGAGCATTTTCAAAATTGTGCAGAATCCCTACACGAGAAATTGAACTTGACTTTTGGAATGTGTTGTGTGATTTCCTGCTCCGCATGATGTGTGTCGATTAAGTCACGATGCCTCTGCAGGGGCTGGTCTGTTGCACCAGTAAGTACGTCACTGGGTGCCCAGTGAGAGTAGTTCTCAATATTCCTCTGAATGGGCGTTTTAGTTTCAAAACTCATTTATGATGGTTTCTACGTTATACGTGGACCCAAGGGAAATATGATGAATCGAGTTAGCAGAAGTCCAAGTTCCACAGGAAATGTCGGGGGAGGGTTAGATAATTGAGTCCAGTGTTCAACTCTGAAGGTCAAGTGAAAAATAGGGAAACCGTGTTGATCTCCAGCTCAGAGTGCAACCCGTCTACACGTCAGATCAGAGCCCCTGGGCTCAGCCTGTTTTAGGCAGCTGGTAATTCACTTGATCAGATTTCCCACACCTTGGCCCTGCTCTGGACCCTCTGAGTAGGTTATACCGTGACTTTCAGTTACAAGGACCAAGTAAATTTCTGTAAATTGCAGTGAGGTGGGATGTCTATGGCAATGCCTGTGAGGGAGTCTTAAATTAGCAGTATGATTTCTCTGAAACAGTAAATCAAATTCATGAGGAGGATGGCAGTAAAATCCCCGAGGACAATTAACTTGTCAGTGAGTCACGTGACTTAGTCCTTTTACCGAGCTATATGCTAACTTTGTGATTAGATTTTGAATTATTAAGAAACTTTTGATTTAAAGAATTCAAGGCGAACATTCTTTAATTAGAACTTTCAGCTTAAAAAAAAAAAAGAGAAGAAGAACTTTCAGATTATGCTTAGTGTCACCAGCCAATCGACTACCTCCATCCCAGATTCTTGAGTCTTTCTCCTCAATCGGAATTTTTTTGCCCTTAATATTTGGGACATTCTGTTATTTTTCTATGGCTGACATAATAACAATTAACCAAAAATGTAGGGGCCTAAGACCGCATAAATTTATTGTCTTACGGTTCCGTGGGTTAAAAGTCCAACGACAGGCTGTTGGCAAGCTGTGTTCCTTCTTGCGTCTCTAGAGGAAAATTGGTTTCCTTGGCTTTTTGAGTTTCTAAAGACCACCTGTGTTGCTTGGCTTGTGGCTCCTTCCTCCGTCTTTAAAGCCAGCAGTGTCCTGTGGAGTCTTCCCTCCATAAAATCGCCCTGACCTCCTCTTCCGGAGTCACATCTCCCTCTGCTTCCTTTTCTGACATCACCTTTCACTTTTGAGGAGCCTCGTGGTTACACTGGGCCCACTGGGATAATCCAAGATAATCTCCCCATCTCCAGGTCCCTAATGTAATCACACCCTCACATTTCCTGTCACCAAGGAAGGAACTGTTCACAGGTTCCAGGGATTAGAACGTGGACATCTTGGCGGGGAGGTAGCATTCTGCCAACCACAGGTGCTCACCATAATGTGATGTTAGTGTGTGTATACTTTATTTCCTTTATCACATCAACCCCTGAGCCGGTAATGCCATTTCTTGCCTTTATATCTCTTTGCCCTTTGGTTCATTTATCAACACCCAGACTTGGGGCTGAGTGCGCCAAATAAGGAGCAAATTTAAACCAGGGATGAACCAGACAGTGGTCAGATACCAAATGGATAGAGAAAGTTAAGCAATCACGAGGCAAACACTGAGTAGAGACACAGTCGTGGTCGGAAATGATATTAAGCACAGGGCGCTTTGGTGGCTCAGTCTGTTGAGCATCTGACTTCGGCTCAGGTCATGATCTCATGGTTCGTGAGTTCGAGCCCCGCGTCGGGCTCTGTGCCGACGGCTCGGAGCCTGGAGCCCGCTTTGGATTCTGTGTCTCCCTCTCTCTCTGCCCCTCCCCTGCTCACGCTGTCTCTTTTTCTCTCAAAAATAAATAAACATGAAAAAAAAAAGAAATGATATTAAATACAACAGAAGAGAGCCCAAGACCTCAGGCAAAGTCAGCCAACGGGAAGGCAAGGCCCAGCCCTGTGCGCATAATATGAGCTCCACCATTATTTAGTGTGAGAATCTGGCAACTAGAAAGAGCACAGAGATGGTCCAAATGAATTCTCATAGGTGATGCTTTCTTCAGGCATTGTTAAACGTGCAGCATGCTGTGTGCCCCTCAAGTTCACTATCAGTAGTCCCGGGAACCCAAGGTCTGACGGGACATTTTCTGGGCTTCGGTATGACTACGCTATCTTACTTTACCATTTCTGTCTACTGCTGTCACGTGTGTTCCTATTTTATATAACACAGACTCTAATGTATCATCCGGAAAGCGCAGCATCACAAATTAACCACATTAGGGATTGATTAACTGTTCTCTCATGATACACTCGTTTTGGCTATAAACTCGTTTTTGACACTTTACTAGATTCGGCGTCTCTATTAATTACTTTACATATTGGGATTCATTAAGCATGAAAATTTTCAATTACGTTTTGAAAGGAAACGACTGGCCTTTTTGAATATTAAAGACTACTGCATTTTATTGCATTTTCACACCAAATGTTTAGGCAAAAAAAAAAAAATACTGGCCAAGATTATTTTTATTATTGTTAAATTTTAGTTTTCTTAGGAGAACTCCAGGCACTTCACCCTTGAATGCAAACTTGCCCGGCTTAGAGGCACGAATGGGAATAATCTGAGAAGGGGAAAATATGGAATACAGGGAGAGGGTGGGAAAGACAATGGAACATTCTGACTGGAGGCAAGAACAGGCATCTGTCCCGAGGCAGGGAACGTACTGCAGCCAGCATGGAACCTCTCGTATAAGGTAATGAAGAATTCCCCGTGGTCGTCCGGATCCTCTCCGGGTTACAGATGTCCCTCTGGATAACCTGACGCCTTTGAATAGCAACCCCCGTCCCATTCCTGCTTTGCCGTTGGTTGCCCGTCTTTTCTCATGCAGGTTGAGGTTTTCCTGGGTGTTGTGTGCTGAGCGATTTTTGGACTGGATCCTGCGTGTGGCTTCTTGTGTGGGCCAAGCGGTGGGGGATGAAAAGAGAAAAGGGCAGGGGAAGTTTACCCCTTGTCATGGGATCATGGCTCCGCTGTTTGCAGGGAGATCTCAGCCCTCAGAGTTTTGACTCCAGGGGGGCTCCGGATGCCCTGCGAGTCTGAGAGTCTGCCTGCACCACCGGCAGCACCAGATGGCCTGGGGCCTGGGGAGCAGAGGCAAGGAAAAGCGACGTCATTCCCACAGTCTCCCTTCGCATTAGGGCTTCCTGATGCTCCCTTTGTCGCGCAGATCTAGGGACCAGGCATCGGACACCTTCCTCTAGGTATCAGCTGTGTTGTGCTCGCATAGGGAATACGGGGTGGGGTGGGGTGGGTGTGGAATGGGTTAGCTCAACCTCTCCAGGGGTATTTCAAATCCTGGTCTTTTTTTCTCAATCCACCCACTATTGTATAATTTTCAGGGACCACAAATAGTTTATTGATTTACATTGTCCGCGTTTTATAGCTGCATTTAGCAAAAGAGACGAGGGAGGATATATTCACTCCTTCTCACCTGGAGGTGGAAACTCTCAGGGCTTAAAAACAGCACTCTTTCTACCACTATGTTATATTGCTCGTAAGTTTCATCTTTGTCAACTTAGACTGAATTTGTCTTTACCAAAGACCATGGACAATGGCTTACAGGCAGCAGTCACCTCAAATTTTTTTGGACTGATAAATATGATAATGAGATGAAAGGCATCCCACGCATAAGTAATGCCCCGGAAAAAGAAAACAAAGGGAAACAATGAAAATAAATGTTCTAGGATAACAAGTTGCCCCAGGTGCATGGATATCACATTGAGTTTGGTAAGTGATGGACAAAAGGCCAGTAAGATGGGTTTGCTAAGACTGTGGAGGCTTCCTTCTGAAGTTTATGAACAAGAGAACTTCAGTGGTTCCTTAGGAAAGAAATCTGGTGGCCTTAGCATAAGGGAATGGACCAGAGAGGGCCCGTTGCGTGCACATCGGAGTGCACATCTGAGTTGGGAGCGTGGAAAGGAGGCTGGGCAGGAAGAAGTGCCTGGAAATGACGTTACACAGTGGAAGGAAAGACTGGGCTTGCTCTGATGGACCAAGTCAAGGGTGAGGAAGATTTTAGATGCAACAGCAATTTCGAAGGATGCCTGGATGACCCAGTGTGCAACTCTTGATCTCAGGGTCGTGAGTTTAAGCCCCATGTTGGGCATGGAGCCCACTTAAAACAAACATTTTAAAAAGCACCAAAGTAGTTTCTGAGGGTATCATCTTGGACATGAAAACAGAGAACGACTTACAAGACACAAATGACATTGTACAACTTAAATAGCTTGAATTTGAGGTGGTGTTGGAGTTTCCAGATGGGGGTGAAAACCAGGGATGTGGTCAGAGAGGCTAGAGCTTGGGGAGAAAAAAAACTACGTTAATCGGAGTCATGAACAGAGGCATGGAGCTGAAGCTATGAGAACGGACAAAACTCGTGTGAAGGGAGCGAGCAGAGAAAGAGGATCTTCAACAGGCTGTAGAGGAGCATCTGTTTCTGAAGGTGCGACGAGGAAACGGAGATTTAGAGAGACTGGAGTCCACCCCGGTAAGGCCAGCTTTATGGCGATGAAATGAGGAGCTTCCAGAAGGCCCAAGAACATCAGACCCAAGGAGCCTTTCCGTCAGTCGATGAGGTGAACACCAGGGGCCTGCAAGGCAGGTGGTATTTTCTCTAGCCTGGAGTCAACCTGGGGAGTGGGGAGGAGAATAAGGTAGGGGCAGCGAGCCCCTGCAGAGCTTCCCTGGAGCTGAAAGGACGTCCAGAACGGTGGAGACCTTGACACTCTGTGGACGGGAAAGAACGAGCCAGTAGAAGAGAGGTGTGGACACAAGAGGGAGAGGGTAGAATGAGGGACGTTTCCGAGGAGGTAGGCGAGAAGCTCTGGAACCATTTGGAGCCGTCTGCGTTCACCCTGACACACTTCTCTTCTTTCTGTGCTCACGTTTTACCCTCTGGACGTCACACGCTCTTCCTCCTGGCCCTGCCGAGTCCAGCTCCCTTCCAGGACATTGTCAATGAGCCCTCCGCACCCGACCCCGAAGAGCATAGATGCCCCCGCGGATGTGCCCCGTCGCAGGTTGTTCATTTCTGCGTCTCGGAACTCACCAGACTGTCCGCAGTACCTCCGTCTGTGTTCCTGTATGCCCCGCTTGTCTGTGAGCACCTCGTGGGCAAGGGCTACATCCTATTCAGTGTGTCACCAAGGCTTAAAATATTTGACGTCGGAACACAAGAGCAGATGTGGCAGGCAAGAGACTGTACGAGGCGGCGGCCGAGAAGGTTGCGGTGAATCGAGAATGTGCTGAGTTCTCAAGGCTGGAGTTGGTGCTGGCCCAGGTGCTCATAAAGTCTGCCAAGGCAGTGTATTTGGAGTACCAAGATGAAGGCCGTACGAATTTTGTTTTGTTTTTTAAAAAATCACCGATTCGGGGCGCCTGGGTGGCTCGGTCGGTTAAGCATCCGACTCTTGGTTTCGGCTTAGGTCGTGATCTCTCAGTTCATGAGATCGAGCCCCGCATCGGGCTCCGCGCTGACAGCACTGAGCTTTCTTGGGATTCTCGATCTCTCTCCCTCTCTCCCCCGCCCCCCTCGCAAAATAAATAAATAAATTTTTTTTTTTAATCACTGATTCAAAGTTAGAGTGTTGACCCATCAGAGAGTAAAGTGAAACGATACCGAGGGTTAGGAAGATGTCTATGAGAAGCGTAGAGTGGAAAACTCCAGGGAAGGTGCTGACCTCATCCCGGAGGTAGGCGGGAGAACAGCAGGACGCTGGGGGACGTGGCACATTACACGGATGAGGATGCCCGAGACGCATGGTGTGAATCCGTAACGGCAAACCTAGAGCACGAGGTTATACGAGCGAAGGCAGCAGAAATGTCCTCATTACGCTCTGTGTCCTTTAGGAGGCCAGCAGGCACGGCACACAGCAGGTGCTCTGCGAACGTGCCCTGTGGAGTAGAGAGGCAGCAGTGAATTGCAGGGTAGCAAATGCTCTTTGCTAGCAAGTTGGCGAAGGAGCTCGCTGTGGCCACGTGGGAAGGAGTAGGAGGCAGCAGGCGGGAGCTGGAAAGGCCCCTGTGGGCTGTGAGCCCAGACTGCCCCCCTGACGCCTGAAAGTGAATTCAGGTCTGCTAGGTGCCCAGAGTCTCGTCTGCCGGTCTGCCCGATGTCGGGATCTGTACGGTCAATTCCAGCAAGTGCAAACAAAAAATAAAATGAATTAAAATGAATCCGCCACCCCCAAACAGTCAAGCAATATTTAGAAAGCAAAGCGTGTGACTCTTTAACTTGCCATTAAAATACAGTTGTTGGGAAAGGAATTAATTGAGTCGTCGATGCAGTATTGCAATCAGAAACGAATACCACATTTCGCACCTGACTTGAGGTAGATCTAGTAAGAAACTGCAGAAATGATGGGACTCTGGGGATGAGAGGAGTTCCCCCCTTTACCCTAAAAAAATGACCTTTATTTACACACACACACACACACACACACACACACACAGTCGTCACTACAGAAGTTCTTTCCGTTATCGTGAGCCAGACAAGACTTCCTTTCCTGCCATGGTGGAAATGCGCCTTCCGTATCACTTGTAAAAGGTGGAGGCCAGGCAAACCATAAGAGACTCTTAAATGCAGAGAACAAACTGAGGGTTGAAGGAGGGGAGGTGGGAGGGGAGGGGCTAAATGGGGGAGGGGCATTAAGGAAGGCACTTGCTGGGATGAGCCCTGGGTGTCATATGCAAGGGATGAATGACAAAATTCTACTCCTGGAATCATTATTACACTACGTGTTAACGAACTTGGCTTTGAATTTAAAAAATAAAATAAAGAGAAGACAGGAATAAAAACAAGGAAAAAGGAGGAGGCCAACTAAGGGGTGGCTGGGGGACTTTGTTAAACATGGAGGGAGAAGGAAAAACCTGATCCTTATCTCATACCCTCACACCATGAATTCCTGATGGATTAAAGACTTACGTGGGAAAGGCAAGACTTTAAAACTTTAAAAATATCTTTCTGACTCTGGGCAGGGAAGGTTATCCTCAACAAAAACTAAAAGCATTACCCACAAAAGAAATTATAGATAAAGGCGTGGCTCCATTAACATTAGGAACATCTGGGGTGCCTGGGTAGCTCCGTTGGTTAAGCATCCAACTCTTGGTTTCAACTCAGGTCATGATAATCTCATGGTTCGTGAGTTCAAGCCCCGCCTCAGGCTCTGCATTGTTAGTGTGGAGCCTGCTTAGGATTCTCTCGCTCTCTCTCTCTCTCTCTCTCTCTCTCTGCCCCTCCCCCAGTCATGCTGTCTCTGTCTCTCTCAAAATAAAATAAGCTTTGAAAAGTAAATAAATAAGGGCATGTGAGTGGCTCAGTTGGTTAGGCATCCAACTCTGGCTCAGGCCATGATCTTGTGGTTTGTGGGTTCAAGCCCCACGTCGGGCTCTGTGCTGACAGCTCAGAGCCTGGAGCCTGCTTCGGACTCGGTGTCTCCCTCTGTCCCTGCCCCTCCCCTGCTTGCGCTCTGGCTCTATTTATTTATCCAAGAATAAAGAAACACTAAAAAATGTTTAATAAACAAATCAAAATTTTTAAAAATTGGAAACACCTGCTCATCAAAAGGTAACACGGAGAAAGTACGAGACACACGTTGAGACAAGACACTTGCAACACGAATGGTCCACGAGAGAGTAGGATCCGGAGTATACAAGGGACCCTTAAAATCGATTTAAAAAAACGGACAACCCAACTGAAAATAGAGAGGCAAAAGATACAATCAGGGAATTCACAGAAGAAACACAATGACCAATGAAAATACACAGAGATGCTGAGCCTCATTAGGAATCACACAAACGTGGATGAGACGCAATTTGTACCTACTGGTTTGACAAACACTTTATTTATTTTATTTTTTTTTTTTTTAATTTTTTTTAACATTTATTTATTTTTGAGACAGAGAGAGACAGAGCATGAACAGGGGAGGGTCAGAGAGAGGGAGACACAGAATCTGAAACAGGCTCCAGGCTCTGAGCAGTCAGCACAGAGCCTGACGCGGGACTCGAACCCACGGACAGTGAGATCGTGACCTGAGCCGAAGTCGGACACTTAACCGACTGAGCCACCCAGGCGCCCCTATAAACACTTAAAAGAATCGGCAAGGACAGAGATCAGTGGCAATCCTTACATTATTGGTGGGAAAGCCGGTTGGCTTTGAGCTCCGGACGACAGTCCGGTGCCCTTCCTGAAGTTGGGTCACTGGCGCGGCGGGCAGCACGTCCACTCCCGGGTGTGCTCATTAGGGAAACCCCGGCACCTGTGCCCCAGGAAGAAGGCTCAGGGAAGCACACATCCTGAGAGATGCACAGCACACTGGGAGGCAAGCTGCAAGCCCAGCACTGGGACGGGTGAGTGAAAATTGTTCTCGTCACAAAAGGGAACGCAGTGCAGAAGCGGAAATCTTCTATGCGTCGTCACAAGGAGGAGGCTTAGAAACAAAATTCTGAGTGGAAACAAGCATGTTGCAAGAGGTTGCTTTTGGTATGGTGACGCGTTTTCTTTAGACCCCAAAGCAAGCCGAGCTAAATAATGCAGCGTTCAAGAGATACTCACCTGGGGCGCCCAGATGGCTCGGTCGGCGGAGCGTCTGACTCATGGTTTCAGCTCAGGTCACGTGATCTCACGGTTCCTGAGTCCGGGCCCCACATTGGGCTCTGTGTCAGTGCAGAACCTGCTTCAGATCCTCTGTACCCCCCTCTGTCTCTGCCCCTCCTCTGCTCATGCTCTCTCTCCTCCCTCAAAATTAAACATTTTTAAAAAAGAGACACCTATGTGATAAAACTTTCTTTAAAGGAGGTGATCATGAACACAAATGTTAAAAACTGAGGTCCTCTGGCGAGAGGAGGCAGACAGGCCAGGAGGAGCAGGCCGAGGTTGCCATGACCCTGGAAGCGTTCCTGTTCCCGCCCTGCGCGTGACTCTTGGCAGCCAGTTTAGTTTCGTGCTTTATGACTTACCTCTGTGTTTCGTACCTGCATGCTTTTGTGTGTATTCGATACCACAGAATAAAACACTCAGATGTAATGCCCCTTATCTGTCTAGTTGGCTTCAGGGTAGGTTTGCACGTCTGGCACTTTCTCTAGAGTACAAGAGAGCACTTCTGTCCATTCAACAGAAAGTGCACAGCTCCGCCGTCTTGCTTAGAATAAGTCGGCATCTCGCTCCCTCCTTCCTGGAGACAGACCGCCGCCGATGGCCAAGATGAGATTCTGGCTGTCTTCTCACCCGTTAGATCGTGTGCCTTGTCACGGCCAGTCCTCAGAAAAGGGTCGTGTGTGAAAACCGCAGCTACAACAACTCCTTCCTCGAGAGAAAAACCAGCCGCTGCGTCCCTTGGGACCCATGACCCTTGGCGGGTCATGCCTCCACATCACCTCACATCAGTACACATGCTGGCAAAAGAGAAGCTTTCTTGCTACTCGAACGCGGCCTGGGCCACTTTGCAGCAAATTGGCCACCCGGCCCAGAGTGCCAGCCTCTCTGCTCCCCGCGTCCCCAAGTGCGGGTCCTCCAGAGGAGAGCTGAGGTCAGCGGGCACTCTCCCTCTGGGCTGCACACCGCTCTTCAGGAAACGAGTGAGCATGCCGGGCACTCGTGTGTTTTAGAGATCCCGGGAGCAGCTTCCAGATCCTCCCTTCCCCACCCCCACACGCCAAATCCACTTCTTAATTTTAAAGGGAAGAGCATGAGAGAAAAAAGGCACAGATACGTAGGGTTGACTTTATGACGCGCATCCCTCCCTGGAGAGAAAAACAGCCAGGGTCCTGGTGCCGACTTGGTCAGCCCTGGGGCGGTTTCTCACCAGCCCCGGACCTCAGTTTCCCATCTGTAACATGGAAGTTCTCTGCCAACTCCCCTCCGTTCTGCTGACTCACCTGTGAGTTTCTCACGGGGCCGGGATCAGACCCCTGGACGTTTTCAGAGCTGAAAACAAGGCCCTGGGGGGGAGGGAGAGAGGGAAGGAGGGACAGAAGGAGGGATGGAAGGAGGGACGGAAAGCATGGACATCAAAAAATGATGCCCTATTTTGTAAGGAGTTGGAATGAAAACAACTCTTTTATTTACAAAACGTTCATCTGCCTTCTGTGTTTTACCACTGTATGTGCTTCTGTGGAAATGGGCCAAAGTGACCCGTGGTTATATCAACTTCGGAGGGTTTTTTTAAAAGTTTTATTCAGTTAAGTCATCTGTACGCCCAGCTTGGGGCTTGAACTCGTGACCCCAAAGTCAAGAGTCATGGGCTCTGCCGACTGAGCCAGCCAGGTGCCTCCCGACTTCTGAACGTCTTGAGTCTGTTTGGACATGACTGTAATTCACTAGCAGGGAGACATGTTACGGGCGTTCTCAGATTTTCTTATTTTTGTTGCCTTTTTATGCTTTGGAAAAATGTACATGTGTATTATACACATACATAATTAGCCAGAAAAAGCTACTTGATTTATAGAGCTAACAAGAACCAATCTAAAAATAAGCTTATTTTAATTAGTGTGAATTTCACAGCTAAAAATCTTTGGTAAGAAACAGTTTTGGTATTTTTTTCTCATCACATAGGATGTTTTGAAAATAATAAATAAAAGGAGCTCAATACTATGAGCAAATTTCTCCTGTGTCTTCTCAAAACTACCTGGTGAAATTGTTTGAAGACTCTGGCCATGTGGAAGCTGACTGAATTTATTATCAAATGAGTTTTGCAAGAATATGAGACCGTCCCTTTCTGGAAGTAATACAATCGTTGGCCTTTTTTTTTTTTTTTTTTCTGAAAATTAAATGTAAGTCTTAAATCCGAATACTACTTAAAAGTTAAATATCAGGGCATCTGGATGGCTTAATCAGTTAAGTGTCTGACTCTTGATTTCAGCTCAGGTCATGATCTCATGGCTCCACAGTTTGTGAGATTAAGTCATGAGTAGGGCTCTGCTTTGATAGCGTGGAGCCTGCTTGGGATTCTCTCTCTTCCCCCCACTCTCTGTCCCTTCTCCGTTCTCTCTCTCTCTCTCTCTCAAGATAGATAAATAAATTTTTTAAAAAGTTTAATATCAATTACCTGTGTACTTTTGCAAAGTATGAGATTTATAAGTATACTTTAATAACCGACATTGAGGATAAACCATAAAAGTTTTAAATTGTTTAGACAAAATGGTTTGCTTTCCACGTGCTGTTCTTGGCTTCCATCAACAGTAGAGTAAGAAAGCGTGGGCAGTCGACACCAGCATATTTTTTTCTCATATCCCCCAAATAAAATGTTGTGTCCCCATTTCAGAAATGCAGCAAGTGCATTATTTTCTCCTCAAGAAGTGAGGTTTTGTCTTCAGTGCAATGGGTAGGCTTCCCGAATAAGGAAGGGGGTGAGTCAAAGGAAACAGGCTTGTTTTCAGCCGATGACCTTTTAGAAGTTCATGAACGGCGAATTCTCATCCTGTTGCCAAAATAGTGGATGATTTCAAAGTCAGGGTGTGAAATGGTTGCTAAGGAAGTGTCCGGGCAGATGCCATTGTGCAGCAGAGAGAGCTCCGGTAGGAAGACGCCCATGTTCTGGAGAGTTCGGGACTACCTGGCCTCTGGCTCCCAGCGGCGATGGCCACACCGACTCCTTGTAGCAACAGGCCGTTCCTCTGACATGTTTCTGAAGGGTGTGCTTTGTTTGCCCCCATCGACTTGATACAACCACTGAGATAGAGTAGGAGCCTTTTTTTCTTTTTCACTCGGCTCTCTGGAAATACTCACGTTTCCATTTGATAGACTATGGATTGTTTTACAAGCCCACCGGTAAGGCACGCCAGCTCTCTTGTCACTCAGCCCAAAGGCATTTCACAGATGCTTGTGTTTGTGTTTCGTGTTCTCTTCTAAATGGTGATTCAGAAAGATGCCCCACGTAAAGTTACTGGCCTCTGAAAAGTTCTAAAAACTCATTGCCCAGAGCTACTGCTTTGGTGAGCTCTCTGGGAATTCTTTTTTTTAAATAGAATTATTAAAGGAACAACAACAACAAAAAAAAACCTGTGAAAGTAAATAATTAAGCAGAGAGCTGTACTCCAACCCTCTGGAATGAAGAGTTCTAATCTTGTCACTTTTGCTTCCACGTCGTGATCCTTTGTTCCAGGTGAAGGAAAGTTATCAGTAACATTAAAGATCTTGTTGACCTTCCCAGCCGCCTCCTGACGGTGGTCCAGAAGCAGTGGCATTTAGGGACCTGGTGTGTTCATTTCCGTTTAACTTTTATGTGTATGTTCAAGAGCAACATGGAGTCTCTTGTGCATGCTTTTAAAATACGCATAACAACACACGATTATTTCTGTGTCCCCACAATTTGCTTTGTCCCCTTAACATTCTAATTCCTGTTCTTGAAAAACTATTCATATTAAATAGTCACTTTCTTTTTTCTTTTTTTTTTTTTTAATTTTTTTTTCAACATTTATTTATTTTTGGGACGGAGAGAGACAGAGCATGAGCGGGGGAGGGGCAGAGAGAGAGGGAGACACAGAATCGGAAACAGGCTCCAGGCTCTGAGCCATCAGCCCAGAGCCTGACGCGGGGCTCGCACCCACGGACCGCGAGATCGTGACCTGGCTGAAGTCGGACGCTTAACCGACTGCGCCACCCAGGCGCCCCTAAATAGTCACTTTCAAAAGGGACTTGAAATGCAAAGGAAGTACAAAAGTCAAAGATAATTCTGTCCAAGTCATGTTCATCTTACCTTTACACGTCTAGAAGTTCTGTCCGTTTCCGCTGACATTCTGCTGTAGTGTTGTTGTTTTTTTCCAATTTGGCTTTCAGGGGAGAGTGTTTAAATTGGAAAGGCCCCTCATTGGAGATTCTTAAAGACGCTGGTGTAACAGGCAAGTGAATTTCCTACACAATCGCCAGATCTTTTTTTAATTGAAAAGTTTTGAAGGAAGTTTTTCCGAAATGACGTCGTAAACACTTCTCGACCTTAAAAAGGAAAGAAGAAACAAAACATGTTGAGCCTGCTTATTGCATCGCACGATTGGTTGTAATACATCTCTTTGAAGATTTTCCAGGGGTAAGGGTGATTTTTCCTTGTTACAAATGGCCCTGTGTGGTTCTGAGTTGTTATATCTAGATTTTATGGGTTTTTCCTTCCCATTTACTTACTGTCACACTGACAGATATTTTTGCTGTCAGCCGTGGTTAAAATTCCGGAAAGCCTCTCCTTCCTTCTCTTACCTGCTTCTTAGGAGATTGTCACCTGAAAAATTTGACAATAAACGAATTAACCCAAGCTAGCCTTTTATCAGTGGGGAACTCTATTTAGAGCAGAAGCCTCTTTTCTTCTTTATTCTTAGTTTTGGCTGTGTCCTCATCAAAATCACTAAACCTGAGGATCTGAACTTTTCCAAGATGTGATCCATAGAAAGAAAAAAATAAACATTTGGAAATTAGAAGTACTTTCTGACTTCTAAAGTTTATACTGTTGAGACTATGGGAGGAAACAGTCAAGCAACGGGGAACACGTCGTCACAAAACATAAGATCAGCTTTTCAGACATTTCTGTCATAGCAACACGAGGCAAACTTCCTTCATTATTTCAGATGTGGAAACTTCTAAGAGGACTCGTAATGTTGACATGCATTGATTGCTTAAACAAATAAGAGAAATGATATTTTCGAGCACTAAAAGGATTATTTCTTCTGCCAAGAGGTAAGAGACCAGGTATGCATGAGCATATTTTAAAACAATCATTTGTGCCGTTTGAGTAGACAAACAGTGAGCAAAAGCTCACTGATTTGAACCCGAAGGCATTTGAAATGAAAATTCGGAGTGTGGATACGTGTTTTCACAGATCATTTTGCCTATCGACTTAAGAAAAGGATCTGGCCGAGGGAAATGACAAGAACGAGTCTGCTGAAGGAATCACGTAACTGTGGGTAAAGAACTCCCTCCACGGATGTCTGTGAAAAGAGTGGTTTGGGGGCCAGATGCATTCCTACACCTTCGCATGTTGCAAGGCTGGAAGGGGTCGGCCTGTTTCACCGTGGGCGCCTCCAGACGCTAAAATTTTGCATCTTCCGAAATACCCTGACCTACAGATTTTCCCTCCATCACGAATTCTTGCTTCCCAGCAAAATGGAGCCCAGACTTCCTCCCTTGTTATGCTAAAGAAAGAGTCCCAGCCTTTGTCCCCGGAAACCGGAAACTGTCTTCTCCTAAGTAGATTCCTTTGGGGAGTAAAGTTCCCATTCAAATATGTAATGAGAAATGATGATAAACATTAGATCACAGAGCAGGGGAGGGATCCTGTGTACAAATGAAGACAGAGAGACCCAGAGAGGGAAAGTGGTGACCCAGGTAAGGCTGCACCTCTGGGGCTAAGCCGGTCCTCTTTACAGGTGAGACGGGAAGCTCGGAAAGACATAGAAAGCATCAGAGGACAGGGGGCTGAGGGCCGTCTCTAGAACTTCCGATGTGACGCAGAAACTCAGACCTAGGAAGCAAAGGGTTGGGAGGAGGGGTTCAAGTTCTTGGGCTCTTTCCCTTATGTTCTAGGGCTTTGCTAGACGAGACAGGCGGACGTAAAAGCGTTGAGGGCCATAAAAGGAGCATTTAGCCTAACTAGGCTGCATTTAATAACTGAAGCGCTTCTCCCTGGAGCTCTAGACGTAATCCCTGGAAAGCGGGGTGGTTTCCTTGCCGGACTTTCTTCAGACCATACAATGCTTTATTGTTCGCCTTGTCACTGGGCCCAAAAGCATTTTGCATTGTTTCCATAAGATGTTATCAGGGTTAAACATTGTTTTAGTCTCGCGGAACTACGAACATTGCAGGCGGATCTTTTAAAGAAGCACTTCAAGCCCAATAACACACGTATGGTGACTATCCGCCGGGCCACGCTCTGTGGGTCTGTCCGCCCAGCCCCGGCCCTGTGTGGGTCACACGGGCTCAGTCCACGGCCGGTGGCCACTGGAGTTAGCCTGGGCGTGGCCGTGGTTAGGCCCCCGCGGTGTCCTCATGCAGACAGGGCCGGGGGGGTCCACAGACTCCCCCCGGTGGAGCCTCACTGAGGCGGGGGAGGGGCGCAGGGCTTTCCAGATTCTCCTTTTGCTTCGTTTGCATTTCGTTTCTCTTTTTACACCGGAGATTTGAGCGACGTGCGATCAGGATCTGGGAGTCACACTTTTTGCCATTTTCACAGACGCATTCCTTGTTTCCCTTGCAGAATTGTTGACCAACGTAGTAAGGTTGTGGGAGGAAATGAGTGGGAGTCGGCAGAAACCTCCACCAGGCCGCTGCCCCTCATCAGAAGGTGGCTGTCGGGCCTGGGGGTTCAGGGATGTGCCCGCGAGCCGGGCCTCGCTCCCGTCTACAGGGCCCGGAGACATGTGGCCAGAGCCACACTGGTAGCCGTGAGGCCGCTGAGACCCCGCGGCGGCCAGCGTGTGTGGCCGGCTGCCGGAACCATCTCTGGCCCCCGGGGCCTTGCAGGTGCCACAGAGTGAAGCCGGTTCAACTCTCAGGTTTCTTTCACTCTGTGGGAACAGAGCGGCCCCTGTGGGGTCCCTGGGGCTCCCCACAGTTCAATCAGTACAGAAGCAGCGTCTATTTGGGGTCCTGTCTTTCAGTCATAGGTCGTACTGGGCACGACAGACGGAAATAGTAACAAAACATGAGCCCTGCCCTTGACACCTCTGTCTGTAAATCAGATTCTGCCACCTGCACTGTGTCCCCCGGGGAGGACTGTGTCCCCCGGGGAGCACAGGCCTCGGGCGAGGAGTGAGGGCATACCTTGCAGGCCTGTTGGTGGGGTTAGCGGGACCTGCAGGGGTGCGTGTGAGGGGGCCGTGTGCACCTGGGCTGGGGCGGCCAGCTCTTTCTGTTCCTCACTTAGCCCTTCCCCTGTGCTGAAGTCATGACATCAGTGGTTAGAGAATGAAGTGACATCCACGTGAAGTGACATCCTCTGAGGGGACACGGAGGACGGTGGAGAGGCCAGCTTGAAGGCTGGTAAACACCTTTAGAGCAGGGATGATGAACCCGGAGCCGTGACCCTGCCACCCTCCTGGAAGGACAAGCTGTGTGTCCTGTGAACAGAATCCAAAGTGACTCCATTGTTTCTGGGACGGAAACTCAGAGCATAGCTTCAAGCCCCTGAAACTTACATAGCTTCTTGAAATAGAAGGCTGCCTGTTACATATAAATTTCCATACAGAGAGCATTCTGGAAGGATACAAGGAAAATGTGGTTTTATCTCGGCAGTGGATATGGTGATTGGGGGTTGGGAGGGAGACTAGCATTTCCCATGCAACACCTCTCTGTGTGTTTGTTTTCTTTTTTAACAAAGCAGATGTCCCTTGACGATTCCTAAGTCCCTGAGCGCTCAGAGATGTGACGCCATCTGATGTGACACTTTGATTCACTGTCAGTGGGCCCTCCTAGGGCTTGGGACTCTTTTCTAGTCCTGAGAAGAAAAGCCTACCTTTTTTTTTTTCTTTGTAATTCTGCATTTAGCTTTGCTTTGTTTTTGTTTGGTAATATTTTTATTGTAATGTTCTCATGGAGATTGAAACTAAGATCTCGCCAGGATTCCTTTTTTGAGCAGAGAAATTGTTTTCTTCAGATGTTACTATATCTGTGAGTACTTTCTGGAATTATATCATAAGAAAAAATCAATCACATTATAGATTAAGGACAGTGTTTTCATCTACAAGGAGCTGGTGTCTGTAGAGTCCCCCACAATGCTTGAGGGTAGCGTGCTACGTGAATAGCTTGTTATATTTAGATCGCGCACACAAACTCACAAAGGCTGAAGTGCTAAGAAGTGGGCTAGATAGTTCTTAGAATAGAGCACGGAGGCCCCTTTCTCTTCTCAATTCCGTGTTAGAAAATGCTCTATAATCTTTGTTTAGATATGAGACACTCTGCTCACAGACAAACCTGCTAATGTTTTTACATTTTTATTTGAATGTGATTTCTATGATTATGCGCTTTCCAAGATTTTCACAGGGTATAAAAAAAAACTATTAGCAATTAAACTTTTGCTTAATTTTAGTTACACGCTTGGCAGCATATAGGGTATATCCAGCCAGAAGTCTGCATATACTCTTTTCTTTGGCAGAGAAAAAGCAAGGGATTCTAGCAACATGCGTCACTGTTTAAATTAACCAATACAAATTACCACAAGCGCTATATCTCAACTTTTTCCTTTTTTGATATAGGTTATAGTTTCCACGGACCACCCCGTCGACTCTAAAATTCATGTGCGTGGTTTGGCGGGGGCCAGACTCTGGCTATCAGATGGTCGAACCATCAGCTACTTGTGGGTATTTGAATTGGACTTAATTAAAAGTAGATAACATTAAAAATGTAATTCCTCAGCTGGTTTGGCCACCTTTCAAGCACCCCGTAGCCCCCTGTGATGGCCACACGTATGGGCAGCACAGATCTAGAACATTCCATCATCACAGAAAGTGCTACTGGGCAGCGTTAGTCTAGAATATACATACTTCATAAGCAGGGCTGAAATGGAAATGTTTCCATGATACTTTTTAACTTGTAATGAAGAAAAAGACGCAGTTTCATGTAGATTCTTTGTGGACCAGAAACCAAAATACACATACGAACTTGACAGTTTGCTTCGTACTGTTTTCACTTAGCATGTAACATACTTGCCTTTGTGGAACCCAATGCCTGTGTGTTTTGTCTGGCTTTCATTTAGACAAAGGGAGGAAAGTGTGAGAATAACAAAGATGATTACACGGTCACAGTGTTTCTCTGGCTTCATATCGAAAAATCTGGTTCAAACGCGGACGCAGCAAGCCTTTGGGTGGGGTTAGTACGTTAACTGCCCTTCGTTGACGTTCAAGAAAAACTGATTTCACAGACCAGTCTGGACTCCCTATCTTTTTTCCCCGAGTACTCTTTGGATTTCTAGCCCTACGTTATCATTATTGACATATTTATCGTTTGTTTGTGACAGGTTAAGCTTCAAAAGTTCTTCGAAATACCACACGATAGGATTCTTTCCATAGGTGTTTTGACGCTATTAAGGCATAATCTTGCATTTCCCTATAAATATGGAAAAGTTTGAGAGATAAATGAAGCAATGTTTATTTATTTTTGAGAGAGAGAGAGTGCACGAGTGGGGGAGATGCAGAGAGGCAGACAGAGGATCTGAGGCGGGCTCTGTGCTGACAGCAGAGAGCCTGACGTGGGGCTTGAACTCACCAACCGTGAGATCATGACCCGACCCAAAGTCAGATGCTCAGTCGACTGAGCCACCCAGGTGCCCCAAGTGAGCACATTTAAAACAAATGACTACCTTATACCACATACCAAAATTACCCCAAAATAGATCAAAGGCCTTAATGTAAAAGCTAAAACTATAAAGCCCTTAGAAGAAACATAGATGTAAACTGTGTGGCTTCAGTATAGACAATGCTTTCCTACATAGGACAGTGAAAGCACAGACATCGAGGGAACAAACAGAAACCAGGCCTCATCAAAATCAAAGATGTTTGTACTTCAAAGCACATTATCAAAATGAGAAGACCAACCCACAGGTGGGAGGACGTATTTGCAAATCACAGGATCTACTGTCTGGAATATATAAAGAGCTCTTGGACTCAACAATAAAAGGACAAATGGTTAGTAGTTGAAAATGAATAGATATTTCTCTCAGGAAGACATACAAATAAATGGCCAACAGACACATGAAAAGATGCTCGACACCATTAGTCACTAGGTAAATGCAAATCAAAATCGCCATGAGACACTCCTTCGCACCCATTAGGATGGTTAACATGAAATATACAGGCATCAAATGCCAGGAAGGGCGTGGAAAAATTGGAACCCCTTGTGCACCATTGATGGGAAAGGAAAAATGGTGCAGCCACTATGGAAAGCAGTGTGGCAGTTTCTCGAAGAGTTAAACATACAGACACCCTATGGCCTCCCAGTGGCACCAGTAAATATATACCCAAGATCACTGAAATTGTGCATTCACGTGAAAACTCATATTGGAGCGTTGATAGGAGTGATGGGAGAATAGCACCAAAGTGGAAACAGCCCAAATGTCTATCTACCGATAGATAGATCAACAAAATGGGGTATGTTCACACCATGGAGTGTTATTCAGCCATAAAAAGGAGGAGGCACCGGTAACATGCTGCAACATGGATGAGCCTTAAGAAGACCATGCCAAGCGAAAGAAGCCCGTCACGGTGACCACCCACTGCGTGATTCCACTTCCATGAAGGGCCTGGGGTGGGCGGAGCCACAGAGACGGACGTAGGCGAATGATTGCCAGGAGCTGGGCACAGAACGGACAGAGAGTGAATTCTCACCTGTGTGGCCTTTCCCTTGGGGGTGAGGCATGTTCTGGAAGTAGATGGTGGTAATGGCCACACAGCCTTGGGAGTACAGACCCCACTGAATAAGGTGCGCTTTTAAAGGGTGCATCTGATGCTCTGTAGGCATATATTATATCCCGATCAGATATTTTATTTTTTATTTATTTTTTAAATGTTTGTTTTTGAGAGAGAGAGAGAGAGAGCACAAGCGGGGAGGGGCAGAGAGAGAGGGAGACACAGAATCGAAAGCAGGATCTAGGCTCTGAGCTGTCAGCACAGAGCCCGACGCGGGGCTCGAACCCACGGACCGCGAGACCGTGACCTGAGCCGAAGTCGGATGCTCAACCGACCGAACCACCCAGGTGCCCCGCAATCAAATATTCTAAAATAAATGTACATTTACATGGACATAATTCTTGGTTTCTCTCTGTGACCCCTTAAGCTCATAACAAGTCATTTGTTGGCAGGGCCATCTGACCCAACAGAGGGAAAGAATCTAAGCACAAGTGGCAGAACGTAAGGAGAGGTGTTTTGGGGTAGAAGGCATCTCTTTTCGCTTGAGCTAAAACTGAAAATTAGAAGTAGAGTGTGCTGTTTGTGAGCCAGCCAATTCAATTATAAAACAACGAAAACTTTGAAAGACTCGAGTAGTTAGCATCTTTTTAAGTCAAAATTGCCTGTTATATAATCTTTCAACGGCTGCACAGAAGAGCCCTGAGTCACATAGTGTTCCCACACGTGTCCAAAGTTTGAAATAAATGGAATGATTCTGTGCGCCCTGGCCAACCGTGAGGCACATTTATTTCCATTTATTCGTCTCCATCTTTGCATCTGTGTTTAAATACCCCCGTGCCTGCAGGTCTGGTGACTTCATTTCCTGGGTTCTATAAAATCCCAGCCCGGACAGACAGCTTGCAGGAAGTGGTTTTCCACATGACATGTAAACAGTAAGAAAGAGGGCATAAAAAAATAAACAACCCGACTAGTTTGCAGAACACAATTGCATGCAGAATTGACCTTAATTTGCAGACGCCTTTGGATTATCTGCTAGGGTTTCCAGGCCACCGTCTACACTTTCTGTGGGGCTTTCCAGCTGGGCACGAAACCAAATTAACAAACCAGACTTCAAACAAGGCTCTTCTGAGGCCCTGTAAGCAACGTGTTAGTAGGTACCATAAGCATATACAAGGATGAACCTGCCTATCAGGAAAAGCGTGCTCTTTCCAGGCTCGACGTTTTATTTTGAGGTGCGAAAGCAGCTGTCAGCAAACCCTTTTCTCGTGGCTCCAGTCTTCATGGCCTGTCAGTAACGGTGGCTGTTTTCTCGTACCCGTGTTCCTTGACACTCTCACCCGGGATTATACTGCAGGGACAGTGGCCATGGGGACAGGGACTGTACAATAAGGTAGAGGGACAGGTGCCAGCAGTTAGGAACTAAGGACAGGCGTGTGGCCGTTTACCTACTGGGATTTTACTGACGTTGTCTTTAAAAATATTTTCTTGTGCTTTCAGAGGAGATGTTTTAGAAAACTAAACTAGATTGTTATGTTTTTCAGTTTTATTTATTTGTTTTGAAAGAGAGAGAGCACAAGTGGGGTAGGGGCCGAGAGAGAGGGGGAGAGAGAGAGAATCCCAAGCGGGCTCGGCACTGTCAGCGTGGAGCCCGACGCGGGGCTCGAACTCACAAACCATGAGATCGTGACCTGAGCCAGAATCTAGGGTCGGACGCTTAACTGACTGAGCCACCCAGGCGCCCCTGAACTAGATTTTTCAAACCAAAAGCAGAAAGTTTTCAACAAACGTCACTGTTTAAATTAATGGCCATAGAATATTTTTAAAAGGCTGTATCTGGGGCGCCTGGGTGGCTCAGTCGGTTACGCGGCCGACTTCGGCTCAGGTCCCGATCTCGCGGTCCGTGAGTTCGAGCCCCGCGTCGGGCTCTGTGCTGACAGCTCAGAGCCTGGAGCCTGTTTCGGATTCTGTGTCTCCCTCTCTCTGACCCTCCCCTGTTCATGCTCTGTCTCTCCCTGTCTCAAAAATAAATAAAACGTTAAAAAAAAATTAAAAAAAAAAAAAAGGCTGTATCTAAACTCTGTAGATTTTCCCAAAGGGATAGTAATCACAGTAATACCGCCTCATCTACAGGGCTTGATTTTTTTTTTTTTTTTTGCAAACAGATTTTTGGCACTAGAATATATTAAAACCAGTGTGATTTCCTAAATTGGTTTGTAATGATACCTCTCATTTCTTGAGCGCATCTGAGGAAAATGCTAATATTCCTTCTTTTCCAGGTGGTGGAACTGAGATTCAAAACGATAAGTAAAATGCCCAACGACAACCGCTAAGAATCCAAGCAGAGGATTCGGATCCCGGGTCTTCCCCTGGCACAGCCCAAACGTTTAATCCCCCTGCCGCACTGCTCCAACCACAGGTTTTCTCCTGCAGTCTATGCTGACCTGGATTTTGTCACATAAAGGCAGCATTTCAAGGCAGTCAGGCACGCTGTTAACGCACTCCGCCATGCGCTAGCTGAGGGGGATCTCGGGCCTCAGTTTCTTCATGTATAATATGGGGAGTAATGCAATGGAAGTTATTATTTCTACCTTCCGATTGTCGTCAAGCTGCATTGCTCCCGGAACAGCACTGGACCATAGACGCGTTCATTCAGACGGAGCTGTTACTGTGGGCAGAAGGTTTTCTGTGCCTCCAGCTCAAGGTCAGACCAGGTAGAATGCGCAGTGCTGAAACATTTGTGTCCTTCAGTGCAAGTGTGAGTAACACAAAGCCACTTAAGTAGGACTGTATGCTACTCTTTAAAACTGTATGATGGGGGCGCCCCGGGGGGCTCAGTCGGTTAAAGCATCTGACTTCGGCTCGGGTCATGATCTCACAGTTCTTGAGTTTGAGCCCTGCTTCAAGTTCTGTGCTGATGGCCCGGACCCTGGAGCCTGCTGCGGGTTCTGTGTCTCCTTCTCTCTGCCCCTCCCTCGCCTGTGCTCAGTCTCTCTCTCTCTCTCAAAAATAAATAAACGTTACAAAAGATAGTAAAACCTTATTGTTTGGCTAGACAGATAGGGCAGAAAAATATGAAATGAATAGCAATATAAAATATTTGAACGAAATCCCCAAAATACAAGAACTCTCACAGTGGGATTTTCAGGAGAAAAACATTTTGGCGGTGTCTTTAAGGAAAGAAGAAACAGGTGAGCCGATGGCCCTCTGGAGAGTTGCTGACCAATAGTGTGAATACTGGGCTGGGGGGGGGAGGGACCCCGGACACGGCGTCCTCCAGTAACTGTGCAAACGTCCCAGCTGCTAATGAGTGCGGTGTCCTACAAATCCTGATCACATATGGGTCAGTGAGTCACCAGATTTTAGACCAAGCCTTATGTTCGTCTGTGGCCAATTTTTGGCATAAACAATTTCCTTTATTCTCATTCCCAGACTTTAAAAGTTTTTGTCATTGCCGGAGTAGGTTCCTTTCTTCTTTTGTTTTCCCTCCTTCCCCTTTTCTTTGTCCTTTTCCTTCCTTGCTCCTTTCCTTCCTTCTTACTCTCTGTTGTGTGCAAGACCTTGGGGGAATCTCCACGTCTGAAACATCCGCAGCAGGAGTGTGGGACACCCGCTGTTGGGGAGAGAGGGACCCTGTCCCCAGAGCTGGCTGAGAAAGCTGAATATAGGCCACGTAGAAAAGGGTGCTAATTATTTGCCTGAGAACAATTATGGGTGAGTGACAAAGCTTTTCCCAGTCTAAAGTGACAGAAGAAAAAGAATGCATAGTGAAATTTTCACAGAGTGATACAGACTAGCAGTTGCTGTATGTCTGTGTTCTAATTCACTGAATTTGCAAGGATCCATTGTGTGATGTGACTGTAAAACATAGTTACAGAACAGGTTTACAAAACTGGAAATTGGCTTTCTCGTGTCTCCCCCAGCCCCACCATCTTTTCTTTAAAATGTTTCTGAACTCTAAACATCTGGTAACCACTGATCGTGAGTGGTAATGAACCTTTAAAAAGGTGTTATTTAGAAAGGCCACACACTGGATTTCCACGAGGGGTGGAAGCAGATGGTCATTGACTAGGCACACAGCTACTTCCGGTCACTGACCGTAGTTCTGGCCACACAGCGGATGTATTGTTTAAATGTTTATAGGGGCGTCTGGGTGGCTCAGTCGGTTAAGCATCCGACTGTAGATTTTGGCCCAGGTCGTGATCTCACAGTTCCTGAGTTCGGGCCCCATATCGGGCTCCATGCTGGCAGTGTGGAGCCTGCTTAGAATTCTTTCTCTCTGCCCCTCCCCAGCTCTCTCTTTCTCTCTCTCAAAGTTAATATATAAACTTTAAAGAGAAAGTTAAAAAATTGAACAAAATATTGATATGATAATTTACATCTCATTTTTCTTTGAAAAAAATGATATTTTGTTAACTGCTGTATTAATTATAGCAGATATAATATGCATATGGCTTATAATTACATATTAATTATTCACATCAAAACACCAAGCTTTTTATGTTTATAATAACGGAGCCTGCTTTTTTAATCTATTTTTTAAAAATTTTTTTTTTAACGTTTATTTATTTTTGAGACAGAGAGACACAGAGCATGAACGGGGGAGGGTCAGAGAGAGAGAGGGAGACACAGAATCCGAAACAGGCTCCAGGCTCTGAGCAGTCAGCACAGAGCCCGACGCGGGGCTCGAACTCACATACCACGAGATCGTGACCTGAGCCGAAGTCGGACGCTTAACCGACTGAGCCACCCAGGCGCCCCTTTAATCTGCTATTTTTAAGCATCTAGTTGTGACATGATATCTTAACCTCATGTTGACCATTTTGAATCTAAAGAAAAAGCCAGAGACGCCTGGGTGGCTCAGTTGGTTAAGTGTCCGACTCTTGGTTTCAGCTCAGGTCATGATCTCACAGTCTGTGGGATCAAGCCCCACGGCAGGCTCTGTGCTGAGAGCATAGAGGCTGCTTGGGATTGTGTCTCTCTCCTTCTCTCTCTGCCCCTCCCCTGCATTCTCTCTCTCTCTCTCTCTCTCCCTCTCTCTCTCTATCTACGTCAATAAAGAAACATTTTAAAAAATAACAACAAAAAAGAAAAAAACCAGACTCGTATATCAAGCAAAACTGAGGGGAAATTGAAAAACATTCTTACAAAATTATGAAGGACCCAGCAGAGATCTTGCCGGTGACCCGCTGACAGAGTAAAGAATATTAACTGACGGGGGAATTATTATCTGATACCGTTCCCCTGACTTCCCAAAGTCATTACTTGACTTACTTCGTGTGTGTGAATTTCTGGGGCATTTACATTTTCTAGCTGCAGTGGGAAATGTAACGTCCCTTCTTACCTTCCTGTGTTTTCAGTCATCTCTATGAGATTGAGCGTAAACTTTTTGGGGCAGACCAGAAGTGGGCTTTGAGGCCAGCTGGCCCCACGCAGATCCCAAACCCACAACCTCCCAAACCCTGGGCCCCTGCCCCGTGGCTTGCCAGCTGTGGGACCTGGGACAAGTCCCTAAATTTCTGTGAACTCAATGATCTCACCTTTAAAATGATCATGATAACGCCCGTTTTAAAGGATTAGGTAAAAATGGGGCACAATCAGAGGGCACAAGTGTTAGCCCTTAATCTCCCTCCAGTCTGGGAGGCCCCCCTATTTTATTCTTTTGAATGCATCCAGCAAGATGCTTAGCACACACGCTTCACTCAGTCATCGTTCAATAATATTTATTGAAAACCTGTGAGCAGGTATAATGAGAGAAGCATGGGGAGGAGATCAACAAACCTGGCCCAGGCCAACTAAACAGCCGTGTGATGTAAGAAACGTACCCACGCCTTAACTTTCCCATCTTTAAAGTGGGGCAGTCTAATGAATAATTGCTTGAAGTAGAAAGGGAAGGATGCCGGAAGGGAAGGATGCTGGAAGGGAAGAAGGTAGAGGAAGAAGGGGGAAAGAAGCCAAGGTTGAAATAAATGCTTTCGGTGAACCGTGAGTCCTGAGAAGACAAAAGCCATGAACAGAGAAGAGTTAATTCATATGGAACTGTTTGCTTCTAAGTTAGGTTTCATCATTCAAAATAAAGGAAAGAAACATTAGAATACGTTTTTCTAAAGGGAGTGGCGTGATGGTGTGAACCAATGCCCTTGGGAAATCCAGTGGCCGCGTCAGGCACAAAGGCAAAGCCACGGATCACCTGACCGTGTCCACGGCAGGCCTGAGCTTGGAGAAGCACCAGGCACGCCGGGAGCGCTCATGAAATGTCAGTTATGATGACGGTACTAATAATTATAACATCAGTTATACATATTTTATATATATATTTAGACTTATAATACCAGCGTCATTACCATCACCCTGCTGGCTGGGATACACAAACACTATCATTCTACTAAATATACAGTGCATCGTAAATTGCCCCTTTATATGTAATAAGACGCCTCCTGGAAATAAAGTTTGAGTAGAGAGCACTTAGGAACCTTAGAACTTCACAGTAAAGAACTGGATGAAAAGTGCCCACCGACAAAGCAAAGAAACAAGTTCGAACCTTGTAGAGTCAGTAGCAGATGGGACGCCGAAGGATGGTGACGAATATCTGGGGGGAAACGCAATCCTCGCGCATGTTTTTTTCTTTAACGTTGGCATTGGCGCAGCAGCCAATTCCACGTTTGGGAGCAACTAGCTTGGAAATGAGTTTCGAGGAATCAGGAGGAGGAGGTGCGTGCCGGGAGTTCTCCCCGGGGCCGCAGGGAGCGGCCCAGGGACCGGCTGGGGGACTGGCTGGCCTTCCGCTCACTTGCTCCGGGCTGGGAGACAGTGGAGGAAGAATGAATGAAATCACAGTTAAACTCCAGCCAGGGATGGGAAGCGTGTGCTGCTGCGGCCTGGGGCCTCTGCTGCGCCCCCTTGGAGCTCCTCTGTGCCGCACTGTCCCCTGCGCCTGGCTGGAGGGCCTGTGCTGATAGAAACTTCGGGAACATCAACCTGCGGTTATGCCCGAGTCTCATCGCAGCGCTCATGGAAGATGGAAACAAGCCGCCAGCTCTGCTTCCCTGCAAAGCCCAGCCCCCAGAAATGACGTCAGGCTCCCCGGGCGGCGTGTCCAGCCTCCTGTCCAGTCCCCCAAGGATTTCTTCTCTGTGATCCTTGAAAAACAAAGTTTATCGGCCATGCGATCCCTCGCCACTGTGAAGCTGGAGCCCCGGAGATGCTGAGAAGGCGTCCGGGGAGCTGTGGGTGCGCGTCTCGCCACGGGATGAAGAACCACGGAGACCCAGAGCATCCTGGCCACCGCAGAGAAGGCTGGCGCCTCTACAGAACCCACCCAGGGACTTCTGGAGACGATCTCGACACCAAAGGTGAAGAGGGAGCTGGAGGAGACCTCGAGGCAGCCCGCAAATACAGGGCCTTTGGGCTGCCCGTCCGCCTGGCACATCTGGACGGCCAAAGCCATGTGCTATTGGGCTCGGCCTGGATGGAACACTGGGACACCGGCCGGGAGAGAAGCCATAAATGCCAGACTTTAAGGATGGGCAAGGGGAAACAAACTACCGCAGTCAAACAGCAGACCGTGTGCTTACCCTTCTTCCACCATGTGACGCTAGGAGTCTGGTTTCCCTGTCTGACAGAGGCTCCTCTGTGGCCCTGGGGACGCCGGGGAGGGGGCTGTGTGGGACACCCTCTGCCTGTAGTCTCATGGCTGCTCTTACTTGCGTGCCTCACAGATGCCTTTCAAGAGCCCCAAGCTCTGCGTCCCCCAGAATAAGCCTAATGCCGTCAGGCGTAAAAAATGTATCACACTCCAAGATGAGAAAGCTTTGTGACTGGGCAACTCTTGCTGTATTGACTGTACATGGAAAGAGAAGGAAGTAAAATAACTTAAGGGGTGTCTTTGGTCCTTAAAAAGAAAACATTTCTAGAGAAGAGTCATGGGGTTAGATCGCATACGATTTATTCTAGAATCAGAATCCCTTTAGATTCAAAAATAAAAAAAACTGAAATTAGGGGCGCCTGGGTGGCTCAGTCGGTTAAGCAGCCGACTTCGGCTCAGGTCATGATCTCACGGTCCGTGAGTTCGAGCCCCGCGACGGGCTCTGTGCTGACCGCTCAGAGCCTGGAGCCTGTTTCAGATTCTGTGTCTCCCTCTCTCTGACCCTCCCCCGTTCATGCTCTGTCTCTCTCTGTCTCAAAAATAAATAAACGTTAAAAAAAAAATTAAAAAAAAAAACCCCTGAAATTAGCATTGGTTGGACACGTTGATTTTTATCAATATGTGCAATTGAGCACAAAATGATTTTATATGAGGCAAAACAGAAACAGTATTTCTTCCCGGATGTGGTTTAGAGCTCACCTTTCAGCCCACCTCAAGTATAGTTTAGTAAACATGAAAAAGATGAGAGTGGAAAAGTAATTAAAGCCACCGCGGAGGCCCAGGGACCTACATGGTCGGGGCACTTCACAAACTGCTCTGGGTGTAATTTTCCACACTTTCAGTGAGGACATTGGACTAGGTCACCTTCAGGGAAGGTCTTTTCAGACGTGGCTATTTCATGATCTATCCGATAGGTGACGAACTCTGCCGGCTGCAAATGGTCTTTGGAAACCCATGAACAAGGCGATGCGTTCCGGCATGCTGATCCCTAATACTCTTTTCTTCACCTTGGGAGTGGGTTTGCGCCTTTGGGGCCACGTTGTCACAGAGCGGAAGGAGACAAACCGAGGTCTTAGAGAGCCCGTCGCTTCTCTCCTTGCGAAAAAGGTAACGCACCGTGTGCCGGGCCCCAGTGAGGGATGGTTTGGCCCTGAAAAGCGGGCAGGTCCTCGCTTGGCCGGACCCCATCCTCTCATGCCAAGTGAGAATCCGTGGATTCAAGATGTCCCCGCACCTTTATTCCTTGCACTGCATTTGTCATGCGTCACGACGCTCACCTCTGTCAGGACGTAGCCTGGGGCACTTGAATACCATCTAAGGTTATTAAAAACACCCTGAAGTCTGCATGAAACACTTTGTTCTGTATCCCATCTTCTTTCTAAAATGTATCTTTGGACATGTCCCAAAAAGTTTCCCCCCCTTCACCTGGGCACAACCGCCCGAATGACGAGGTCTCACAACCGCTGCGGGCATCACGGGATTGTCCCCGTCTCGAGAAGCGGGCCCGGGGTTCCCAGGGCCCCTTTCTCTCGCCAGCGGCCAGCACACCGTGGGCATCACATCACACCGTCTGCCCAGACATCTGCACTTACAGCAACTTAAGCCTGTCTGGTATCTTTTCATTTTGCTGTAAGTAAATGAATGTTTTCCAAACCTCACGACATGGTAAGGGGAAGTCGCACCAGACTTCAGGGCAACAAATGCCATGCCTCTCTAGAATAAGGGACTGAGGTGCAGACCTTGAGTAAACCAGATTGGGCAACAAGGTTGGCGATGCACGAACCTTCTGAAAGAGCCTCGTCAAAGAAACAATACACATGAAGGTTCAGTTTCCTGCCATTTTTTAGGGATTTTTCCTCTGGAGAACTACAAATGCGCCTGAAAATGATTAGAAACCAGGGGCGCCTGGGTGGCTCAGTTGGTTGAGCGTCCAGCTTCAGTTCAGGTCACGATCTCTCGGTTCATGGTTTCGAGCCCCGTGTTGGGCTCTGTGCTGAGAGCTTGGAGCCTGGAACCTGCTTCCCATTCTGTGTCTCCCTCTCTCTCTGCTCCTCCCCTGCTTGTGTGCCCTCTCTCTCAAAAATGAATAAACATTAAAAAAAATTAGAAATCAAAATAAGCATATCATTTTTTCAGAAGAAAAATCAACCTTATAAACTTGCTCATTCCCTTTAAATTATTTTATAAATCAGTATTCCAATAAACATATGAAAATTGTTTTTAAGAAGATAAGGTGATTCTAAAGCTCACATGGCAAAATAAATACATTGAAAGTTGCCCTACAGAAATAAAACCTCAGTAATTAAAACCACGATAAAGGCATATGATACACCTAATTCAGTGCCGGAGAATAGAAAGTCCAGAAGTAGGCCCAAACACATGAGAGAATTTTGTATCCCCTGAATGGACTGGTCAATAAATGGTATCAGAAAATATTGCTGGGGCGCCTGGCTGGCTCCCTCAGTTAAGTATCCGACTTCAGCTCAGGTCATGTTCTCTCGGTTCGTGGTTTCGAGCCCCACATAAGGCTCCGTGCTGACAGCTCGGAGTCTGGAACCTGCTTTGCATTCTGTGTCTCCCTCTCTCTGCTCCTCCCCCACTCACACTCTGTCTGTCTCTCTCTCAAGAATAAATATGTTTTAAAAAATTGTTTAAGAAAATATTGTTGCCATCTAGAAAAAACCCATACATGAATCTATATTTCATGCTGCACCTCAGGATAAATCCCAAATGAATAAAAGATTTAAATTTAAAAAAAAGTCATCAAAACTCTAGAAGAAATGTAAGAGTTCTTTTATAAATGCAGCGAAGTAATGGCCTTTCTAACTGTATTTGAAAATTCAGAAGGCATGATTCCAAAACCAGACAGAGACCCCACTGAAAAGGAGAACTATAGACCAATTTCCCTGATGAACATGGATGCAAAAATCCTCAACAAGATATTAGCCAACCGGATCCAACAATACATTAAAAAAATTATTCACCACGACCAAATGGGATTTTTACCTGGGATGTAGGGCTGGTTCAATATCCACAAAACAATTAATGTGATTCATCACGTCAATAAAAGAAAGGACAAGAACCATATGATCCTCTCAGTAGATGCAGACAAAGCATTTGACAGAATACAGCATCCTTTCTTGATAAAAACCCTGAAGAAAGTAGGGATAGAAGGATCATACCTCAAGATGATAAAAACCATATACGAGCAAGCCAACGCTAATATCATCCTCAGTGGGGAAAAATTGAGAGCTTTCCCCCTAAGATCAGGAACAAGACAGGGATGTCCACTCTCGACACTGTTATTCAACATAGTATTGGAAGGCTTGGCACTCTGCAATCAGACGACACAAAGAAATAAATGGCATCCAAATCGGCCAGGAGGAAGTAAAACTTTCACTCTTCACAGATGACATGATACTCTATATGGAAAACCCAAAAGATTCCACCAAAAAACTTCTAGAACTGATTCATGAATTCAGCAAAGTTGCAGGATATAAAATCAATGCACAGAAATCAGTTGCATTCCTATACACCAACAATGAAGCAACAGAAAGAGAAATCAAGGAATCGATCCCATTTACAGTTGCACCAAAAACCATAAAATACCTAGGAATAAATCTAACCAAAGAGGTGAAAAATCTATACACTGAACAATAGAAAGCTTATCAAAGAAATTGAAGAAGACACAAAGAAATGGAAAAAGATTCCATGCTCCTGAATAGGAAGAACAAATATTGGTAAGACGTCGATACTACCCAAAGCAATCTACATATTCAATCCTATCAAAGTAACACCAGCATTCTTCACAGAGCTAGAACAAATAATCCTAAAATTTGTATGGAACCAGAAAAGACCCCGAATAGCCAAAGCAATCTTGAAAAAGGAAACCAAAGCAGGAGGCATCACAATCCCAGACTTCAAGCTATACTGCAAAGCTGTAATCATCAAGACAGTATGGTACTGGCACAAGAACAGACACTCAGACCAATGGAATAGAATAGAGAACCCAGAAATGGACCCACAAACGTATGGCCAACTCACCTTTGACACAGCAGGAAAGAATATCCAATGGAATAAAGACAGTCTCTTCAGCAAGTGGTGGTGGGAAAACTGGACAGCAAAATGCAGAAGAATGAACCTGGACCACTTTCTTACCCCAGACACAAAAATAAACTCAAAGTGGATGAAAGACCTCAATGTAAGACAGGAAGCCATCAAAATCCTCGAGGAGAAAGCGGGCAAAAACCTCTTTGATCTTGCCCGCAGCAACTTCTTACTCAACATGTCTCCAGAGGCAAGGGAAACAAAAGCAAAAGTGAACTAATAGGACCTCATCAAAATTAAAAGCTTCTGCACAGCGAAGGAAACAATCAGCAAAACTAAAAGGCAACTGACAGAATGGGAGAAGATATTTGCAAATTACATATCAGATAAAGGGTTAGTATCCAAAATCTACAAAGAACTTCTCAAACTCAACACCCAAAAAACAAATAATTTGGTGAAGAAATGGGCAAAAGACATGAATAGACACTTCTCCAAGGAAGACATCCAGATGGCCAACCGACACATGAAAAAATGCTCCACATCACTCATCATCAGGGAAATACAAATCAAAACCACAATGAGATACCACCTGACACCTGGCAGAATGGCTAACATGAACAACTCAGGCAACAACAGAGGTTGGCGAGGATGCGGAGAAAGAGGATCTCTTTCGCATTGTTGGTGGGAATGCAAGCTGGTGCAGCCACTCTGGAGAACAGTATGGAGGTTCGTCAAATAACTAAAACTAGAACTACCCTACGACCCAGCAATTGCACTACTAGGCATTTATCCAAGGGATACAGGTGTGCTGTTTCGAAGGGACACATGCAACCCCCATGTTTATAGCAGCACTATCGACAAGAGCCAAAGTATGGAAAGAGCCCCAATGTCCATTGATGGATGAGTGGAGAAAGAAAATGTGGTTTATATATACAATGGAGTATTACTCGGCAATCAAAAGGAATGAAATCTTGCCATTGGCAACTATGTGGATGGAATTGGAGGGTATTATGCTAAGTGAAATTAGTCAGAGAAAGACAAAAATCATATGACTTCACTCATAGGAGGACTTTAAGAGGCAAAACAGATGAACATAAGGGAAGGGAAACAAAAATAATATAAAACCAAGGAGAGGGACAAAACAAAAGAGACTCATAAATCTGGAGAACAAACTGAGGGTTGCTGGAGGGGTTGTGGGAGTGGGGATGGGCTAAATGGGTAAGGGGCATTAAGGAATTTACTCCTGAAATCGTTGCTTCACTATTACTAACTGATTTGGATGTAAATCTTAAAAAAATAAAAAAATAAAGTTAAATTATATTAAAAAAAAGAAGAGGCATGAAAGGTATGATTGATATATTTAACTTTGTTTAAAAAGAGAACTCCTCCAATACACCATAAACAAAGTAAAACAGAAAGGAAAAAATGGAAAAGAAATTGGTAACTCCCACAAGACAACAAGAAAAAGACTGATATATTAACAGAAGAAGGGAGGGGCACAAAAGACACGAACACTGAATTCACAGAAAAGGAAATAAGAGTGACCCATAAACATATGAACAGTGCTCAGCCTCCCCACTGAGATACCATTTGTCACGTACAACTTGAAAAAAACAAGGTTTTAAGAAAATGGGCATAGTCATATATTGCCAGCAAAGAACGGTCTGGCCACATCCATCAAAAGTACAAAGATGTATGATGCTTTGAATAGCTTCATTTTTCACCTGTTTTTTTTAAGTTTATTTATTTTGAAAGAGACACCATAAGTGGGGGAGGAGCACAGAGAGAGGGAGAGAGAGAGAGAGAGAGAGAGAGAGAGAGAGAGAGAGAGAATCCCAAGGAGGCTCCACACTGTCAGCGCAGAGCCCTGCTCAGGGCTCGAACTCACAAACCATGAGATCGTGACCTGAGCCGAAATCGAGAGTCAGACACAACCGACCATGCCACCCAGGAGCCCCTGAGTAGCTTTAAACCACCTGCCGCATGTGCCAATTCACTGTGACATTGTCCCCAGCAGCAGAGACTAGAAACAACCTAAATGCCCACCAGAGTGGAACTGAAAGTTTGCTCTGTCCATCCACCTGCCCCTCCCCATTGTTACAAAAGGAGTGAAGTCTACATATTGAATCGGAAAGATCTCAAAGATGTGTTATTACGAGACAAATCTACAGTGCTCAACTTTGTGTTGTAACAGAGGGAAGCCCATATTCGTATTTGCTTAGATCTGCATAAAAATCTGGAAGGAGACAAAAAAGAAAGCAGTGACTGTGCTCAGCTCTTCGGGGGTAGTGGGTAGTAATGGTGAATGGACGGGAGGTGAGCTGTTCGTATGTGACTTCTTATCATTTTTTTTGAACACTGTGAATGCATAACCTCTCAAAAACTAGGAAAACATTTTTAAAGTAGGAAATCTGCTGGAGAAAAGTGCTTCTGGACATCTTTATCCTCCCCAAAGAACTTACCCGGTCTTTTTTTATATTGATTTTTTAAAAATTATTTCCCCAACATATCTAGCATATCGTTATTTGAGTCATTGGGGGTTCCATCCAGGGCTGGGCTTCTCTAGAATGCCGAGTTCACGTTTCTCCCTGGAACTTGCCACCAGACAGGAACTCCCAACACCGTGCAAAGTCCATCCCAGATGTGCACAGCCACAGTGCCTGGGGGGGGGGGGGGCGCTCTCCACGTCCTCTGTCTCCATCAGCGAGCGCCACATGGGGTTACGTGGCCAGCTGTCCTGCCTCTTCCAGATGAGTGGCATTTCCCTGTCTCCTGGGGGTAGCTCCATTCATTCCCTTTACCCTACCGTTCTGTAGTTTAAATCACTGTTTATCAGCCGTTCCTCCAAATTACTAGGTAAAGAACAGCTTTGAAGCTTGTTTGATAATGAAGACTAGACACCCCGCTTTTTGCACTGTGTTTTAAGGAAAAGAGTGATTCTAATAGCAGTGTCTTTGATGGTAGAATGACATTTATGGAGAGAAGTCTTCGGAGAAAGACTTGTTTAAACACACAGAGCTTGCTCCTGAGATGCCCAGTCATGTGATCGTTTCGGAGACCTCATTTCCCCAGGCCAACGGTTTATGTTGCAAGTCTTACGAGTAAGTTTAATTAAGCACTTGAAAGGTGGTAACTTGTAATTACTATTTCACAATATGGTGAGAGTCAGGACCCTGTTAGCATGAACTAATAATTGCCAGTAAGCGATTTCATTCAAAGTGCGGCTTTTCACGAACCAGCACAGAAACACTCAGGACCTGGACCTGCTGAGCACCGTCCCCGTGGGGGGCGGGGCGGGGGGGGGGCGGTGCGCTGCATGTCAGTTTCACCTGGTTTCCTGTGAACAGAGGACATGAGTACATCCTAAGAGAAGCTTTCTAGAAAAAGAAAAATAGTTACGGGAATCTATTTCTGCTTTGTCCTATCACATCCCGCGCGGAGAGTGGAGGGAACTGTGTCTTTTTTCTTACGTTCTTTCATACCTAAAGTAGAGGAAGAGCATGTCCAAGACATGCATGTGGTCCTTTTCTGCCACCACTCCTAGCTTGTGGGTTCACGTTCAAATCAACAAAAATCACACAAGTATTTTCAATGAGATTTTGGGGGGGGGCGAGCAGGGCATGGGGATCTTTATTCTTTTTATTTCAGCTTCATTGAGGCATAATTGATGAATAAAATTGTACAACATTTAAAGTGAACCGTGTGGCGATTTCATATTAAAAAGTGATTTGTGCAAAATAAGAAGGATCTGGGGTTGTTGTTAAGTGACCACTAATACACATTGTTTTATTATAGTACATAGCCCAGCTCCGTCATGCCTCACCGGCTGGAGCATAAAATAAAATCAGCAACCTTGCGTATCAGATGTCCATTCTTCCTAGGCGTCGAAGATATCGATAAGTCATCGCTTTCCTGCCATAATGCAGCTTGGAATATGAATTCGCATCACTTTTAAAACCTCTTTTTTTTTTCCCACTCCTGAAGCTGATTCTTATTAATAATGGCTCCAAAACCACAACTCTTCAAAGACAGCTGTGAATTTTTATTGTCAATTATCCTTGTCCCCAACTTCCCAGTGGTTTTATTAGTCTTCCTGGAACTTCAAATATTGTGCATTCACTAAGCATGTCTGTGTAGAGAAAACTCTACTTTACTTCTTGGAGCTTCTGTTCAATTTTAAAAATAAACTTTTGTTATTGAAACAACAATTTACTTTTTATAATTGCAGTAAAAAAAAAATTCAAGATACAGGCCATCTGAGAGAAGCTTATTCTTGGTGCCCCAGAAATCCGAATTCTGGCTTCATTAAATGATTTGATTTATGATGCATGTTCAGGTTCGGGAGCAAAATATTCTTGAGCCCCAAAGGGTGATCACCTAAGTGCTTTACATATTTTATTTACTTGACTCTCGCAACAAGATAATGAAGGAGGTACCATTATTACTGTAACTCCACAGATAAGGAAACTGGGGCTTAAGAGGCTGGGGGCGCCTGGGTGGCTCAGTTGAGCGTCCAACTTGGGCTCAGGTCGTGAGCTCGAGCCCCACAGTGGGCTCTCTGCTGCCTGTACAGAGCCTGCTTGGGATCCTTTGTCTCCCTCTCTCCCTCTGCCTCTCTTTCTCTCTCCTGTCAAAAACAAAAACAAAAACAAAAAATGCGGCGCCTGGGTGGCTCTGTTGGTTAAGCGTCCAACTCCTGGGTTCAGCTCGGGTCACAATCTTGCAGTTTCTTGAGTTCAAGCCCCGCATCAGGCTTGAAGCAGCATGGAGCCTGCTTCGGATTTTCTCTCTCCCTCTGTCTCTGCCCCTCCCCCACTCCCACTCTCTCTGTCTCTCTCAAAATAAATAAGCAAACTTTAAAAAATGTTTTTTAATTTAAAAAAATTAAAAAGAGACTACATGACTTGCCAGAGCTCACGGGGTGAGTGGAGAGGATGAAGCTGTCTGCTTCCACAACCCATGTGCTTGGCCACCCTTTTAGGTATGTTTTGGCGGCCCGTATCTATAAGAACGGTTGTATTAAAATTTAAACGTACTGTTTTCTAAAACCACTTCTAGAGCGACGTTTGTCTCCCACAGCATACTGATTTATTATCAGTATTCGTTTCAGGAATATTAGGTCTTCTCTCTTTTTTTTTAATGTTTTTATTTCTGAGAGTGGAACCAGAGCACAACAGGGGAGGGGCAGAGAGAGAGGGAGACACAGAATCCGCAGCAGGCTCCGGGCTCCGAGCTGTGAGCACAGAGCCCGACGCGGGGCTGGAACCCACAAACCGTGAGATCACGACCTGAGCCGAAGTCGGACCTTACCCGACTGAGCTACCCGGGCGCCCTGATCTTCTCTTTATACCAGGAAAATGTTCTGTTCTGGATTGTTTTCTGGGAGGGTATTTTCAATCTGTGTTTCAAAAACATTGGAGGCTCCGTTCCACAGTCCCTTATTAAGCACCAACTGTGTGCCAGACGCTGGGTTACAAACATGAGTGGTCACCAGCACCTTCAGAAGCCCAGTATCCTGCAGGGAGACAAGTTGGTACATCGTCCAAGGAAGGTGAATTTCGGCGGGTGGCTGGTGACTGAACCAGCCAGCTGTGGGCGGTCATACATGTTCCGGAACCACAGAAGAAGTGGTTCTCAAGCTCGCTGTCTCTCACGGAAACACTGCATCAGCCCCTATGCCATATGCACTATGGAAAATTCTGGAACTTTCATAGTTGATAGAAAAAGAGGGAGGCCTAATGATAAAAAACTTATGTGAAACATTTGACAAAGGGACTGCCTATTCGAATTACGTACCTTGCTAGTTTGACATTTGGTAGTTTTACGGATATAAGAAAATGAAGTAAATTATTGTATAAGAATTATGGTTTATGCTTTTTTAATTTCTGGTTGATTGTCACTATGCTTATCCCAATCCCGGGGGGGTGGGGTGGGGATGGGGGATGTGTGTGACCATTAGCATTTCTGTGTATTTCAGTGGAGCAGCATTGTCGATTCCAAGGAACACCATGGATTCATGAGATTTGGTCACTTCAAGGAAGATATACAAAATTTTAATATGCGTACAATACACAGTTGTAATGGATTTAGTGAAAATTTAAACAAGTTAGCATCTGTGGTGGAAAAAAAAAACCCTAAACACTAAAATAACATGTGTCTATTCTATAAGAAATGAAACCTGAGAGTTTAAAAAATATTTTTATTGAAAACAAAACCAAAATTCTACCCTTGGCTCAGGTCAAGGAAAGCTGTTTACGTGAGCCTTCCACAATGTGAAATAAAAGTCCTCCCTTAGAATTTGTCTGATAAGCCTGCCCCCTCAGGTGGCCTCCGACCAAGAGTGTGGCCCTCGGCCGTGGGGAAGCACGTTCCCTGGATCTAACCTACAAACCCCCTGTGGGTTGATGTTTAAAGTACATGAGTTCATTTGCTACTGAGTCAATCCAAGATGGCATTGACTTACTGGTTAAATTTCGAAGGATTTAACTTGTTTCGGTTCCTTAGGATTCCGGAATTCAGTTTCACATATTGTTCAAAAAGCATTTCATTGATCATCGACTCATATGTTCCTAAAATTTCTCTCAAATGCTATTTTCCTTTTCAGTAAAGATAGTTTACGGTTACAGATGGATACATCTTTTAATATGTGTCCATAGCAAATAAATGAGCACAGTGTCTCCAAATGTGATATAAATTTGGAACCGACGTTCCCATAAGAAAGAAGAGCGTCTGAGGACACAGGTCTCTAGGCGAACATAGCTCAGATTTTCAGTAGCATCTGCTAAAAGGCTTCTTCCTTACAGATACTGACATTGGACGATGTTTCCTTCCGCTCGGGGCCCTTTGGTGTCTAAAGGAATGTGCGGGTTTTATATACTCCTGTTCTGCTGGTTTATTAACACTGTTTTGGGCGTAAGTAACAGAACAAATTATACTGGTCATCTTTCGCTGGGTAACAAGTGCCCCCGGATCCCAGTGGTTTAAAGCAGCGCACCCTTGTTACCCCCACTCCTCCCACCCCCCCACCAGGTTTCTCTGGCTCAGGAGTCCAGGCCTAGCTGAGCAGGGGCGCTGGCTCCGAGCCTGGGGGGGCAGCCGGCCTCCTGGTGTGTGTTCCGGGGGGGGTACCCTCTGCAGGTTCCCCCAGGCTGGCCTCGCCGGGGGCAGCTCCCCCGAAGGCAGCGACGGCAGCATGTTGGAGAGGTTCAGGGCACGTAAAGGAATGTGCCTGGGCCTGAAGTTTGCACGGACAGGTGGGGCAGGCAGGGGGTGCGTCGTGGCCTCTGGCCGCTGGGAACTCTCCCGGGTACCCCAGGCAGCCGCCACCCCAACTTCTCTGACACTTGCCCTGAAAACCGGCTGCACCTGCCCCGGGCCCTCGGCCCTCTGTCCCGCTGTGCCGGCCCCCCTGCCCCTCCAGGCCCCCGAGGCTCCACAGAGGCACACACGGGGTGCTGAATGCTGTGGCTGCTGAAAAAGGGTGCATCCCGGAACCCTCGAGGAAGCTTCTAGAACTGGGGAGTCGGTGCCCCGTGCCTGGGGTCCGGGGGACACCACGCCCTGTGCATCTCAGCGGGCTGTGTCGGGGGAGACGGATGTGAGATAACATTGTGTCTGAAATGGAACCGACGGAAGGAAAAGACAAAGGGTCACCATCCTCCAGCCGGGCCAAGGGCCCCAGTGGGGTGGAAGCCGGGTGTGCGGTGTCTGTTCTGCTCTGTCCGTCCCCTTGTGAACATCTAGGGTCACAGCAGAGCTTGGGGTGACCTGACTACCTGCTCCCTGCGTGGGGAGAGTGAGCCCAGCCATCCCGCCCCAGCCCCAGGCCGGGGAGCCCTGCCCCTCCCCTGCCCCGGGAGGCCTCCCCCAGCCCCCAGGCACCCCCAGCCCCAGCCCCCAAGTGGCCCCCTCCTGCCACCAGCCTCCTTCTGCCTCCTCTGTGCTGATAAGAGTCCAGGAAGTCCCTGGGAAGAAACCACTTTCACTTTGCACTTGCCATGTTTGACCACTTTGTTTTGGGTCCCTTCTATTTCTCCCCTGGAGTGCAGGTTGTTCCCACGCGCTCACTGCTCTCTGCGTGAGCTGAGGCTGTCGTCCTCCGCCTCCTTGGTCGGCAGGTCTGCGTCCACTAGAACAGGGCTTGTCGCCCACCTTCCTCCTCTGTCCCCAGGCCGTGCCCCCTCCCCTGCCCTGCCCCCAGCACTTCCGTTCCCTCAGCCCCACAGGCTCCCCGCTCAGATCGCACTCGGGGAGCCCTGAATGGGTCAGTGAGGACAGTCGCTCCCCTTCTGAGATTCTCCACCTAAACACCAGTCACGGGTTCGGCCAGGTAACTTCCGGAAGTGGCTAATCAATGCTGAGGAAAGAATGAGCCAATGTTTGAGTTGGAAATGTAAGACATTTGAGAATCAGTAGTGATATTTCTCTTTGCCCATTTAATAGCAGAAATGGCCGATACTCAAAGGCAGGGATGTAAAAAAGGAAGTGTTTTTCATACACCAATAAATGTTTTAGAAAGCTAGATTTGGGTGGGAGCCAGAATTAGTTTGTAAGTACACTGGGAGGGGAGGGATATGCATAAAACGATGCATCCAACAGGAAACATTTGGAGTCTGACCAATGTTTTAGGAGCTTTTAGTTGTTCACTTTGTACTTATCGTTTCTTAATAACTTCACTTGAAGAAATAGTCCACGGATGAGGGTAAGGGTAGTGATGGTGATGATGGTGATGGTGACGATGATGGTGATGGTGGTGGTGGTGGTGGTGATGATGGTGATGATGACGGCATGTCTCTATTGAGGACCTTGCACGGACCCAGTTCAATTCTCATGCGAATTAACTCTAGTATGCCTTACCTCATTTACTCACAGCAGCTTTACAAGATTTATTCTCTTATCCTCATTTCACATATGAGGAAACTGAGGCAGAGAGGGGCTAAGTAACTTGCCTGAATTGCACAGTCGCAATGGCAGACATCAGAAGACCACGCCTAAGTCCGTGCATCGAACCACACTCTACTGCTTCTCCAGCTGGTCCCTCGGGATGGTGTAATTCTATTTCCGAATCAGAGTGCCTCTTCACTGGTGTGTCAGATTGCGCGCGCGCACACACACACACACACACACACACACCCCTGACGTGGGTGCTCAGATTTCAGCACTAGGCTTCTTGAGCCCCTACTGGGTTCTGTGCCATTTCTCGACACCTATTTTCTGCTGTGAGTTTTGCCCATCTCCAGACAACAGCCCACATAGAAAACATTTTGGCACAGACAAGAAAACAGAAATATTTATATCATGTTTTTGACATTGAGATAGCAGTGTCATTTCACTGTTAGTGGAATCGGTGACTCTGAAGTTTAGGGGAAGGAAAATACTTGAAAGGGCAAAAGAGCGCAAACCTTCCGGATCCCGTGCAAGGAGAGAACTCGCACGCACTCACATGAGGCTGTTAGAAACCGCACAGCAAGAGGCACGTGGGCGGCTCAGTCGGTTAAGTGTCCGACTCTTGATCTCAGTTCAGGTCATGATCTCACAGTCTGTGAGTTCGAGCCCCGCATTGGGCTCTGCACTGATGGCTCGGAGCCTGCTTGGGATTCTCTCTCTTCTCTCTGCCCCTCTCCCACTTGTGCGCGTGCGTGCGCCCTCTCTCTCTCTTTCAAAATAAATTAATAGACTTAAAAAAAGAGAAGAAAAAAAGAAACCACGCAACAAAATGCAAGTACAGAGCCCCAACCACACCTCTCCCATTCTCCCAGAGCCTTAGGTAGCTTAGCACTTAGTATTTTCTAGTGGTTTGTGTATCCGTTTGCGGGGTAAGATGCATCTCGACGCTCCTGTGTTCCAAATACTCAACCAGCATAAATGCTGAAAGTGGAATTGACAACTAAATGCTAATGGGCCTTTTTGGAGACAAAAAGTTCATATTGAAGAAAGACGGACCAGGGCACCTTCTCTGGGGTCTGGCGTCGCTTCTCTACTCGTAGCTTAGCGGGTCTGTCTCCGTGCCGGTCTCTGCTGTGAGCAGGACGGCTCCGTGGCAGCTTCCGTGGAAGGTGGGTGGAAGGGGGCAGGGCTGTCCCGAGGAGGCCCACCCAGACGGTGAGCGAGCAAGGAGCTGGACGGGCCAGCGTGAGAGAGGTTATCCAGAGTGCTGGGATGCCCAGGCAATGTGATCAATGCCGAGCCGCACGAGCCCTGTTTTATTTTCTGGGGTGCGGAGAACAGAGTGGGGATGAAGGGACCGGTCTGTCACACCTGCGGTGAGCCCTGTCCCGCCTTCCTGGTCCTATCTGTGGGCTCACAGCCCGGGGCACAGGGCTGTCTCATGCAGGACCCCTGCTCGGGCCCACCGGCCACGTCCTCTTGGGTTTTATCGACCAACAGGCTCATCTCCTGCCGTCGGGAAATCTGTCAAACTCTCTCCTCTCCTGATTGTCCCTTCCGTTCTTTTTGATGTTGTGGATTCGTTTACCCCAAACGTTAAAAAGTAATTACTTTACTTTTTTACCACGTTGAGCGTAGACTTGAGCTGGATTGCCTGAGTTCAAAGATCGTCTCCGCCACTAACTCGCAATGTAATCTTACCTCAGTTTCCTCTTCTGTAAAATAGGTGTAACATCGCGCTCACTTCACAGTGTTGACGTAAAGATTGAGTGAACGTGAACGTGATATTTTGGACACTTGTCTGACGCATAGGGCGCCCTGTTGGCACATTTAACGGAGTCTCGTGAGGGAGTAGAGACAAATATATGTGCTTAGCCCGACATCCTCAACTGAAAACCTATGTTTCTTTTATAATTTAAAAATGATACGATTTTGAGGGCGCCTGGGTGGCTCGGTCGGTTAAGCGTCCGACTTCGGCTCAGGTCACGATCTCCCTGTTCACGGGTTCAAGCCCCGCGTCGGGCTCTGTGCTGGCTGCTCGGAGCCCGGCGCCTGCTTCGGATTCTGTGTCTCCCCCTCCCTCTGCCCCTCCTCTGCTCACGCTCTGTCTCTCTCTTTCAAAAATAAACATTACAAAAATTAAAAAATGAATAAAGATGAAATTAATTTTTAAATATTTTTATTTTAAAATGTAATTTAGTTGATTAGAGAAAACAATTTTTTTTTAATTTGTAAGATTTATTTTAAAGCAAAGTATGCTGAGGAAATACGCTGAAGAATCAACCACTTTCTCTAGGTTGTACATTTGTGGTGATCTCCTTTAATTTTGTGAATTTTCTAAGTTTATATAATTCTAAGATACAGCCTATTCTGATCAGGAAGAGGGGATAGAAAATGTTTGAAGGCAAGCTTTGCAATGAGGTTTTAAAAAAGACTTTTTTGGGGTGCCTGGGTGGCTCAGTCAGTTAAGGGTCCAACTCAACTCAGGCCACGATCTCGCGGTCCGTCAGTTCGAGACCCACGTCGGGCTCTGGGCTGATGGCTCAGAGCCTGGAGCCTGCTTCGGATTCTGTGTCTCCCTGTCTCTCTGCCCCTTCCCCGCTCATGCTCCGTCTCTCTCTGTCTCAAAAATAAATAAATGTTAAAAAAAAATTTAAAAAAACACAAACTTTTTTTACACTTAATGTTTATTTTTTTTTAAACACTAAATTTTTTCGGGAGCACTTTCACAAGTAAAATTCTTTCAGCAATTTAGTAAAACATCCTAGAATCAGATCGGGTTTTCAGAGAGTTCACAGTGTTACACGTATCTCAGAGACTCACAGCCTTCTGCAACTTGCTAGTTCCTTCTGTATATGTCTTTGTTTTGAAATATGGCCATCAAGTGCGTGGATACCTTGGCGGCTACCTAAGTGTTCTTACACCAAGTGGAGGGTGAACTTGGCTGATCTCCGAGTCAGCCTGGTCCCTGCCTGCCCCCAGCAGCTGTTCCGCGTCAGCCCTGTGTCGGCCTTGACCTGCTCCTCCTTGACCATGGACAGAAGCACCGGGGTCCGTGGGTGTTCGTCTTCCAGCACCAGCGCTCCTGACCCACACCCTTTGCTTAATGACTGTTTGTTGAAGGAACGAAGAAATGCTAGGAAAAGCATTTCGCTAGGAAAAGCCCTCTCTGGTGGTGTTGCTTCAGGGAACAAGTTCCCCTGTGTCTTACTCACTTGAATCTTTGTTCACAGAAGCATAGAAACCGTATATGCTTTTTTTTGCCCAGCCGGTTCCGGTCACTATTCCCGCAACTCTGTGTGATGCCCGGGCCGAAAATGGTCGTTCACAGAATCTCGAATGAATGAGTTAATTACTTTACCCCACGTAAGTCTAACACTGTCCCCCGCCTTGACCCACATACATATCACTGTCTCTGTTGTTTCTGGTGTCTTTGTTGCGCCATTTTTATCTCCCCGGCCATTATTAATATTTGTTTATCGGGCCAAAGAGTCTTCAAGGACGCGTGCTGTGCTTGTTATTTTCAAGCTGCCCCTTGCTCTCGCTCCTGAGATGCTTTTCAAAACCGCGGATTCCTGGCCTCTGCTTACAGAATTTGTTGGGCGGGGCCCCACACACCCGAGTCCACACCCAAACCTGTGCGCACACACAAATGTCATCACCGTGGAGGTATCGCCAATTATCTCGGGCATGCAGAGAGATATAAAAAACGGTATAACGCACAACCGTGCAACTCCACCCAACTTAACGTGTGAAAAAAGACTTGCACAGGCATCCTTCTCCCTGCCGCCCTCCCCCCACAGGGTCTCCTCCCCAGTCTCATGGCTGTCCTTCCGCAGCACAGATAAGCACTGTCCTAAATTTGGTGTTGGTCATTCTCTGGTATGCCTTGATTCGTTGGCAACGTGTGCGCATGTGTCTAAACAACATTTGGTAAAGCGTTGCAGATTTATAAACCATACAGAAGAAATCTTGTGTGATCCTCTGTGCCTTGCTCTTTTCGGATGCTCGTGTGTATACAGCTCAAGTGCGTTTATTTTTCTAAAGTTATGTGAGATTCTGTTACACAGATATGCTTCAATTTATTTGTTTTTCTGGTGAGGAACATTTGCTTCTTGCTTTGATTTTTTTTTTTATTATAAAATGCTTCTATTTTGGGTACATAGCTCCTTGTGCATATGTATGAGATGGGTTTAAAGATAGGTTATCTAGAGAGGGAGGCAAACCCGTAAGAGACTCTTAAATACAGAGAGCAGACTGAGGGTTAATGGGGGGAGGGGAACTTGGGTGATGGGCACTGAGGAGGGCACTGTTGGGATGAGCACTGGGCGTCGCATGGAAGCGATGAATCACGGGAATCTGTCCCCGAAACCAAGAGCACACTGTCAACACCGTATGTTAGCTAAGTCGACAATAAATCATACTTAAAAAAAAAAGTGTAATTATTCGGTCATGAATAGATATTTCTTCAGTTTTTACCTGCTGATGTCACACTGCCTCCCAAAGTCATTACACCAATGAGAAAAGGATCCATAGTGTGTGCAAATTATGACCAAGTTGCATGGGCATTTTAACATTAGTTGTTGGCGTAATCAACCACATCAACCTATTAGAAATGGATCCACGTTCTCTCTAGCTCGTGCATGTTTTCGGTTTTTGCCAGTTTGCTTGGTGAGAAATCGTACCTAGTGGATTTGATAAAAGCCCTGTGATTATCTTTTTTTTTTACATTGTATTTATTTTTGAGAGAGAGAGAGAGAGAGAGAGAGCACAAGTGGGGGAGAGGCAGAGAGAGAGGGGGACACAGAATCCATAACGGGCTCCGGGCTCCGAGCTGTCAGCACAGAGCCCGACGCGGGGCTCGAACCCACGAACTGTGAGATCGTGACCTGAGCTGAAGTCGGACGCTTAACCGACTAAACCCCCCAGGCACCCCAAGCCCTGTGATTATCTTAATGCATGCAAGAAAGCACTCAGTACATTTTATTTACTGCTTATATTTTTTAAAAACTTAGAAAACTTTAAAACTTTCTATTTCATCGAAGCGTAGCAGCCATACAATGTCATATTAGTTTCAGGGTGCGACACAGTGATTCGACCGTTCTCTACCTGTGCTCAGCTCCCAAGTGGAGTCACCATCCGTCACCGTACGTCATTACAACATTACTGACTATACCCCCTACACTGTACTTTTTTATTTTATAAAAAATAAAATTTTTATTTTATTTTGTTTTATAAAATGAATGACTTGTTTATTTTATGACTAGAATTTTGTGCCTCTCCATCCCCTTGACCTGTCTCACCCATCCCCGCCCTCCCCGCCCCCTGATCACGCCTTGGCTCTTACCCAGTTATTCTCAACACCGGAACTACTCTGAATAGTATCCTGCAGTCAGGCTAAATGACCAGAACTCTGGCTTTCTGGCCTTCACTTAACTTTGTTCCTTGTAAAATCCCGTCGAGGGATTGCACTCTTGAGTCATTTGCCTGCCTTGCTGTGAGCGGATGCTTATTATCCTGGGCGTGTTGGGAAATTATTGAGGGGAAGTTTGGGTTTTGGACGCAAGAGTCCAGGCCCATCCGATCTCTTCTAGCGAATGGTCATTTTTAATCATGTGCACACTGTGAGTTTAGAGTATTTCCCCGTGTGACCTCATTTGTCAGGAAGTCTCCAGCCACTTTCTAGAAAGTAAAGCAAATAATCTGAGGTTGTGGGCCTTGGCTTTAATTTAATGCTCTCCAATTTGCCTCCTAAGGTCCCAGTTTCTTCTTGTATTAATTTATCCTGGCCTGTCTTACTGGGTGTTGTTTTTTTTTTAAATCATATTTAAGAAATAGTCTTTGGAGAACAGATCTGAGGTGGGTCACCTTGAGTCCATCCACACTGCTCTGGTCCTTCTGAACCAGACACTCAGTGTTGGGATCACAACGTTCGGATCTGACGCTTATGACCTTCTTCCCTGACTTTCCATGTCTCCAGGCCCCCTCAGTAAATTGTAAAATATTTGAGCCCCAGGGTCGGCCCTAACACCGCCTTCCTACCCACTTGGAGCCAGGAGGCATTCATGCAACAGTCACTCACGTAGCCTTACGTGACGGCCAGTTCCCCGATCTTATGCTAGACTGTGGCAGAAGAGACTGGAAAAGGGCTGCCCGCACTAGGCAGTTTGCTCAAAGTTGTGGACGTCTTCACGGACGCGGTTCTAGAGAAAGCTAAGATACGTGTTGCGTGTAGTCAGTCAACCAGACTTGAGTTCTGCCATTACGCGACTACATTTGATATGATGAATTAAACGTGTTTATAGTACGTGGAGTAGTGGGTTCCAGGGAGCAAACCAACTTTTCTAATCGTACGTGAGTCAGGAGTTTATCTCTTTTTAGATCAGGACAGTAGTAAAGGTATCATTGTTACTGGTGTTGAAAGGATCTTACTTAACTCTTCAGAAATGACGATGTTCTAATAATCGAAGCAATTTGAGGGATTACAAAGGAAAAGGTGAAAGAACTGAATTTTGTGCCACGGAAACCAGTACAACTAAAATAAAACGGAAAACTTTTAAAACTCAGAGAAATATTTGTGATAAATGTGATGGGCCAGGGTCGATAGAGACAGCGCATCATCCATGCTGAAAGACTGTGTAAATGTGTAAAGAAAATCCAAAGACACTTTACATAAAGAAACTGTGAGGGGCGCCTGGGTGGCGCAGTCGGTTAAGCGTCCGACTTCAGCCAGGTCACGATCTTGCGGTCCGGGAGTTCGAGCCCCGCGTCGGGCTCTGGGCTGATGGCTCAGAGCCTGGAGCCTGTTTCTGATTCTGTGTCTCCCTCTCTCTCTGCCCCACCCCTGTTCATGCTCTGTCTCTCTCTGTCCCAAAAATAAATAAATGTTGGAAAAAAAAATTAAAAAAAAAAAAGAAACTGTGATAGAAACTTGCCCACAATTCTGAGCGCCTGATGTCAAGAGATTACTTTTATTGATCTTTTGGAAAATTAAATTAAAGCACCAATAGGCTATCGTTTCAATCCTGTTTAAACTAGCAAAAGTTATTTTTAAAATGAAATCCGTGCCAGAGAGGTTGCAAGGAAAAGGGTATCTTGAAAACTGACTAATGATATTGTAAATCAGAATACTGCCTTTAAATAAAAGCATCTGTGTCTGTTAGGCCGGGAACTCACAACTGGAAACTTATCAAAAATAAACAAGTTGAGGGGCACCTGTGTGGCTTAGTCAGCTCAGTGTCCGACTTCCGCTCAGGTCACGATCTGGTGGTTCATGAGTTCGAGCCCCGCATTGGGCTGTGTGTTGACAGCTCGGAGCCTGGAGCCTGCTTCCGAGTCTGTGTCTCCCTCTCTCTCTGCCCCTCCCTCACACCTCAGTCTCTCTCTCTCAAAAATAAACAAACACTAAAAAAACTTAATGGCATTCTGCATTTTAGGTTTCAACGTGTCATCGTTACAAGGGAAATATTAGAAAAATTGAAATAAAATCTCGAGGAAAACCCCTTGGTCTATGGTTTTTGACCTTGTAAGTTTAGAAGCCATGCTCTGCAGTATTTTTTCAAACAGTGAATCATTACGGGTATAAATACATTTTTCTCTGTACCCATAACCAATCCTATTTCCTTCTCTTCCTCTCCATGAGAAACCACAAACCTAAATTTGCGGCTTTTATTCACATGCTTTTACTATGATTTTAAAAGCCATAGAAACTTTTACTGTGTATGTATGTATTCTTACATCGTACGTAATATTGCCGTGCAGACTTTGGAATGTTGTAAGTTGACATCTTTTTTTTTTAATGCATCATCCATGGAGTAAAACTGTCAGCAATTGGATATGCTTATAGTCAGCTTTACTCCCTACTGACAAATCACTTGTCCTCTTAGTCCTTGTCCTCCTGTGATAATCTTTAAAAAAAATTTTTTTTAATGTTTTTACTTATTTTTGAGACAGAGACAGACAGAGCTTGAGGGGGGAGGGGCAGAGAGAGAGGGAGACACAGAATCCGAAGCAGGGCTCAAACTCACAGACTGCGAGATCATGACCTGAGCCGAGGTCGGACGCTCAACCGACTGAGCCATCCAGGCGCCCGCCCCCCCCCCCGCCTTTTTTTTTGCCCTTCGCTCTTGAATGAGACGGAGTAAAAAATCCTATATTAACACTTATTTTTTCTCATCACTTTGAAGATATTACGGCAAATACCTTCGGATCTGTGAAGACGACCCTGGAGACTCAAGTGTCATTCCTTTGTAGGTCAAGTATCTTCCTTCTCTCGTTACTTTAATTGTGTTCTTTCGCCTTTGGTGTTCTGTAGTTTCACTAATAAAGAGTCCATGATGGTTAATTTTATGGGACTAATTTGACTGGGCCACTGGGTCCCCAGATACTCAAAGATGATTGCAGGTCTGTCTCTCTGAGGGTATTTTGGGGCGAGGTTAACACTGAGTTGGTAGACTGAGAAAATCCGATTGCCTTTCATGATGTGGGTGGGCTCCATCATCCAATCTGTTGAAGACTTGACTAGACAAAATGCTGACCTTCCCAGTGAGAGAGAGCTCTCCTGCCGGGCGGCCTTCCAGCTGGAACCCCAGGTCTCCTCTTGGTTCTATGGCCGCTTCCAGCCTTCACACTCCAACTGGGACGCCATTTTGGCAGATCTGGGACTCGCCAGCCTCCATAATCAGATGGGCCAATTTCTTACGATAAACCTCTCTACATATATGTGTATATATTTCCTATTGGCTCGGTTTCTCTGGAGAACGCTGACCACTACAGAATTCAAGTGTGTGGATCTCTAACCTGCTTAGAACTTTGATGGTTTACTCATCTGAGAATTCTTTCTTTCAGTCATCTTGAGAATTCTCTACCATCATCTCTGAAAACATCTCTGGCATTCTCTCTGTCTTCTTCGGGCGCTTTGACTGAGGGTATGCTGGATGTTCCCCTTCTGTGTTTCACACCCCGTCATGTTCCTTTCCTCTTCCCTAGCTCATGGATCTAGCCGTGTTCTAGGTAATCCTCACGTCTACCTCCCGCTTCACGCGTTTGCTCCCATAGACTTCATCCAATATGCTGCTTTTTCCTCTATTTTCAGTGACTGGATTCTTACTTCTAGAAGCTATTATTTGGTTCATTTCCAGATCTGCCTCCTTTCTTCATAATGTTTCAGAATCCTTTTCTGTCTCAGAATTTCAAATAGCCATAGAGCTTTTCTCTTGTTCTCATGTCTGAAACTTGGGGGAGTGCTAATGTTCATGCGTACAGAGTCTCTGTCGTGGATAGTCTCCCCTTTTGTTGTTTTCACCCTGGCCTCTTTTTCTATGGGAAGCGAGTGTGGCCTGGGTGGTGGCGATGTCCTTCCAGAGGGATTTGCTCTTGTTCTTGGAAGGGGTCCCCGGAGGATCACCTCCCCGAGACCCCTCCTTAGGCTTCTTCCCCAGCAGGTGGGCTCCCACACCACACACAGTATAATTTTAGATGACAAATGCTGGGTGCGTACATCAGGTGTTTATTTCTCAGCTTTCTTTTCACCAAGAGACCAGGGAGAGATATGGCCCTTGGGTTCTCTCCTCCAGTAGATCGATCCTTCTAGTTTCCTTCTTCCATGTGGATGTAGCCCTTGGAGAGCCCTGGCTTTAATCTGAGAGCTCAGCTCCACCTCTCTGCTCGCATGGACCCCAAACCTCACTCCATATGCATGAACAGAAGTTAAAAATTGCCTGGGCACACGGGTGTCGCATTTAGGGTCCTGCACATACCCATGACTGTGGGGGCTGCCATGGGCATAGCATAGTTTTTCTTCTGCCGAAACCAGACTGTCATTGCATGGTATGTCTGCGTGATAAGGTTTCGTATGTGGAGCTTTCTCGACTTAGGCGAAAGCTTGGTGCGGGAGGAAGAGATTGTGGGGTACAGCAAGTGATGAGAAAGTGGCATCATAGTTTTTGAGACAGGAGAACAGTTCAATTTTCTCCTGTCAAACAACTGGGTGTTTTAATAATCCCAGCCTTTTAAAGTCTCAGACTTTTAAGTTTCCTTACATCTTTGACATGATTCCTCTTTGCAATTCCACCCACTCTTTATGAGAATAATAGTGTGCTAATGCTCTATTCTTCGGTGCTTTTTCTTCGGAGAACTCCAAGCACTTTATAGACATTGCCACTTATCCTGAGGACACCTTGGCATGCTGCGGAAGCGAGTTTGTTGGTAGAAAAGTCGGTTTCATGGAGAACGAGGACCAGCCAGCCCAACGCAACACCGCTGAAAACAGAATACCGGATTACACCGTGAATGAGTCCGCACAAGTGCAACCACAAAATAGGAAGAGCCTCTCCTCTTCATCTCGGCCCGAAGAAGCTCTTTGTAACCTAAGGTGATATGTGCAAAAAGTAAATCACCATCCTGGCTATCCTTCAAGGAATAGCTTCTTGCCTGGTTCTGTTTCACAGATCAGGTGTTGACGGGGCACGGCTGGCGAGGTTGGCAGCAGGACGAGAGCACGGCTTACGTGGCTCGTTGTAGCGGGAAGGAAACCGGAGCATCTGGAGCGCTGACCACTACTGTGTTGGGCATGTGGGGGCATGCGTTCCTGGAACAATGCAGCGTTCGTTGGCCATGAGAACCGTTGAGATTTAGAGCAGGTGGAAGTTAATCGTCCAGACCAGGAGCTGGCATCGCAGAGAACTGTCACTGGGGAGCAGGGGTCTAAGAGCCAATATACCAGCAGACCCCTTAAGAGAGTTGTCAAGATAGGAAAGCCTGCCAGGGTGTCATTTTGGGTTGGCTTCCACCAGGGAAAACCTATATGGTAAAGCAGGGGGGGAAGGCATGGAATAACAGACGAGATAAGGTGGTTCTTGTGAGAAAGCCAAGTCCAGTTCCTCTGGCTGTGTAAACAATCTCCTCGTCACGCTCCCTGACAGCCACGGCCAGCGAGAGGACAGGATGAGTTCATTCACCCACAGTGAAAGGGCGTTTCCTCTGGGGTCCGTCCGCACCAGGGCTGGGTGCACCTGTCACTTTCTGATAAGAGAACTCCAATGGTCCACGCCCAAACCAAAACCAGGAAAGTTAATTTTGTGAACTTCCCAGAAAGAGATCTGAAAACCATGGTCTTATCTTGAATAGCTGTTTCGCCAAAAACACAGAGATATCGTCACTGGCCACTTCTTACCCTGATTCTTGATTCTGGGTAAAACTTTCATGTAAAATACTGAGCCTGCTGTGTATCTGCTTTACTGCGAAGATGGCAAGCAAGTCTCCTTGAGCACTTACTGTGTGCTAGACATGGGGCTGAGTGTCAACGCCCGAACTCACAGTCTTCACAGCGGTACCGTCCGGTTCCTCCATGTGGCAGATCAGGAAACTGAGGCACGGGAAGATTAGATAAGTCGCCCATGACTACACTGCTAAAAGGGGGCAGGGGGGCGCCTGGGTGGCTCAGTCGGTTGAGCCCCTCTGACTCCTGCACAGGTCCTGATCTCACGGTTCGTGAGTTCGAGCCCCGCGTGGGGCTCGATGCTGCCAGCCCGTCAGCACAGAGCCCGCTTCAGATCCCCTGTCCTCCTCTCTCCGCCCCTCCCCTTCCCCGGCTTGAACTCTCCTCAAAATAAAATAAATATTTAAAAAATAAATAAAAATCAGTAAAAGCAGGGAGAGCCAGGGTTCAGGCTGGAAGTGTTGTGCTAGGAGGTGGGCATGTCACTGTTCTGCAGTATTTCCTGGGACAATAACGCTTAATTGCCCCTAAGACACACTCAGGTTTTAATACCACGTGTTTATCGGCTAGCTGTTACTGTTTTAAAGTAACTGTTAGGTTTCCTTTTTTTTAAAATTTTTTAAATTTTTATTTATTTTTAAGAGAGAGAGAGTGAGACAAAGTGTGAGCGAGGAGGGGCAGAGAAAGAGAGGGAGACACAGAATCCGAAGCAGCTCCAGGCTTCGACCTGTCAACACAGAGCCCGATGCGGGACTCGAACCCGTGAACCCCTGAGATCATGACCTGAGCCGACGTTGGATGCTCAACCGACTGAGCCACCCAGGCGTCCCTAGGTTTCCTTTTTACAAAAATACATATTGATGGCAGCTTGTCCATGCCCCCTCCCCCGCCCGCAGTTACTAAGGCAAAACCCTGGAGTCCTTCTCTCTGACAGTTGGCCCCCAGCCACACTTGTCTTTGTGATTCTTACAACACGCCAGGCACACTGTCGCCTGGGGACCTGAATCCTTGATGCTTCTGCCCCGACCCTCGGCCCCCCGAAGCCCACACGGCCCTCCCCTCTTCCCTGCGCGGCTCTGTTCCTACACCCACGTGACTCTGTTTACTCCTTTCGGGATTTTCCGCCCGTTTCTTGTACCCCAGTCTTGCTTTCTGGGTTGGCTTGACGTTTTGCTCATCTTTTCATTGGAATGCATCTTGTAGGAATTCGCTTCAAGAAATACATGTAGGTAGCACATTGAAAACATATGCATCCATATGTGACTTTCACTTATTCATTTACATACATATATATACATCTGTCTATTCGTTGCCTTCCAAAGACAACTTATCACAACCGAAATGGGTCGCTGTCTTCTGGATGGTGATTTTACCCAGCATTCTGGCGCTAGTCTCCTTTGCCCTTTCAAGTAACCTGGGAAATGTCGGTATTGCTGTTGTTGAATAGTCCACAGCAGGTGTGGTTGTTTGAGACCTGGTAGGGGGACTCACGAGGACTGTCAATGTGTGCCCTTTACAATTGTTTGAAAAGGCGCCCCTATTTATTTATTTATTTATTTATGCATGCATGCATGCATGCATGCATCATGCATGCTAAATGCTGATTTATTTATTTTGAGAGAGAGTGAGCCGACATGCGAGTGGGGGAGGGGGGAGAGAGAGAGAGGGAGAGAGAGAATCCCAAGCAGGCTCCCCATTATCAGTGCAGAGCCTGGCAGGGGGCTCGATCTCATGAACCGTGGAATCATGACCTGAGCCGAGATCAAGAGTTGGAGGCTTAACCGGCTGAGCTGCCCAGGTGCCCCAAGGCCCCCCTTTGTAAAGAAATCGCTACTGGCCATCACTACTCTAGGCCTTGCTGAGCATGGGGCTTTAAAACATCTAAGTCACAGGCGTATTAAGACTCTGACCACATCGGTACAGTGATCCGTAGGGACTTTGGATCCCTGTTACCCATCTGAGTTCTCAAGTCAGGTGAATATTTATTACTACCCCCCGCCCCGCCCCGGGGTAGGAACAGGTGGTGAATGTTTGTTATTTTATTATCTTGATTTATCTTGAAATGTCTCCCAACACGATCCTTGTTTAAAAACACATTTCCAGTTCTCCATGTCAGAGAAGGTTACTTCAAATAATTCGTCCAGATATTCTGATGTTTCCTTTCATCCCCTCACGTCTGTAAGTCAGGAGAACAAAATCAGGATGAGAAAATACCACTGCTATATTTTGGGGATTTTCCATGCAGAGAAGGTTGATGTTTAATTTCACTGAAATTGAATTTTCACTGCTTTAAATATATCCATTTTCCCCCTAACCTCTCCTTAATTAGCTCCATTCCAAATAGCTGTACTTTCTTTTATATTAAATGTCTATAACGCTTACATAATATGAATTAGCTAATAGAGAAAAGCAGAGTCTGAACAAATGAAGGACTCGGGGTCTAACTCCGCCCAAGGGATGTGTTCTCTTTGGCCCCAGAAGTGGTTTAAATTTCCCTTGAGGACGTCAGTGTCTTTGGATGTGGTCCGCGGCCTCTCTGAAGCCAAGGCCACCTTCCCTGCTGTCTTCTTTGGGCCGTTTCACACCTCCCTGCATCCGACTCCACTCTGGGTGGCTGACAGGTGCCTTTTGCTCCCGCTGCCCCCAGGCACTGCCCTGTCACTCACAGTCTCAAGGGGTGGGTTTCGCCTGGTGGAAAGCGGCTTGTTGCAATCCCAGACCGATCCTTTGTCTTCAAACCGTCGCATTTCCCAAAATGTGTATTGTTTCTGGCAAGCTCCAAGTGGAAGCAGAAAAGCCAGTGTCAGGGTACCCACATGTCACTCCTGAGGGGAGGGGTGAAGGCAGTCTTATACTTGTGTCCTCCTCTCCCACAGGGAGATGTGTACCAGGAGCTGTTCTGGGGGAGCATGAGGAGTAGCCAAATAAAATGAAAGAGAGAGAGAGAGAGCACCAGTTGTCCTGATGGGGAGCACTGAGAAGGAGCCCCAGACTCTTGGCCAGGGGACAGACTTCCTCCGGGTGATGGGCATCGGGAGAGACCGCAGGTGCACAGAACTCCTGCCATGCACCCCCATCACCACTGTTGTCCCTTCTGAAAGGCGTGTGTGAGCTGAGGTGGGCGAGTGTTCCTTGCACTGTTGGATTTTTGCCTAGTTTACTGCTAAAGACTGAGACCTAGTTGTCTGAGAAAAAACCAAAACAAAACAAAACAAGGGGCACCTGGGTGGCTCAGTTGGTTGAGCGTCTGACTTCGGCTCAGGTCATGATCTCTTTGTTCCCGAGTTCCAGCCCTGCATTGGGGTCTGTGCTGGTAGCTCGGAGCCTGGAGCCTGTTTCAGGGTGTGTGTGTGTGTGTGCGTGTGTGTGTGTGTCTTTCTCTCTCTGCCCCTCCCCCACTCATGCTCTGTCTTTCTCTCGCTCTCCAAAAAAAAAAAAAAACATTAAAAAAACACATTAAAAAAAAACCCAAAACAAACAAACAAAAAACCCAAACTTAAAGCCATTTCTCTTCTTTCTTTCTGAAAACTCACAAAGCAGCTTTGAATTTTGGTCTTTTCAGCAGCATAAGATGAAAAGCAGCTGGTCCCCCCCAAAGTCCTCAATTTTCTTTGGAAGCATGGATTATTCAAGTTAAGTTTCATTAAATAAACCGACATGTCAAGAGTTTTTCTTGCAGTGAATCAAGTGATTGACCAAGAAAGCAAATGATTTATTCATGTCTTTTATAATTTTTGATCTTCTAACCCATCTTCCTCCTATCAATTCCCCCCCAAATTTCCATGGACATTTTGGATTTTTGGGTGCAGCATGGTGACCTCTGCCTTCGGAAGAGAAACCGTAAGCTGGCCCATTCCTGGGACACTCCCATGGCCCTCCGTCAACGTGGGGTCGGCTTCTTATAGAGGTTCCTTCCCAGACCCTGAAATCTTTTAGAGACAGGTTGGAAGAGAAAAGAGACAGCTAGAATCGTCTTCAGGGGACGCTTGGGTGGCTCAGTCGGTTAAGCGTCCAGATTCAGCTCAAGTCATGATCTCGCGGTTCGTGAGTTCGAGCCACACGTCGGGCTCTGTGCTGGCAGCTCGGGGCCTGGGGCCTGCTTTGGATTCTGTGTCTCCCTCCCTCTCTGCCCCTCCCGCACTCACTCTCTCTCTCTGTCTCTCTCTGTCTCTCTCTGTCTCTCTCTGTCTCTCTCAAAAATTAATAAACATTAAGAAAAAAAAAGAATTGTCTTTACAAAAATCGCTGGGCTCCTGCAGAGGCCCGTTGCCTTCAGCAAGCTCGGGTTGCACACCATTCACTGGGCAGTGTTTTGGTTTCTCCGACAAGCCCTGCACACTGACTTCTGACCAAGGCTCCTGAGTAAGAGTCGTGAGACAACATTCGGTAAAATTTGGCCTCAACTTCAGTATGTGCGTCCGAGAAGGAAAGAAGCGTCAATCCCCAAGAACCTCCCCTCTGTGTTAGCCACTGAGCTCGTGTGGCCCGTGCTTCTGTGTGAAGTCGGGCCTCAGCTGCTCCCCGGGGTCTCTGGTGTGCGGGCATCACCGCCGGGAACACGTCCGGTGCCTCCGGGGGGACCCTTTCCGTTTGGACCATCCATCGACACGGCGCTGCGCGTCTATTCTGTTCTCCCTAGACTGGCCCATGCGCCCTTGGGGTTATTTTTTGTTCCGTTGGTTGGGACACGTTTGGCCTTCTCTGTAATCTCCAGTCTGGTCACAAGTGGAGAATGTTTTCCCAAAGGGAAACATCAGCGTGCCCACCTTGGGTAGGTGACTCTTGGGAAACGCCGCTCTACGTGCTGAGCTCGGCAAGGGGCATCCGCTGTCACTCTGCACCCCAGGGGAGAGGGGAAGGGCGGGTCCGGCCCAAGGAAGCTGATTCTCAGGGTGAGGTGGGGTCTGAACACAGTCTCCCACCGCCCCGCTCACACGGGAACCAAGCAGAGGCAGCTGGCCCAGACCCCATTCGAACTTGGAACCGCTGACTGGTGGCAGACCTCCCCGCCCCCCCGCTTTCCCCTCACACCCCGAGTTTTTGCCGGCATTGCTCGGATGATACCATCTGGCTCATCATTTATTTTGCTTACTTATAAGCCCAGCTATACTTACTACTAATATAAAATGTTGAGGGTCCCCATCTAACTGTTGAGGATAATTCTTTTACCCCAGGGGGGGGAACAATTTCATTTTTGCTCACATGATAGGGTTTTACAATTCTGTAAGATATTTCCTAACTTATTTGTGTGATTGCTTCAGATAACAGAGACCCACTAGAGTCCCTGGATTCTCCCGCCCTCTTTTCCTCCACGAGCTGGGAGTCGCAGAACGCGACCCGCCTCGTGACCAGTCTCTGTTCTTCGAACCCCAGACATCTATCCCGTAAACCGTATGGCTCCTTGGTTTTTCCTCTTCCTGCCTGTCCCGCATATGCGTAGTGATGCAGTCTACTCCGTGCTCATCTGTACTCAGTCAGGTAGAAACAGCTGTTATTTATTCCTAAGACCACACTCTCCCGGCAATGAGGGCCGGCCTCTGAAGAAGGCGGATCGCGCTGCTTTAACTCCACTCACACAGCGCGCACAGCGCGGGCAGGAGCCTTCAAAGCCCTGGAGCTCACTCCTTCCCCTGCCAGATTCCTTAAAAACGGCCACGTCGGATGTTTGCAGACAAAGGAGATGTCTTGCTGGAGACAAGTAGGACCCACCCTGGGCTCAAGCGTAGCAGAAACACTGTGTGTTTTGGGGAAGCAAGGTGGACAGAAGGCAGCAGGTGCAGGGCACGGCTCCAGTTACACGGTACCCGGAACGGATAAGCGAGGATGGTTGATTTTTCTAGTAGGTACAAGGGGCACCTGGGGGCTCGGTCGGTTGAGCGTCTCTTGATTTCGGCTCAGGTCACGATCTCTCGGTTCTTGAGTTCGAGCCCCATGTCAAGCCCTGCACAGACTACAAGGAGCCTGCTTGGGACTCTCTCTCTCTCTCTCTCTCTCTCTCTCTCTTTGTCTCTCTCTGTCTCTCTCTCTCTCCTCTCTCTCAAAATAAAGTAATAAAAAAAAAAAAAGGCAACGACCAGTTTAAGAAGAACAAGAAACAAGAAACAGCCCTGTACTTTCAGGGACACGAACCAAGTCCTTGCGTCTGATGTACGAGCCTCATGTATCCTGAAAATTACGCACCAGGAGGAAATCCTCTTTAGTGAGTGGCCCCCGACGTCTCGGCCCTCCGCGTCCCTGGACAGGGAGCCTGTGTCTGCTTTGGTGGGAAAGACAGCCCTGGGCGCCTGTGTCGTCCGCGTGATGATCTGTAGTCTCCTGACTTCCGAATGCTGCACCTGCTTCCCTGTGACTCCCCCCTGCGTTTCTCCTTCTCCCCGATCGTTGGTAGTACAGGGAAATTCGAGCAAACTCATTACCCTTGTGCACGCATCTTAGAGGAATGATGAGGGGTGATTGAAGCAACTTTGGAATTTCCCTGGGCAAATGCAAAGGCTAGGACTTGGTGGTTCTCACAACGATATCAAAAAGAAGCACTTCCGATTTCCTGTTAGCAAAGGCAAGATCACAAGCCTGGGTCTTAGCCAGTCTTTTTCCAAGTCTAGCTGCCTACCCACGGGTCCCCCGGGGTGGTGGTAACAGGAGTGACCGTGGATTTTGCGTGTCTCTCATCCTGCCTCATTTCCTCGCTGCCTCCCACGTCTGTGACGCTCTGTCTCCAAAACGGCCCCGGGGAGAATAGGAACGATTTTATAACCTCCCTTGATAGATGCAAAATCTGAGCCCCTGGGAAAGTAGACGAGGTGACATTTACTGTCCTGTTGCAATTTTGCGATTTGAAATAAAGTGCCCAGATTTGCGTGGCGAGTATATGGCAGCCGCCCAGGCTCCCGTCTTCCCAGGGTGAGGCCCCTGCCTGCACACAGAAGAAGGTCCCTTACGCTCGTGACCGAGTGACACTCAGCTGTGTTTTCCTCTTACTTTTGATGGGCTGCAGGCTTGCACTTGAAGCCTGTGGCCTTTGCTGGAGAACGTGAATGGTCCTGCTTCTGGAACGGCTTACATAATTCATGGCGTGCGTTTCTCAGCGAAATAAAGTTCTTTTTTTTTTCTTTCTTCAGCATCTCACAGAGAGCTTTTATTATTTGAATAAAATTCATAGACTGACCTCCAAGGGAAAAAGAAAGAAATAATCAAACCTTTATTTGATTCCTTGGCCGTTCCCACACCCTCACAAATTGGCTTGAAAGTGTTTAAGTAACCAATTGGAGGCAGCTAATCAGAAACAGCCTCTGTTTTGTCGACAGAGCTCAAAACGAGATAGTTAAAATTCATGTCCTACCTGACTGCTCTGGAAAAGGCTAAGGGTTATTCGTCTCACCGCTGTTTTTAAAGGATGGAATTTAAAGTATAGGATTGTTAGCAACGGCAGCAAAATGTGCTCTCCTTTGATCCTTGCGGGTTTCAGAATTCACGCCGCCCCACAGGGGCTCCTGAGCCGGCCAGACAGGAGCTGGGATCCCCGGGTACTGCTTGCTGCCCCTGCCATCCGGAGCAAGGGGCAAGTCCCTCCAACTGGGCGTGAGTGAGTGGGCTTTGAAGTGAAAAACGACAATGAATCTGGCCTATTTTTGTAGGATGGGTCATGTTTTAAATGTAAAGGACTCAGAGATCTTTGTGCGCCCGGTGGCAAGCACCCTGTCGTGCACTGAGCAAACGGGGAGAGAGAGCACGTAAGGGCAGAAGTGGGCACAGGAGAGACAGGAAGTAATCGGGGATCAGCGGGAGTAGATCTCAGAATTGTAACTAGACCCGGGTCAGAGTTCCACGGCCTGGCCTCAGCGGGGGACACTCCCCTCCTCTGAGCCACCGCTGGCTGCCGCGGGACCGTGGCTCGCACCGCCGCCTTTGAAGCTGTTACCTGTGTGTTGGTCTCGTGCCCCAACTGGACTGGGGGTAACCAGAGGTCTGGGGTGTGAGGGCTAATCGTTTGCTTTCTTCTCGAAAGCAGAGGGTGTGTTCTCTCATCAGTGTGTTCACATTGGGTTGTATCGAATCAAGAGGAATTACGTTGAATTCAAACAAAAATGCGCCTGGGCGGCTCAGCTGGTTAAGCGTCCAACATCGGCTCAGGTCATGATCTCAGGGTCTGTGAGTTCGAGCCCCGTGTCAGGCTCTGTGCTGACAGCTCAGAGCCCGGAGCCTGCTTCGGATTCTGTGTCTCCCTCTCTCTCTGCCCCTTCCCCGCTCACTCTCTGTCTCTGTCTCCCAAAAAAAAAAGCAAATACACTTAAAAAATTTTTTTTGATGTAGTTCAAATTAAGCTTCTGGGTGCAAAATACATATCTGTTTATTCTGGAATAAACAGGATTATGGCAGGATTCGTAAGATCAGTAGACCGTGCCTCGGTACCTGCAAAGTTGTAGCATGCTGTTCGCTCTGGGTTTTCAAGGCGCTCGGTAGAACTTTGCATATACCAGACTTCACAAGGATCTTACCTCGCCTGGCATTATTCTGGAATGAATGTGAGTTAACATTAATGATAGTGTCAGAGGTTCGAGCGAATGCAGCGGGATTAGGTGAAAGGGAACCACCTTCTGCTTTCCACAGATAATGGTGAATATAGCAAAGAAAACCCATCTTACGTGCTTTTTGTGACAACACCGGATGTGCCTTTGGACTAGATTTCCATGAAATTTATATAGTGTCACGATGAGATTCATCGGGTGGAATGTGCTGACATCATCATGTAAATCATTCTGTGCCGCTTGAAAAATTGGGGACAAATGCATTTGCTTAAACATGCAAATTTGTAGTTTCGTGCTCATGGAAGAAATGACTTTGGAGTCCCTAGGTTTAGGAGATAGTTGAAACGTCCTGAAACGTGTAATTTCAGCATCAGCGATATACGGCTCGATGTGGCGAGACTGTAGCAAGGAATTCTCAGAGGAAATTTTTAGTAGCTTTGGGAGTTTTCTTAGGCACTTAGATTCCCTTAATTTATATACTGGCATCTTTTTTATAGGCTGTCTTCACCTCGTCATTTAAAATACACTCAATGAGCGCGTTAAAAAGAAGAGCAGAGCTGTCCGAGACAATGTGTGCCGATGGGTCCGGAACAGCCGGAAAGGCTTCCTCCTGGTGCAGGGGCACAGAGAGCCGCTCTCAGCCGTGAGTGAGTGTCACAGGGGCGGTCAGTGAATATCCTGTTCTGTTTACTCTTCCTACAAAGGAGCTGTTTACCAGAAAAAGCATCTGGATCGTATTGCTTTTTAATTCATTGTGGACCAGTGATGGAATCTGGAAGCACTTATGTCAGAGGCTCTCAGAACACGGACAGGAAATAAGAGTGACAAAAGTCCCTCTCTCTCCGGGCAGTTGGGCCGTTTAAGCCTACCATTCTTCTCAGGAAACTCTCCTGGGTCTTCATTCAGACCCCAAGTGTCATTTACCTTGAAGCAAATAAAAAACAATGCAGTGTTTTCAAGCAAAGGAGGAGTGACTGGATGGGGGATGAAATCATTCCGCACCGAACACCCAAATCAAATATTTTTGAAGTGTGCTTTCCTGGCCACAGGTTCAAGGGAAGTGACGAGAGGCAGTAAGTCCTAAACACTTCACACAGGGAGCTGGTCTCAGTCAGAGCGAGGAGACCCTCCAACCTGCCCTCCTGTCCCACCCCACAGGGACCTCGTTCCAATCCTCCTAGGGCGAGGCTGTGCATTTCGTCCCTGAATAGCCTAACTGGAATTAGAAAGTCCTTCTTTCTATCCGGCGGACCAGTCTCCGCTTAACATTTTTTAAACACTTCCCTTTGAAAAAAATCTGATAAATTACTGTTTTGTATGACGTTCTTAAATTCTGAGACTGTTTACGGGCAACCGTACATAAGGCCCATGTGATTTCTTTGCCGTTTTCAAGATTCTGCGTGAACGCAGTCAGGGACCTCCTTAGACCTGGGGTCTGAGAACAGTCCGGCGGAAGTGGCCCGGCCAGAGCGCATGGTGGTCTGGACTGTCTTCCACTTCTTGAGAATGGATTTGCATTTCATTCACCCATGGCGGTGCCTTACCTCTCGGCAATCACGTCAAATCATTGGTTCAATGAGCTAAAAACTACCCAAAATGCCTCGCCAGGCCTTCCTTCAAGAGGATGACTGTTTCCCCAGGTCGGGCAACTCCCGTGTTATCTAAGGGCGTTGCTCAGAGTGTTAGATACATTGGTGTTGATTTCAGCCATTGTGTATTATTAATTATTATATTCACATTCAAACTGGAAGTTGAGAAATAACTCACAGGACATTCATGATACGAGGCTTGATTTTAGGAGAATTTCGGATAGGGGTGGTTTTTTTGTCCCATTTTTTATTCCTTTTTGTTTCTTCACACTGTTTAAATACTTTTTAGAGCAGGGCTACTGTGTGATTTCCAGTTGTCTCTGGTAAGCTGCCCTTGGTAAAGTGGTACGTGGGCTGAAATCCACCCCATTCTGCCCTGTGCTGGCCTGGGGCTGCTCTGTGCCAAAGGGGCACCTTTGCCTACACACATTGGGGATTGTATAAGCTGGTGGTGACCCTGAATGTGACCACACTGGAATTCTGAGAATTATAGATAAGTCAAAAAATCACCCCAAACTGTATATACTACCATTAAAAAATTTTTTTTTTTAATTTTTATTTTTGAGAGAGACAGAGAGAGACAGAGCGCAAGCAGGGGAGGAACAGACAGAGAGGGAGACACAGAATCCGAAGGGGGCTCTGGGCTCCGAGCTATCAGCACAGAGCCCGACACGGGGCTTGAACTCATGAACCATGAGACCATGACCTGAGCCGAAGTCGGATGCTTAACCGACTGAGCCACCCGGGCGCCCCTGTATACTATCATTTTTTAAAAATCAAACAAAACTTGGGTGCCTGGGTGGCTCAGCTGGTTAAGCATCCGACTTCAGCCCAGGTCATGATCTCGCAGGCAGTGAGTTCAAGCCCCACATCGAGCTCCACGGTGTGTGGAGCGTGCTAGGATTCTCTTTCCCTCTCTCTCTCTCCCCCCTCCACTTGCACATGCTCTCTCTCTCTCTGTCTCTCTCTCTCTCAAAATAAACAGATAAACTTACAAGAAAAAAAGGAAGGAGATTCTGACACATGCTATAACATGGATGAACCTTGGACGTTTTGTAAAGTGAAATAAGCCAGTCATAAAAGGACAATGGGGTATTGCGTGATTCCATTTATATGAAATTCCTACAGTCGTCAGACTTGTAGAAACAGAAAGCAGAATCGTGGTTTCCACAGGCCGGCGGAGAACATGGGGGGTCAGGGGTTAATGGGCACAGGGGTTCGGCGTTAGAAGACACAGCGTGTTGGAGATGGACGGTGGTGATGTTCGAACAACCATGCGAATGCACTTCATGCCACAGAGCCAAGCCCTTTAAGATGGTTGAAATGGTAAATGTCGTGTCATATACATTTACCACAGTTTTTTTTTTTTTTAATTTTAAATGAGCAATAGTCATTGAAAAGACTTTGGGGGCGCCTGGATGGCTCAGTCGGTTAAGGGTCCGACTCTTGATTTCGGCTCAGGTCATGATCTCAGGGTTCCTGAGTTCAAGCCCCGCGTTGGGCTCTGTGCTGACAGTGTGGAGCCTGCTTGGGATTCTCTCTCTCCCTCTCTTTCTCTGCCCACCCCACTCACTCTCTCATGGTCTCTCTCTTAAAATAAATAAATAAACTTAAAAAAAAAAAAGACTTTGGTCTACAGATAGCTCTTTTCACTCAGACGTTCAAAAGCATCTTGAGTGCCTCCCCTCTCTTTTCTTCAGGACAGAATTCTCTGGTCTTTGCCCATGTCTTTGTTTTTCCTACCTTGTTCTCAGGCCTGATCCTCTGAAACCTGCCTGTAACAGACGCTGGCACCGCTCCCACCTTCCTCCCACAAGGTCAGGTGCTTCCCCCCCCAACCTCAGCACCCGTGTCCCTGGGTGTCCAGGGGGCCGAGCCTCACCCGGAAGCCCCCTCCCCACCTTGCCCTGCAACACACGAGAGCAGATTCAAACAGTAAAAGAGAAGGAAGGAGCCCGCTGTATAAAGGCATCATGCTGTGAATTTCACACACCAAATCAGTTGCAAGTAACCTGTGAATGTCACAGCTGTGCAAACTTACAACCCAGGCCTCAAAGGTCAGAGGGACTCCCCGACTCGACTCGTGGTTGGTGTCGGTCCGGGCGGGGACAGGCAGGACCTTCACCTGGGCTTCCTGAGTCTGGATGAGAGGATGACTCCGTGGTCTTTCTGTGAGACTTCCGTTCTCATTGTTTGTTCTCGGCGTGTGTCGGCTGCCGTGCGGCCCAGGCTCTAAGGGGGAGGACGTCCGCGGTAAATGAGCCTGCATTTAATGTCACAGTCAATCCCAGTCGCTTTGCACAGAAGAAAGGGAACTCTACCTGCTCTGGTGGAATAGAATAAGGCCCCGGGGGAGAGCAATTTGCAGCAGTAACTGTGGAGCCACGGGAGAAGCCCTTAGGTGCCTGGGAAGTGAGGACTGAGCTCCAAACCTTCCCGAACACTGTGCCCGGCAGCTGGCAGCCTGGAGGAAGGAGGCTCCCCAGCGCCTTAGAGGATTTCCTCATCCCCACGTCCTGTGAGGCAGGTTTATACTGCCTTCATGCATCTGGCTGGCCTTCTAGGCCACCTAACCTCTCCCACGCTGAAAGAGGCTCGGCGTGTGCTATGTGTGTGAGCGTGTCTGCGTGCGTGTGCACCTGTGTGTGTGCACCTGTGTGTGTGCGTCCTCTCCACCTCCCCTCGCTCCCCTGCTTCTCCCTTCCGTACTCACGGAATCTGTTCCTTTCCTGCAGGCTCCTTCTCCTTCAGGGGAACTTGCCCTTTTCGGTGGCCCCGAAACACAACATTCCTGGAATCCGCTGAATGGTTGATGTGGGGGGAGAAAATGTCTCGATGCAACATTGGCTCAAATTTAGGCGATGCTCCTCGGACGCTCCTGGCGCTCCCGTTGTCTGATGTTGAGAGCGTGGGCAGGGTGTGGCTCCAGGGTGAATGTTTTTGATCTTATTTAAAAAAATTTTACATCGTGATTTTCATCCTGATAAAAATCGGGTCGCTTGTCTCAAAAACTTTCATAATTTGTATGTCCCTAAACCTCACCAGTTTGGGGTGTGAACAGGGCACAGTACATGAACCCCACGTGAGGGTCAGCGGCCCCCAGCCCCCACCGAGGGCTCACCGAGGGGCCGCCTGGCTCCAGTTCTGGCTCAGCATCCTGTCCTGGCTGCCAGCCCCGTCCACCAGGAGCCCAGCGCTCTCCTGCGGCCGTCCTGCTCGGGGGCTCCCGTCCAGGGTCTGTCTGTCCCTCACAGCCGTGCAGCATTCTGGAGGTCCCCTCCCGGGACCTTCTTCTCGATAAGTTGCTGCCTGGGGGAGTCAACCTGAACCCAGAGCGACACCTCTTGTGCTCACCCATACACACACACACACACACACACACACACACTCACTCACACACACACCCTTGTGTGCCCCTGCGGTGAGATCGGTTCATACAGCCATCACTTTTATGTCGAACAGTAACTGCCCCCCAACCTTACATGCTGGGTGGCCTCCAGTCTCACAGCAGACTCCCACTTCATTGGCGGGCCAATTCATGGATTTCTCTCCAGGGCTGCAAAGATCCCCTTGGCCATTTGATTCCTCTTTCCCCTAGTCTGACAACGGGCCCCTAAATGCCTGAAACCGATACCTGGACACCATTCCGGCTGTGTGGGTGAAAGTAGGGCTGTATCCCCCCCCCCCGCCCCCACCTGCCTGGGATTTCATGGCGAGTGACACCTCCCACCAACCTTTAATTTATCTTACCTGCACTTGTCACGGTTGAATTTGACCACGATCTATTCTTATTTTAGGAAGAAAGTCTGGCCCTGGTGGTCTAGACCCAGATACTGTCAGAGCATATGGCAGTCCGAAGGACGCACGGGAGATCTGACACGCAGGACGGGGGCGCTGGGGGCTCAGGAGAGGCCAGCCTGGGCCTGCCGGCGCCCCCAGGTCTCCCCCCACCCCCCAGCAGCCCAGGCCTCCTGGTTACTGGGTTTCCATCCCACAGGCTCTGGGCAGACAGGGTGGCCTGAATGCGAAACAGCCCTGTCCGACCACTTAGGTCCTCCTTGACTCTGTGAGGCAGGTGCGGGAGGCGGGTGGTCCCATGCTGGGTGGGGAGGGCAGAAACTGAGACCGAGATACAGGGCATCCGACTGCGGTCTTCGCTCCGTTTCGTGTTTTCATTTCCACGCAAGCGTCATGACTAAATGTCGTGCTGATGATGGTTTCAGAGGTGTCTACACCGGCCAGAAGCTGTCCACGTGCTGTGGTTCTGGTTCTGTGTCAGTTATACCATCGTAAAGCTGTCGGGAAAGATTTCATGGTCTTATGGGACGTCGCGATGCAAAATGTTTATTACGTCTCCAAAGTCTTCGTCCCGCCAGTAAAGCATTCTGACATCTGTACGTGGGACTTAGCAGTGACTTACCGTTGACTGTCCTATGATTGTTCACTTCCGACCTCTGTGTCCTCGTCTGGCTCCTGCTAGTTGTGCGTGAAAGGTAAGGACAGTGACAGAGGCTCACAGACACGAGCTCACAGCTACAGCCCCACAAATACACATGTTGGGGAGGGTCCTTCCCGTGCCTCTCTCGGCACTGCTGCTGGGGGCCCCGGGATGATGGGATGGAACATTTAGAAGCTCCAGTGTTTGCCAAAGTTCTGGTGGTGTTTGCTTCGATGATCTCGTCTCCAAGCCTCGCCTCTGTCTCCCCTCTGTCCTCTCCTGACTCCTTGCCTGTGCCCCGGTGCTCCTCCCCCGGCTCTTCTGCCCTCAATGTTCAGTGGTCCCCAGCCTCATCGTCCTCCTTAACGAGAGCAAGCTTCTATGACCTTCGTGAAAAAGGGCTGGCTAAGCGCCCCCTCTCCCCGTCACACATTTCTGAATTAAACCCATAAAATCTCCGAAGATGCCGTCTCCTGGTCGCTGCTATACAACTTCAGCACGCTGTGGTTTCTCCCTATGGGAGCAAGTGCGCTCTTGCTTTACGGCAAAGGACTCGGAAGGTGCCACGGAGACCAGCATTGCTTGCGTGAACTCGCATCCTGGGTGGCCCGGGCTCCAGATCTGCCAGGGAGGTGCGGTTTCCCAGAATCTGCTGCCAGGGGCACTCCTGAGTTGCTCCTTCCTGGTTTTACCGTGAGGCCGGTCCCCTGGGGGTACGGATCCAGGAAAGTGTTTCTCAGACCCTGTTAGCCAGGACGGCACTCACTTAAGGCCTGGCCACACCACGCCCATCTCCCAGACGGACGGTCTGCGACTGGAGACTTCCAGGAGGAGCCCCGCTCCTGATGAAAACGGTCCGTGTCGGGGGCAGTCGACATTAATATCATGTCCCATTGTCCCTTCCAGCCAGCTGTCTTCCCTTCACACTGAGGAGTGGGAGCAAAGGGCCGACTTTGCCGACTCTGAGGAGCAGTGTGGACGCCTGGGCGCAGATGGGCGATGACCCAGCGGAAGGCAGCTTGGAGCCCTGCAAGGCAACAGGTACAGAGAGCCCCCTGGGACCCTTCTTGCCCTTCACCTTGGTGTTCTCTCTGAGGAGAGACCCTGAGTGGGGGTCTCACGGGTGGAGAACCCGAGAAAGCTGTCCATGATTGGGAAAGATATGGGACTTCTTGATGTTCAGGACGAGCAGGCTTACGAGAGATTTCCAAAACACCTGGCTGGCTTTTTCCTCTTTTACAACTGTTCTTGCGTTTTTGAGGATTTCCTTGACCGCTAAACTTTGCTTTTTATCTCTCTTATATTTTGAAGTTAAGTCAGGCACCTTCTTGATTAATCCCACTGCCGAACTAGTCCTTTAATATTGCAGCGAAGAGTGACGTCCTCAATCACTATCAAACAAGGGTATTTTCAGCACAAAAACCATTTACGTTACTTTCATCTGATGGCTTTTATGGTGAAATGAAATACCCAACAACAGAGTCCTTAATTGACCGGAAATTTTTCATGAAACGCGACTATTAGAACCTCGGAGGCAAAGCTCCTACAATACAAAACAAATGTGCCTTTCTCCGGCTCTGATGTAGAGAAGGTGGTGACCATTCTGAAGAGCGATCCGTTTGTATGTTTAGGCATGTTTATAAGAGGGCACGCTTATAAGTTCTTGGCTGTCGTTTTTTGTATATTTATAAAAACCAGAAGAGCTTCGCATAGGGCCAGCAGAGAACTCCATTTAGCCCTGAGTGGCTCCAGGGGCAATGTCCATTCATTCTTCTGGAAATATTCTGTAGCCCCCTCCGGGTGCAAGTTTGATCCTTGGTCCTGGGAATCCAGTTAGGACCCGATGTGGGCCCTGTGTCCACGGGCTCACATTCTAGTTGGAGGACGGAAGGTAAGTCAGCAAATGTTGTAGTTTCCGGGAGTGAAGGGAGTGAAGCAGGGTCAGGAAAGAGTGTGGGACTCCAGGCCCAGCCGGATCTGGAACAGTTGTGACGACCTCTGCTCTCCCACGAGGACCTGGAGGAAGAGCGTTCTGGGCCGGCTGGTGAGTGTGGAGGCAGGTGCGAGTTGGTGAGTTCAAGGCAGAGCAGCACGGCGGGCAGGGCGGCCCGGGGGAGGGGAGGGCACAGGTTCAGAAAAGAGCGAGATCGGAGCGTCCCTGGAGGCCACAGGTTGTGGTCTCCACGTGTCGGGAAAGCATGAGAAGGTTTGAAGCAAAAGAGCGACGTGGTTCGGTTTGAAATTTGGAAGATGGCTTGGTCTTACCTGAAGGGTGCTCGGGACAGCGGGCGGGAAGGCAGAGGTGGAAGACAGAGAAATGGCACGGCCTCGGCTTGGGCAGGGTGACCGGGTGAGAACGGGGATTTTGAGGATACCCTTGACTTGACGAGCCTAGCTGGTCGATCGGAGGGAGGCACGAGGAGAGAGCGAGAAGGAATATTCCTGGTGAACTGTTGTCTTTTGCTCTGGTTTTCTGCCCCGGGTCCCTTCGTCCTGATGGGCGGGGCAGGGCAGATACAAGGCAGGGGAGAAACGGGGCTCTGTTTTGGACGTGCTGGGAGGGAGGAGCCTTTCCGACGTCCCCAAGCTGCCGAGCGGACAGTGGAAGGTGAGGTTAGGGAGCACTGACAGTGAACCCCTGAGAAATGGGCCGAGAGCAGGAGGGAGACGGGGGGTAAGGTGGCCCCCAAACCGAGAGGCGGAAGCATTTCGAGGCAAGAGCAAACGGCTGGCAAATGCACGGGAGAACCGGCAGCAGGACTTGGGGGTGTGGATCCCACATAGACTGGTGACTTTGACAAGACCTTCGGTGCAGGGAGAGCCTGAGAGGCCCCAGGGCAGAAGGGGAGGAGGAGGGGAGGCAGGAAAGGTCCGGGAGCTTCATTTTAAAGAACAAAGGGGTCGCCTGGGGGCTCAGGATCCTTTTGATTTAGGCTCAGGTCATGATCTCACGGTTCCTGGGTTCAAGCCCCGAGATGGGCTCTGTGCTGACAGTATGGAGAACGCTTGGGATTCTCTCTCTCTCTCTCTCTCTCTCTTTCTCTCTCTCTTAAAATAAATAAATAAACATTAAAAAGTAAAATAAAGAACCAAGAAGTGGGTGATAGCCGACAGGGGAGGGGGAGGTCCAGTGGTTTCGTGTTTGTGTTTAAAATGGGGCGGGGGCAGACGGCTTGAACCTCACCAGCAGCAAATGCTGACGTCTTGCAGCCAGGGGGAGATTTTCTCCTCCCTGCGGGAGGGTCAAGACCAAAATCGGCATGTTTCCGTTCAGCCTTGATCAGAGGCAAAGGCTGCTCATCCCTCCCGGGGCAGGTGCCTTAAAGGGAGAACGACCCCGGGAAGCTACCGGTGTGAGCAGCACGCACACCCACAAAATTCAGTTCTGGTGTCAAATTAGTTCTTACCCTGACATTGCTGGGTAGCCATTTGCCCCGGGTGACTGTTGTTACTCAAGTTCATTAAAATTCAGTGAAATTAAAACGTGTTCTGTCTCACTCGCACCGACACATCTCAGGGGCTCAGTAGTCGCGTGCGGCGAGTGGCTAGTTGTGGGAGAGCAGAGAAGCGGATGATTTGCACTGTCACCTTCTGTGGGGTGGCACTGCTCTGCATCCGGAGGGAAAGGGTATTTTTTAAAGTAAGTTTATTGGTTTATTTTGAGACAGAGCATGCAAGCAGGGGAGGGGCAGAGAAAGAGAGAGAGAGAGAGAGAGAGAGAGAGAGATGGAGAACCCCAAGCAGGCACCGCACCGTCAGCCCAGAGCCTGACACGGGCTTGATCCCATGAACTTGACATCATGACCTGAGCCAAAATCGAGAGTCAGATGGTTACCTGCCAGAGCCATCCAGGCGCCCTGAAAGACTTAACTAAATTCTAAATCACTTGCTCTGATAGGGATAGCCTTGGGGTTAAGTGTAAGACGAATGTTTCATTCTATAAAAAACACTTTTGGAAAATCCGCATTTCCTTGAACGAAACCGTGTAAAACTGTTATTCACAAGTCTTTTTCTCCTTAAAGTCTAGATGGTAAATGAAGATAGGAGTTTAATGTCTCCTAATACTTGTTCCTAAAGGATCCTTTCGGTAGGTAATGAGAACTAATTAGCCTCCAAGGTTTCCCTTTTCCTCTCGGCTGCCAGGAATCTCCTAGCAAGATGTATTGATTTAATTATACTTGGACATAATAGTGAGGAGGAATGTTAACACTAAGGCCAAAGTGAATCATTAGGGATTGAGGCAGGATAGAAACGGGAAGGGACGGTGACTTTGACTCTGGTCCAATCCCTACATTTAGTTGTAGATCAATCATTCTGCGTAACATCAGGCTTCTACCTTAAGTACTTATTAGAATGCTAATCTATTGACTTGTAATGGCAAGAAGTTCCGTCTCGTAATGCTCCTGCCTGGGATCCATGGAAAACTCTTTCCTGCTATCGAGACATCTGACATGCCAACACAGTCATCAGACGTTTGCTTAGGGAACACACAAGACAAAGGGGAAGAACCGTCTTGAAGGGTGTTTCGTCCAGACCACAGCTCACCTCCTTGAGATACCCTTGCTGCCCGGTTGAGGATGTGTTTCTGGTGATAGAAATGCTTTTGCTTCTCAGAATTCATCTTTTCCCCTCGCTGCAGAGCCACACATCCCTAAAATGTGCTTTTCTGAAACCACGGCACCTTGTCGGCCCTGCCTCCGAATTTTCCTGGGATGTGTTTCCATCACTGATGTTATTAGAGTTCTGTTATCAGAGTTCAGGAGGCTGGCCGCCCCCTCGGGGGACAAACATTTCCTTTTACCTCCAAGTTCTTGGAAAGGCGAGGCTCTGTCCTCTCTTCCTCCTCTCTTGTCACACCTGTGTTATCCTAAGCAATCTCAATCTGAACCCAAGGAAGTAAAATTTGCAATGTTTAAATGAAGCCGTCCTCCTTTAGTAAATGATTGCTTTAGTTATTACATTAATGGTGCACAGGCATTGGCCACGTTTTTGAAGTTATGGAATCCTTTTTAAAGAATAGACTTCATATCTTGCCTTTCATCAAAATTATCTGTTTCCTAAATGGTAATAACCTCTATACTTTGGAAGAATTACAACCAGAAGCTGTATATGACTACTTTTGTAGCTAAAGGCCCAGTGACTGTTATATTTGGCATAGCACAATTATGTTCCGTCCCATTGTTTGAACAGTCCCCCCAATTCACGGAAATGTCTTACCACCCCAAGGAGTCTTTTCTGAGGACCTGGGCTGCATTTGGGTCATGCTAAGGTGCTATGGGGAAACTTAACGAAGCCCAAAACAACATCCCTCGTGTAAAAGGGTTTGTCTCCGAGACCTTCAAGAGACTCCCCGAATCCTGTCCCAATGGCACCGTCTTGGGGGCCAGGGGTGGGCGCCTGGGACCTGGTGGGTGGCCGGTGGCTCAGGCACCCTCATGTGGTGAGAGAACCGTGCTGTGAAACAGGCAGTGCTGGGCGCTGGGGCTGCAGGGGAGAGAACCACCTTGAGACGGAGGTTTGCCTTTTGAGACCTGGCACCGAGGGCAGTGGGGTCTGCAGTGAAAAGGGGATGCCCTTTAAAAGGAGAGGATCTAGGGGCGCCTGGATGGTTCAGCCATTAAGCGTCCAGCTTCAGTTCAGGTCATGATCTCGCGGTTCATGAGTTCGAGCCCTCCATTGGGCTCGCGGTTTGTGAGTTCGAGCCCCGCGTCGGGCTCTGCGCTGACAGCTCGGAGCCCGGAGCCTGCTTCGGATTCTGTGTGTCCGTCTCCCTCTCCCCTTCCCCTGCTCGTGCTCTGTGCCTCAAAACAAATAAACATTTAAAATATTAAAAAGAAATAAAAAGGAGAGGATTTTGAGGGCAGAGACAGAATCGGGTTGGCCCGGAGACCGAGGGAACCGTGGATGCTCACCGCAGTTGTGTAGGTGGCTGTCGACCTCCAGCGCCAGGTGATGGGGCTCATTTGTCGTATTTCTCTTCAGGGTGTCGCTTTGTCTTCCTTGACCTAAAGCATGGGATGATCAAGCCCAGAGCGGGAAAGATGTTTTCGTTCATCTGCTTGGTGTTGCATCTCTTTGTGTGTGTATTTGATCTCTGGCTCTTTTCAGGGAGACAGAAAACGAAGGGCATTTCCTGTTCTGTGACACCCACGCACAAAACCTAATCAGCAGGGTTTTTGCTGTGGATCACAGCACATGGATGGATGTGCCCTCTTCAACGGTCGGCACGTTGGCGGATTTACAGGTGTGACGGTCGGGACACAAATGCCTCTCGGCGGTTTTAGTTGTGACAAATAGGGTACTTCGTGTAAACTCTGTGGGAACTCTTCTTGGAAGGGACCTCGTTCAAAGAAAGCCGCGGTGGCGGGGACGTGCCCGTCCTACTGTGTTTGCCGCCAGCTTTCCTTGAAGTTATCCTCGCCACACGCTCCCTGTTTGGACCTGACGTTGGTGGTTTACAATTGAAGTGGGTGCCCCGGCCCCCTCCTTTCTTTCCTGGTCACCACGCTGCTCCCCCTTTCTTTGGCAGGGGGGGGCAAAGCAGGTCCCTCCAAAGCCGTTGCCGTTGCGCGAGTCTGCTCGTTTGGCAGTGGGCGTCCCAGGACCGCAGCCAACAACACCCACGGCGTTTGCTGGCCCGGAGCCCGCAGACTTGAACCCGTTCCCAAACATATACGGAATTTCTCTGTTAGGGACAACATAGGGTGCTGTGTGACGCTGCCGATGCTGCGTTTACTCCCTCCCTGGTGCACGTGTGCGAATATGTTTGGGTTTATGTGAGAGAAAATGCCAGAAGCTGCGTTGTCCATGACTTGGCTACTCCTGCAGCAGGTGGTTCCGTCCATTCTGGACCATCTGACTTTGCGGCTTGGGAAATCACATCCTCACGGCGGGGGGTCCAGCCAGCAGCAGTCCATCTTCAAGAACCCCGCGGGATTTGAACGCAAGGAGAGACGGGCTGGATGGGCCCCAGTGGGCTTCTCGGCCCCCACGCCATCCCACGGCCATCAGCGAGGGTCGGGGAGGGGGCACCAGAGGGAGTGAGAGGCAGCGGCGGGAAGGAGTGACGGTCGGGAGGTACAGAAGAGGCGGGACGGGGAAAGGGAGTCGGGAGACCCCGTTTTGTTGCTTTCGGCCCAAGCCCAGGATTTACACAGCAAAGAGCGAGGTCCAGTGTGATCTTTGGAGTCAGAGGGAACTGGACGGTTTCTGAGCGTTCGAGCGGGTAATGTTTCATATCCGTGTTCCCCGAAGAGATCAGATCAGCATGCGTGAGGATTTAGCGTCTTGTCTGCCACAACTCTTGAACTCGCTTTTGAAAGCTTCGAGCTGATGTACGATCTCCACTATGCGTTGTCTTTCGTCGGAACTCATGAAGGGGAAACAGTGAACGAAGAGCAAGTAAGCGGCCAAGGGCCACCTAGGCATGTGTCACCTTTGTGTTCTTATGGCTTCACCCACACGACCTTCTACTGGCTCTCAGACCTGGTGCCGTGACATGCATGATTTTGTCCCTCACCACGCCTGCGTGAGGCTAAGGCAACAACGATATCAGCCCAATATGGCAGCTGCAGAAGCCCCACGATGGTCCCTCTAAAGGAAGGAACACGGCCCTGTTGTCCTGGACCCCACGTCGGGTGTAAGGCAGTGTGACGGCAGTTAGAGTTACACTCTTCCGCTCGGGGGGTGATGACGGTTTTGTCTGTCTGAATAACCAGAAATAATTATTTGCAAGCTCGCAAATAACCCAAGAACCTGGCCTCTGCAACACAACACAACCTTCCTTCTCCAAAGTGAGTTTGTTTTTTGTGAGTCTGTGAAACAGGTGCATTTTACTCGAAAAAGGCTGCAGCTGATCCGCCCGAAGCATTTCAGGCTGTGCGGGCACGTTGAAGACCAGTGGGCTTCCAGACGTTTCTTTGGAATAAAAAAATAAGGGGCTCCAGGGTGATGCAGTCGGTTAAGCACCTACTTCCGCTCAGGTCATGATCTCATGGTTCGTGGGTTCAAGCCCCGCGTCGGACTCTGTGCTCACAGCTCAGAGCCTGGAGCCTGCTTCGGATTCAGTGTCTCCCTCTCTGTCTGCTCCTCCCCCGCTCGTGTGCTCGCTCTCTCTCTCTCTCTCTCTTTCTCTCTCTGTCTCAAAAATACAATAAACATTAAAAAAATTTCTTTTTACTTAATAAAGATTCTGGCAGTGGGTGATCACCGACCTGTTTTCAGCGGTTGACCTTTCCCAGGGCGAGTCGCGGTCCTGGGAGTTAGATCCTTCGGAGTGAGGTCAGAGGCCTTATGCTCACCTGATTGTGGTGCAGATGAGACAGTGAGAGGGAGCATCGCAGGACCTGGCCCCGGACCGGCCGAGCTCCCTCACAGGACTTGGGAACCGCAGCCGTCTCCAGGGGGACCGGCTGGCTGCCAGCTCCGGTCCCCGGTGCGTGACGGCCGGCCGCCTTGGTCTTGTTCTACTTCTGTTCCTTTGAATTTTGTGACGCTTGTCAGCTTGGCACACTCGGGAGCGGGCCGCACGCTGTCACTCTCCCCCCACGAATGAGTGGATCTTAACCGTCCGTGTCTTGACAAGCAGATTTCTGAAACGTTACAGGACATCTCCTTCTTCTTTGCCGGGCTTGTGTGTGCGCGTAGGCCCTAGGAGGGCAGCGCTGTCCCACTTCTGGGTGTGCTGGCTGGCCGGCCAGGTTTGCAGGGATGCGGCCAGCCCACGTGCCGGAGATTAGAATCAGTCCCCTCGGGTCCGCGGTGAGGTCCTTACTCAGGCGAAAAGCCCATTGACGTCAGCAAGCCGGGAACGCGGCCTGGCTTCATTGTAAGTTAAAAGTGGTCGCCGTCAGGAGGAAGTGGAGAAAGGGCAGGGAGTTTTTAGGAAGCTGCATTTTAAAAATGTACCTGCTTTCTGCTTTCATGGCTTTCTTTGGCACTTAACTGCACATGGAGTTGATCCGCAGGCTGACTGTGCCGCGGGGCATGTTCTGAATTCACCGGAACCTGACCCTGACCCTGACCCTGAGGTAGCCCCACCCACCAGGGGCCCCGGCAGTGTTTGCCCCTTGACGGAAAGTACGAAAATACGCTAACACAGCTGATCTGGCGCCGTCCTCCTCCCCGCCCGCCCCCTTGCACCTGACCTGCAGGACCCAGGGCCAGGCTGCCCGCGGGTTCCCCGCCTCGCATCTTCTTGCCAGCGTGGGAGGACCCGCTGCCTGCAGAATTTCTCTCCTGGCGTTTCTCTGGCAGTCATTCTTCTAGATTCCTCTCAAGTCCGCGAAGTCTCCCCAGAGCCCGCTGCACAGGCACACGCATGCAGGACGCGTAGATCATCCCCCCCCTCCTGACACCAAGACAGTTCGCTCTCACATGTCTTGGTATTCTGCAGCTATTGATGTCTCCCCCTCTCCAGACTCTGACTTTCCTGCTGGTAGAAACCCATCTATTGACGCCTGTCTGCCCGCTACCAGGCACGGTGTCAGAACGTGTGAGAAATTCAACACAACAGTTTTGGTAAGAATCAAAGAAAACCGCGTATCCAAGCTTAATTGGAACAGAACTGCCCAGTGGCCGGCAGAGTGCGAGGTTTAGTATTCAACTGAGTCTGAGAACGTGTGAAGAGCCGTGAGAGTGACTCAGATCGCGGGCTGTTCGGTTCCGCTCGCGATCAGAGGACGACGGGGACACCCCTGCAGAAGGCACGGAACCAGCCGCGACTGAGGTGGACGGTCTGTGTCGGTGGCGCCCACACAGGTGGCTGTTCTGCAAGCTTCCCTGTAGTCCCAGGCGTGCACTCCCAGGCTTCTGAAGTCAGGACCTTGCTGAACAAAATACCGCTCCTTCTGTCTGCCTGGAACAGAGGGGTGCCTCATAACGATCTGTTTATTCCAATAGGCAGGGCATTCGACTGGGTCCCCCCAACCTACGGGCACAAAAGGGTTCAGCACTACCAACGGGACCTCTGTCCCTGTCCTCCTGGCTATAATATTGACAGGTTCCAGTGTCATCCCAAATAAGTCGAATACCCTACAATCTCCCAACCACCTTGCATCAACGAATGCTTCAGACGTGTCACTTTCACTCCCTGGTATCTACCTGTCCGGTCATCAGCATGACGATCTCATTCTCTAGCTGAGAGAAAGACTCCTTTAAATACGAACCAGTGACTTTTTCCTCAGAGGTCCTTCTAGGGGTACAAGGACACTGGTAAGTTGCATGATTTAAATGTTATTTTGAAGTCGAAGATAAGCTGATGATAAAACACTTCCTGTGATGGTAGACTTGCTAAATCTACTTGGAAGAATTGTACTTGGGATTTCATTCCAAGTACAATTGGAGGCCAAGGATGATCCTTATAAAACTAGGCATAAATAAAACTGCATAGGATATACCATGTACTCTGCAGCAAACGATCATTTAAATTCAAATCTGACTAATTCTTTCCAGTGCCCCATCTATATAATATATTGGGTGATAAATGGCATTTTAATTTCTTGCCCCCAGATTTTCTTTTTTTTCTTTTTTCTTTTCTTAGAGAGAAATAGAGATCATGAGTGGGATGAGGAGGGGCAGAGAGAGAGAGAGAGAGAGAGAGAGAGAGAGAGACAGAGAGACAGAGGATCCTAAGCAGGCTCCACACTCAGCGCGATGCAGGACTTGATCCCACAATCCTGGGTTCACGACCTGAGTCAAAATCAAGACTTGGACACTCAACTGACTGAGCCACCCAGGCCCCAGACCCTAGATTTTCTCATATTCCATATGATGTGACCTCAAAAAGGTACTGTGCGTATACATATGCTGTGTATGTGCTAATGTCAGGAGCCTCTAAGTGAGGTTATATATTTTTTAAAGCAGCTCTATTTAGGTATAATTCACCCATAGAAACACAGAGCTTCATAGGTTTGGCTGTATTCATGGGTATGCGCAATCCTCACCATAGTGGGTCTTAGAATATTTTTATTACTTCAAAAAGAAATCTCATGCCCTTTAGCTCCATACCACATGCCCTTGCCCCCTCTCTGTCCCACATCCCTAAACAACCAGGAGTCTGCTCTATAGATTTTCCCGTTCTGGACGTCCGTGTGAACGGGACGACATTGTGTGTGTCTTTTCTGTCTGTCATTTTTCACTGAGCACGGGTGTCAGTATTTCATTCCCTTTTATGGATGAATAATTCCCCCATTTTAGGAATATGCCCCATTTTTTCTGTCCATTCATCAACTAAGGGACATTTGGGTTATTTCCACCTTTTGGCTATTGTGAATAATGCTGTTATGAACATTTGTGTACCAGTGTTCGGCTTCACTGATTTCCTATATTCTCTTTCTGTTCTCCATGTTAGTAATCTCCACCCTAATCTTTGTGATTCTCTTCTTCAGGTGCAGTTGACTCTTCTTCTTCTTATGTCTTAAGGTGGAAGCTTAGGTTACTGATTTGAGACCTTTCTGCTTTATTGATCTAGGCTATAAATTTCCCTCCAAGCACCGCATTAGCTGCACCCATACGTTTTGGTATGTTGTGTCTTTATTTTCATTCATCTGGAAGTATTTTCCAATTTCCTTTTTATTTCTTCTTTGACCCCTTGATTGTTTGGGAGTGTGTTGTTTACTTTTCTCCTATTTGTGGGTTTCCTGAATTTCTCCATGTTCTTGATTTCTGATTTCATTCCACTGTGGCCAGAGAAAATACTTTCCAGCATTTGTATTCTTTTGAACGTATTGAGGTTGTTTTATGGCCTAGCAGATGGTCTATCCTGCAGAATGTTTCCAGTGCCCTTGAGGAAGACTGTAGTCTGCTGCCATTAGGTGAAGTGTTCTGTACAAATTGGTTAGATCTAGTTGGTTTATACTGTTATTCTTCTATTTCCTTGTTGATCTTCTGTCTTATTGTTCTATCCATTATTGAAATTGGGGTATTGAAGTTTTTAACTATTATTGTTGAATTTTCCCATTTCTGTCTTCAATTCTGTCAGTTTTTGTTTCATGTATTTTAATGCTCTGTCATTAGGTACATATATCATTGTAATTGTTACAGCTTTCTGATGGGTTGAACTTTCCATCATTATAAAATTTCCCTCTTTATCTCTAGGAACATTTTTGTTTGTTTGTTTGTTTTAAAGTCTACTTTGCTATTATTACAGTCCCTTCTGGTTTCTGGTGGTTGCTGTTTGCCTGATGCATGTTTTTCAGTCTTTCACTTTAAAACTATTTGTATCTGAATCTAAAACGTGTCTTCTGTAGACAACAAATCAGTGGGTTATGTTTTGTTTTTCATGCACTCAACCTCTGCCTTTCAATTGGATTGTTTAATCCATTTACATTTAATGTGATTATTAATATAGTTGGATTTATTATAGCTTGCCATTTTCCTTTTTTGTTTTCTATATATCTCATGTCTCTTCTATTTATCTTTATATATATATTTTTTAATTTCTCTTTTTCTATACTCTTTGACACTGAATGAGTATTTTCTAATGTAGAGCTTTAATCTCATTAATGATGATTTTCACTCTGTTTTTGTCTTTATGATTTCAAACCTGTAACTCTTTCTACTATATCAGGCTATGTCTATCATTTGTGATTACAAGTAGTATTCCTTTTATATGGCGCCGGTCTAGGTTGCCTGCCTTCGCCTTAGGTAGTAGCCATTATTAGGGTTATTTTTTTCAGTTTTCACCTTTCACAACACTGGGAAAGGAACTAGAATTTAAAGCTTAACCTAAGTGTTCCTGCAGAGACAGAGGAGATTGATAACTAGATTCAAGGAGTCCCCTGCTTCTCCTGTGACTGCTCAACCAAAGGTGCCTTGAGCAACGAGTGTTATTATTGAATAATCTCATTGGTGTTTAGGAGAGAGATGCACACCACTTAAAATTCCGTTAGATACTAAGGAAATGCGGGTGGGGGGAATAGTAGGAGGTTGGGAGTTTGAAGAGAAAAGAGGGACTCACTTCATGACATTAATTTTATAAAGCCAAGCCTGAGGAATAAAAGAGTTCTCTTAGGTGTTATTCTAAAGGGCTGATGGGAACCAGTACTCACTGCTGTCAGTAGGAGTGGTGACCGAGTAAGGATGGCATGTTTTCTTTGTATCTTTTCACCTCTAAACACAATTCTTTTTTTATTGTGGTAAAATATACATAACATAAAATTTGCCAGGTCAACCATTCTGAATGGTGTTTCATTGTGAGTATACATCACCATTTATTTATCTATCCATCCATCAGCAGGCCCTTGGGTTGCTTCCGCCTTGTGGCTGTTGTGCATGAGGCTAAAAGCGTGGGTGTACAAATATCTGTTTGAATCCCCGCACCCACTCCTTTCAGACGTATACACAGAAGTAGAACTGTTTAAAGTCTTGAAAACTTGCTGTGTCATTGTCCATAGCAGCTGGCATCATATTTTACATTTCCACCAGCAATGACCAAAGCCTTCAGTCCCTCCACATCCTTGTCAACCGTTGCCATTTTCTGGGGTTTGTTTTTGCTTTTGTTGTTTTTGTTTTTGTTTTCGTTTTGTTTTGATCATCGTCATCCTCATCAGGGTGAAGTGGCCACTCTATATTTTTGAGTTACATTTTAGTGGTTGCTCCAGGGCATAGCACATATATCTTATCAGAAGCAGCTTCAAATTTATACTAGCTTAATTCCTGTGATATGTAGGACTGTTGCTCCTATATAGCTCTGTTCCCTTTCCCCCTTTTTTATGGTATGGTTATACATATTACATCTATTGTATTACAAACCCAAACCTACTTCCTTATTATTATTACTTTACCACCTGTCATCTTTTCCTTAGCAATTACAACTCTGCCCCCGACTTCGTTTCCTTTCTACTATTATTGGCAAATACATGATGGTTCTATTCTATTTTTATATGTTACAGGCCCAACAACAGACTGTATACTTATTTTATAAAACTTTTTATAAAACTATTTCATGCTTTATAGGGGACCTAAGAAAGGAGAAAAACATGCATTTATAGTGTCTCCTATAATTATATAATTCCTTTTACCAGTGGTCTTTGCTCATGTGGATTAGAATTATGATATTCTGCCTAAAGAACATTCTTTAGTATTTCTCATGAAATGGGTCTGGTCGCAACAAATTATCCCAGTTTTTGCCGTAAAGAAAGTTTTTATTTCCCCTTTATTTTTGAAGTATACCTTTCCTATGAATTGAATTCTTTGTTGACGGTTTTGTTCTCCTTCAAGCAGTTCGAATATGTTGTTCCACCGCCCTCTGGCCTCCATTGCTTCTGCTGAGAAGTCAGCTGTCCCCTTACTGGGGTTCCCTTGGATGTGCATTGTTTTTCTCTTATTTTCAAGATTTTCTCCTTGTCTATGACATTTAATGTTTTTACTTGATATGTCTGTCTCTAAGTCTCTGAGTTTAGCAGATTTGGAGTTCATCCAGCTTTCTAGGGATGTAGGTAATTGGTTATTGTCCTTCAATAAATTGGGAACGTTTATGAATTTGAATGTTTTTTTCTTCTGTTTTCTCTCCTTCTGGTGCTTCCTTTATATGTGTGTTGGTGTGCTAAATGATACCCCACTTTTCTTCGAGGCTCTGTTCATTTTCCTTATTCTTTTTTTCTCTCTGTCCTTCCGCTTACAAAATCTCTATCAGTCTATCCTCAAGTTTGCTAATTCTTTCTCTTGCCAGTTCATATGTTCTGTTCGGCTCCTGACCAAGTTTTTATTGTGCTTTTCAGCTCTCTAGTTTCCACCTGGTTCTTTTCCATAATTTCTCTTTCTTTATTGGTGCTCTAGATGTGATGCAACATCACCACACCTTCCCTTCCTTCTTCAATCATGGTATCCTTTAGTTCTGTGAACATATCTATGACTACTTTGAAATATCCTGGTAAATCTGGTAAATCCAGGGCATCTGGGGGGCTCATTCAGTTGTGTCTGACTCTTGGTTTTGGCTCTGGTCATGATCTAATGGTTCATGTGTTCGAGTCCCATATCAGGCTCTGAGCTGCCAGCGCCTGGGATTCTCTGCCTCCTTCGCTCCCCTGCTCAAGTGTTCTCTTTCTCTCAAAATAAATAAATAAATAAATAAATATATATATATATATATATATATATATATATTAATCTGTCATCTGGTTACTCTTACAAGCAGTTTCTGAGGAAAGCTCTCTTTATAAAGAGGGGACATTCAAAAGTGAATGCCCGCAGACTATAGGCAAGTGTCCTTGTTTTAGAAGGTTCTGGTAGGCCCTCCCACCTCCCTTCCCTCTTGTTCCTTCCCAGGTCCCACCCTTATTGGCTTGATAGCTCTGGGTGCTGGGAGGTCCATTCCCGATTGGCTCGTCTCAGTTGTATGAGGGCTGGTCTATGGCCATATCATTCCTTGTGGGTCATATGTTTCATGGCCTATTTCTTATTTTTAGTTAGATCTTTTGTCAAATTCCTGAGGGGAACCTGAGGGGGAGTAGGTGGGATCTGTTTCATGCTGGAGAGGAACCTTACCCTTGAGGGGGTCTGCAGTGGTCAGACCCTCCCAGCATTGTTCCAAAATGTGTTTTTCTCCACCCAGGGACCTCAGGTCCCAACCTTTCCCCCCCTGCCTATTTTATCCTATTTTTCCCTATCATAATAGTTGGATTATTTTAGTGTAGTGTCTCTCTCTCTCTCTCTCTCTCTCACACACACACACACACACACACACACACACACAACACAAGCTTCTGATAGTCTCCTTAGAGAGACACAGCTTTGGGTGCACAGTCACCCTGGGGGGCAGGGGTGCTGGCGGGGCCCTTTTCCTGCCTTTCTTGTCCACACACAGCTGTTAAACTCCACCAATGCCTTGCTGGCCTATAGTTCAGTTGTTTTCAACACTGCCCTGGGGCATAAATTGGTTCACAGACTAATCCAATCAAATTCTGGCTCCTTTAAAGGAAAAGTTTCTGAGGTCATGTTTGATATTCTGACCCTAGGGAGGCTCCTGCCAGCTGTCTGACTTCCTGCTCCTCTCCTGCAAGCGAGCCGGCGGCAGTCTAGGCGGCCTCTGTCTTAAAATCAAGAAGGTCCCCCTGGTTGCCTCTCGCCACAACCTCTACTGCTCTTGAGGGGGCCCCGGGTGTAAGTTCTCCGGCCCTGCTGCAAAGGCAGTCAGTGCCTTGGGAGGAGAGAGGAGCTATCTGGGTCAGGCCTGCTTCTCCCCACCCCCCAGGCCAAGTCTCTGAGCCAGGGCTGTGGGGCTGGGAGTGGGACGGCCCTGAACTTCTCTCAGAGGGACACCTGTGCTCCAGCAGCCGCGTGCCTGTGAGGGAGGATGTGTGGAAGGCGGGCGGGTCCTCCTTGCTCGCCTCTCGTGGCGTGGAACTACCCCTACCCAGCTAGGGGAGGGCTCTCGGCCTGCTGCGTCAAGGTAAAGGCCGCGTTCCACGGGTGGGGGGGTCTGGCCAGAAGGAGGGAGACCCCCGTCGGCTGCGCTCAGCCGGGACACAGGCAGCTGGGAGAAGAATGAGAAACTCATATATATTCTATATATTCCCTCCTCCTGGGAAGAAAGCCCTGTGTCCGGGGGCTGGTGGGGGGCGGCGGGGTGATGCCCGAGGTCTGGCTGCAGCCTTCTGGAGCGAAGTCTCCCCCTTGCTGAGCCCGGAGGAGTGGAGAGGCTACCACCTCAGCCCAAGTGCCGCGGACACTGGCCTTCTGAATGAATTTCCATGGATTTTCTCAAACAGATGTTCCTTCATTTGCTGTGTGCCCTTAGGGCCTTCCGCGGAGGCTTTAGGTGTCTGGGTTTTTGCAATAGTCCTCCCCAGATCTCCTGGGAAGGAGGCCACAGAGGTCCTCACATTGCCATGAAGGATGTCCCTCCTAAAAGACGCAGTGTGAGCATCGTGCACGTGGTTTTTCGTAGAGGCAGGACCCTCGTCTCCGTCTCGTTGTGCACCTCAGGAGAAAATGACAGAAAGAAACAGCATTCCTCATCGACTTCATTTTCACAGAAGAGATTTGTTCCTGGGGGGGAAAATCCCATCATTGGTCGTACTGAAGGCTGGGCCAAATGCAGGGGGAGGCCGCCAGCTTGAACAGCATTGGTTACAATTGCGCTTTTAGGGAGTTGGCCTTCTCGGTGGGCAGGCTTTGTTCCGTTCGGTTCGGGAGCTTGATTTTGCTGTGATTTTGCGTCTTCTCTTTACCGTCCACATTCTCTCCTCACCCATCCTCTGTCCCAGATAGTTTAGCAGCAAACAAAACAAAACCATACTGGGTGAATTTCGGACTCAGAGAAGCGTATAGTGGGACAGGAGCTTCGCGCACACGACACTCCCCTTTCTTGTAAATGGTGGCCGTCGTGGCCACTCAGTCACCACGTGGTGTGGCTCTCCTGCCCCTGTGCCTCTCCCTCCACCTCCCACTGCTATAGGACACTGGATGAAGGGTCGGGGAGCAGTGGACTCGAACCTGTAGAGCCGCGTGATTCAACAGTGCCATTTCTGGATCTGACTTCCCTCCATCGGTGGCAAAGTACTCCCGGCCCCTTCACACTGCCTGTCCCTCCTCCCTGCTCCATTTCCCAGCACGCTTACCGGAGTGGACCCTCACCGCCCTGGCCCACGTTGCCTGTGGTACTCCAGTCAGTCATGGTGCCTACGGCTTGGAAATTGGTTAACGATAAGGTTGAGGATAACGTTTAAAAAAATAAAAGGATTCTCTACGTCTCTGATTTTGGAAGTTTGTCTCTGTATTTAATTCACTTATAGTGAGCTATACCTGTGCACTGTGCCCCAAAGGCAGGAAGCCTATTATATAATGAGTCACCTTTCTTTCCGGTTTATATTACATTATAGTGTCTTGAATTATGTATTATCCAACATTATTGCCCTGTGGTTTTATGAGATGTTTCAACTTGTATCCATTAAAACTAAAATATTTACTTCAAACTAGATTTATCAAATTCAGAATACATTGTAGAAAAATCATATAATAAATTGATTTCCGGAGCGCCTAGGTGGCTCAGTCAGCTAAGCACTTGAATCTTGATTGAAGCTCGGGTCATGATCTCATGGTTTGTGGGTTTGAGCCCCACATGAGGCTCCATGCCTACAGTGTGGAGCCTGCTTGGGACTCTCTCTCTCTGCCCCTCTCCTGCTCTCTCTCTCTCTCTCAAATACATAAACTTAAAAAAATTATATATATATGTATATTTATATATATGCTTATATATGTCCATATATATAAACATATGGACATATATATATGTATATATATACATACATACATACATATATATACACATACATGTTGATTTCATATAATTGTTAGCTGCGAAAAACTTCTGAGAACTTTTCTGAGCATTATGAGAACAGCAGGCATTATTTGAAATCTGAAAACTGTTTAAGGCCCCGGGGTCATGTTACCTTCTTGCCTGAAGTTAATTGGTCCCAGAAAAAAAATTAACCCTGAGATGAATTTAGTTAATGCCCAGATGTGGAGATTACAAAGCTGTTCTTTTTGATCAGGGAACACTGTTGAAACAAATCAGGCCCTCACCGATTACTGAACAACCTTTACAACAGGTACGGGTTTTTAAATAACAGCATAAAGAGAAACCATGATAAGTTATGTGGAGTGCTGGACTTGTCTCCTATCTCTTTCATTAAAAAATTCACTATAATTTTAAATGTTTCACTTAACTCATGATTTCACACAATATTCCCCAGAAACAATACAAATCTGAACTAACCATTGCATGGGGATCCACAGTGAAACTCAAATCCCCACAGCCAGTGAGAAATCATTGATCCATAGATTCAACACTTAAAACAAATTAGAGCACAGGGCTGCCTGGGTGACTCTTGATTTCAGCTCAGGTCATGATCTCTTGGTTCGTGAGACTGAGCCCCGCTTCTGGCTCTGCACGGACAGTGCTGAGTTTGCTCGGGATTCTCTCTCTCTCCCTCTGTCTCTGTCTTCCAGCTCTCTCTCTCTCTCTCTCTCTGTCTCAAAAAATAAATAAACTTAAAAAAAATTAGAGCACATAATGGTTTTTTTAAATTATAGTGTGACACCTGGAACTAATAGGTCTTTTAGGTTATTCATGGTTATCTAGACTTATTCTATCCTCTCTAGGATGTTAACAGGATAAGAGAAATTCTGGCATCTCGCTGCAGCTCAGCCATTACAGACTTAGGTGGGGTTTGGAAACAAAATGCAATATTCCACTCCTGGTTGTATTGGACAATACTTTTGTTATAAAAATTTTTATTCTGTTAGGAAAGCAAGGAAGGATTGATACTTTATGGCCAAAGATGCCTGCGTACTTTATAGGTAGGAATCTTCTCAACACAGACCGTCTAAGGTGAACAGGGCTTTTGTGTGCGATATGTGTGACTTCCCAGGAGATACTTTCTGGACTAAGGGTTTGGGGAGGAACATTTCGCCAGATGTATTTACGCACAAGGCAGGTGGAAAGACCAGCAGAGGAAAGAGGGCTGTGGGATCCTGGGACTGTGCCCAGTGGGGACAGTGACCCAGAAGCTGGTGCCTGTGGCTGCCCCAGGAGAAGTCTTTGTAATGGCCAAATTATCGTGACAGAGGGCATGCAAGAGACCTCCTGAAGAGTCCTGTCCTGTGCTGGGGAGTTTCAAAGATGTGGGAATGCCTGTCCCTCTTCACAGCACAAAGGTCTGCTTTGAAATCAGGCATAACTCTCCCAGCGGAAAGGTACGTGATTGTACCTGGTGTCCCAGCCTAAGGCTCCCCTAGGAGCCTCCAGGAGGCTGGGATGTACCCGAGGCCTGTGCCCCGGGGCAGGCAGATCTGGATCGGGGCTGAGGTCAGCCTGCACCTCCCTCCACCTAGCCCCCTCGCTGCCACACCACATTGCCCCCCCCCCCCCCGCACTTTTGCACAAGTGAGCGGGACGCTCACTGGGCCAGGACCTGGATCCAGATTTGACGGTTGGTCTTGCCACTGATTAGGTACTTTAAAAAGCCCCGTCTTTTAACCTAAAATTACTGAGCAGAAAAGGACCTATTCAAGGGCTGAATCATTGCGAAGCCTTCAAGGGATGACATAAGCTGCCTGCTTATCAATTCATTTGGTGTGCATTCAAAAAGTGTCAAGGATATAATTAAAACCCATTAATTCGGGGAGTGCTTACTGAGTGCTTGTTTTAAAAGCAGAAGATGAAATGGTAAACAGCATTGACTCAGAGCTTACAGCCCAGCAGGGACACCGGGTAGCCCCAGTGGCCGGGTGCTTCAGGCTGCATGGGGGAGCCTCTCCGGGAGGCGAAGGCAGCAGCAGTCCCTCCTGGGGATCCTGATGGAGGCTGGAGGCTCCAGGGAGGCCGGGGCTGAGCAGAGGCGAGCGGGCAGAGAAGGACGTGAAGGTTTGGAGGAGACGAGAGGAGCTTGTGCGGGTGCCTGGCAGGTGAAGGGAGAAGCAGTTCTGCCCTTCCGGGAGCCGGCAGGGGGTGGGCGATCCTGCCCTTCCGGGAGCCCACGGGTGGGGGGCGATCCTGCCCTTCCGGGAGCCGGCGGGGGGTGGGCGATGGGGCTGCAGAGCCTCCCAAGACCCTACAGACACACCAACAAGCTTGCGCTCGGCCCCCACGAGCTGAGGAGGTGGCCCGATTCTATCTCACGGTTCGTAGAGCTCCCGGTCCTCAAAGAGGAGATGGGTCAGAGCAGGGCGAGGCCGAGGGCAGGGACCCCCGAGGCCAGGCAAGCCGCAACGGCAACAATCGGCAAAAACACGTTTCGTGTGCGCTTCGAGGAAGTGCTCGGGGAGAAGGGCACTGGACGGGCCCGCGGCCGGAGGCGGGTCATTTCCCACGGGGGTGAGCCCGTGCACCGCGCAGAAGGCCAGACCGTGAGGGTGGAAAGCCAGGGGGACATCAGGAGTGGTCCCTGTGGAGCAGCAGAGGGCGACTCGGGCCGAAACTCTCTGACCCTGACGTGAAATGAGAGGTGACACGGGGCGGGAGCATCATGAGCTTTGGCGAGAGGCGGCCGCGTGTTCAGCTCTGGCCTCTTGCCGGTTCTGCTGTGACCGAGAGAAAACGACAGGTCTCGCAAGTAGGAGGCACGCAGCACCCCACGGATCACACACCCAGTGGACACGGTGCGTCCGAAGGGAGCCGGTGGGGGCGCCTCTGACGTTTGGTTTCGGCCTGGGTCACGAGCTCATGGTCCGTGGGTTCGAGCCCCGGGTCGGGCTGGGAGCCTGCTTGGGATTGGCTGTTTCCCTTTCTCCCTCCGCTCCTCCCCTGCTCGCTCACTCCCTCTCAAAAGTAAATAAATAAATGTAAACAATAAATAAATAAAAGTAGCCAGTGAAAGAAAGGCAGGGTCACGATGTTACTTACTACCGGGAAGACACGAGCGCCTCGCGGACGCCTGATACGGGTCTGCATTTCCTAGCTTTACAGAGTTTCGTTGCACAATAATGCAAACATGACTGCATACGATTTTCTCCTCTTCCCTTCCACAAAAGGTAGCATTCTACATTCCCTGCTCTTCATCTTGCTTTCTTCAAATAGCAGTGCGGCCTGGAGGTCTTTCCAGACCGCACGTTTTCTGTCCCACTGCTCGGCAACAGCAATGGTTATGTGGCTGGAATTCAGCACTTCAGAGCAATTGACATGGTGCCCCGCTGGCAGGGCTGAGACCTGTCTTCGCAGGGCTTCCGGCCTGAGCTTCCAGCCGGGACACCCCCTGAGCTGTCAGGGGCGCCTTGTGGGGTTTCCTCAGTTACTTCACCAAAACCTCTCACGCATGGGGCCCAATCCGAGGGCTTGGGATGAGCCTGAAGACGCGAGAACCATTGACACGCTCAAGCCAACTCTTGAGCGCGCATCTTCTCCCCCTAAACTTCTTTTCAAAGGCTCACAAGGCAGTCCTTCAGGTGTTGGAAGTGCATCCCTGGAGGGGGACACACAAGCTGGACATCCTTCCTTGAAGCCCTGCTCTTGCGAGACGCGGATCCACGTGGGGTCCCTGTTGCGTGCTGTCAGTGTCTCAGGTGAAGCCCCTGCCCACGGTCACGTGTGTGGGGTCCACCGGCCAGCCTCGGGGTGGTGGTTTAGGGCCGGGGCTGTGGAGGCAGACAGTCCGGCTCAGACCCTGATTCTGCAACTCCCCAAGCAGAGACCGCTGAGAGCTCCCTGCCTCTGCATGGCTGTGTTTTCTAGCTCCTACTTCTCGAGGCTGTTGGATGATTAAATGAGTGAATATTTGGGAAACACTTCAAATAATGTCTGGCAAAGCGTAAGCACCACGTAGCGTTTGCTTAAAAAATAATAACCTCTCTGGGAACCTTACCCTCCGGATCTAAGGCTGCGCATCTGAAATGTGGAGCCAGTGACAAGATTTCACAGGAGCGACTTAGAAAAGATAAAGCCTGACGCATTATGCAAATGTGAGTCCCTGCGTTTTATACTTACGGGAAGAATCGTTTTAAAGTCAGTCCCTTGGTATCACTACCCAACTAGTGAACGTCAGTGTTGAAAACCGCACTTTGCTGATGGAATCCGGGGGAAGGTCGGATCGGTTAGACGATACAGCGTTTCGAGATAGTCTCAGGATGCTGGATGATTGCTCAGAGCAGAAAACTGTCATTTCCTGACCTTCTGGATTTTGTAATTCTTCTCATGTCCGCGTGATATACAAAGTCGTGGTCGCTCATCTTGATTTTAAAGACGCACTTCGGGGTCCCTCAGCTGGGGGCTCTGATCCCACAGTTAAGAAATCTTCCGAAGTTCAGTATTGTGAATGCTCAGCTCTCGCACAACAAGCTGCCTCCTCCACCGGGCAGCCTGCCCCTGGGTGATGCCTGGGAGCTGGGTGGGGTGGGGAGACTGCGCATGCAGCAGGAGGGAGCCGGGACAGAAAGGAGGGTGAGGGCATCCGCCGTAGTGGGAGTTATTGTTGGCGTGTTAAACCTTTGAATAGAGGGAATTGTAAAAGTCGACTAAAAGAACCATTGTTTTGGTTTCTGTGTTATTCCTGTCCGTCTGCTTAACATCAGACTATTTCACATTTCCCCAGACCTTCCAGGAGTATACCTAATAGCACTTAACGGAGAAGCTTATTCTACAGACACACACGTTTGGGTCAGAGCCGATGCCCGTCGTGCGACGATGCTAATGGCCACTAAAGTCAGCAAACACGTCAATTACGCGTATGCTTACGTTTGTCCTCTCATTCAAATTGCGAACATCTATTGCACTAAGGGTTTTCTAAAAAGCGCTTCCTAAAAAATGAGGGGAAAAAGAACAAATACACACATAGTCTGTGATTTGGTTGGGGAAGGAAAAGGCTATGTCCCTTCCCAGCACAGGCTTCTGATATTACGGCCTTTTGTTTGTGCTGCCGCTGCAAGAATTCAGGGCCCACCCTCACGTCCCAAACCAAACGGATGAGCCCGACTCTGGAGGGGGGCGGGCCGCGGCTCCTCCCTGAACAAGAACGCGACTCCGCTGCGTGCTCCCGAAGGTGGAGAGGCCTCAAACCACAAATGTGGCTGCAAAGATGAGAAGCAGCGAGACTGAGAGCAGCGGACATCTGCGAAGAGTCAGCCTCGCGGGGAAATCAAGTAAGGAAATATTTGTTCATCAGGCACGGGCCCAGCACAAAAGACTCCAGAGTTTTCCAGGCTGAGCGTGCAAATACATCGTGTCGCCGGATCCCGGAGGGCTCGCTATGGAATGATGAGGAAAGACAGCCCGCAGTTGTTCACGTGTTAGTGCTTTCACGGATGCGCCCAGCTGAGTGTGAAAGACACAGCCGGCCCGTCCGTGTGCGTGCGTGTGCGCCCGTGCACGTTTAGAGCGTGGAGAGGCCGCTCAGGATTCTGCTACAGTCATTTCCAGCCAGGCCTCTGAGGAGCCCCCATTAAAACTGACAAATTGCTGCCTCTTTCTTTGCTCCCCCAAACAATTAGGCTCATTGGTTCTATTTCCTCATTTTCATATTATTGCTTTCGCTTAATGGCTTCTGTTACCACTTGTCTATGCTGGAATCTGCAGTGACAGTGAATCAAGTAGGTCATATTATAAATCCTGCTTTTACATTTTAGGTATCGAAATGTAAGCGTGCTCACAAAGAGCGCCGTGTCCTTCAGGCGTTCTGCCCCCTGCATGCGTCGGAGAAGCATTCCTCTGGCTTCAGCATCCTCGGAGATGGTGGATGTAGTACTTGGCGCCTGGCCGAAGTTCTCTTTCCCCCCAGCCGCCCTCCCGCCAGACCGGGCGTCTTGGGCGCGTCCTCTGTGGGAGCTTACTCACGGGAGGGAGCTGCTCCTTGAATGCTTGGCCACGCAAGTAGAACCCTCCGGGTTCTGGTGGAGAAGCCTTCCGGGAACTGACATAAGACGTTTTCTCCAAAGAAAAGGCAGGCGTTGTCCGTCTCTGGCCAATGCTGACGAACAGGCGGACCCTTCTCATTTAACTTGCACCTTAGCTTTGGAATTATCGGCTGAATTACAGCCTTCGAAGAAGGCAGAACACACACCGTAAGCCTCCTCACGGAAGGATCCTTTGACTTACCTGCAACCATAGGCCATCTTTTTGATCTGTTTTATGGTGCTGGTGAAATGGTTCTCTTCTGGTGAAGTTTCTAAATTGGAAGTTAGCAGGTGTCCGTGAGTCAGTTACTGTAAGATCTAAACAGAAGCAAGATAGTTTATTACAGGCTTACGTGTGCTGATGCTTCGGGCATCCGTACAGTGAAACCTTTGCTGGGGCACCTGGGTAGCTCGGTGGGTTAAGGATCCGACTCCTGATTTCGGCCCGGGTCATGATATCGTGGTTTGTGGGATCGAGCCCCACATTGGGCCCTGCACTGACAGTGTGGATCCTGTTTGAGATTCTCTCTTTCCCTCTCTCTCTGCCCCTTCCCCACTTCCAGTCTCTCTCTCTCTCAAAATTAATACAGTTTTTATTTTTTATTTATTTATTTTTAAAAATTTTTTTTTAACGTTTATTTTTGAGACAGAGAGAGACAGAGCATGAACAGGGGAGGGTCAGAGAGAGGGAGACACAGAATCTGAAACAGGCTCCAGGCTCTGAGCACAGAGCCCGACACGGGGCTCGAACTCACGGAGCGTGAGATCATGACCTGAGCCGAAGTTGGCCGCTTAACCGACTGAGCCACCCAGGCACCCCAAGTTTTTTTTTTTTTTAAACAAACGTTTGCTGAAGTGGAATTTGGCAGTTCTGAAACTTTCAAAGCTATATATGGATTTCAAAAAGGAAAGTAATACAGTTAAATAGGGCATTTTCTTAGCCTGTTTCTTTCTCTTTTTTTAATTTAATTTTTTCAAATTTAAATTCAATTAGTGAATGTACAGTGTAGTCTTGGCTTCGGGAGTAGAACCCAGTGATTCATCCCTTACATGTGACACCCAGTGCTCATCCCGAAAAGTGCCCTCCCTAATGCCCATCACCCGTCCAGCCCATTCCCCTTCCCTGCCCTCCCTCCAGCAACCCTCAGTTTGTTCTCTGTATTGAAGAACCTCTTATGATTTGCCTCCCTCTCTGTGTTTATCTTACTTTTCCTTCCCTTCCCCTATATTCATCTGTTGAGTTTCTCAAATTCGACATATGAGCGAAATCATATGGTATTTGTCTTTCTCTGGCTGACTTATTTCTCTTAGCGTTAATACACTCTAGTTCCATCCACGTTGTCGCAAATGGCAAGATTTCATTCTTTCTCATTGCCGTGTAACATTCCATCGTATATATATACCACATCTTCTTTATCCATTCTTCAGTGGCGGACATTTGGGCTCTTTCCATAATTTGGCTGTTGCCGATAGCGCTGCTATAAACATTGGGGCACATGCCTCTTCAAATCAGCACTTTTCTATCATTTGGATAAATTCCTAGTAGTGCAATTGCTGTGTATCGTGAGTATCTTTAGTTAAATAATTTCAAAACTCATAGCTGTATGACTTGGAGCTAATAAAGGTGTTCTGTCTCTTTATGGCTACGTATTTGACTTCGGGGCGGTCAGGTGAACGTCTTGTAGCTCCACAATTACTTCACTGATTCAGCTGATCCCAGTGTTATTCCAAAGACTGATAGGGTGACAAAATCAATCAGAAAGGAGACTAAAATTATCACATGGGGTATAGAACTTCCAGTGTAATTTTAACATCAGATAAGTTCTGTTAAAATATCAAACCTCAGTGATTCACGCCACGCATTTACCCTTTGAATGTGGCCTTTGGGGAACATCACCATAATGCCCAGACACAGGTTCTTGAAGGTTCTTCTCACGCTGCCAGGAAACTCACTACAGTACTGCAGTCACGTGGGCGAGAGCAAGCGCCTGAAGCCCGCTGAGCCATGGTTCAGAAACAATACACGATGTCACTGGCGCCCGCGGTAGCTCAGCAACAGTGAGGATGGCTTGTCCAGGAGGGGGCCGCTTCGGCATGAAATCTAGGGAACTGCCTCGGAGTAGTCAATAATTCATTCACTTATTCCTTGACAAATATTTAGTGACCGCCAGGTGTGTGGCCGGGGCAGGGCTCAGCCACGTCGCAGATGTGCACGTGTGGGACAAGCGTTTCTCCAAGTACCCACGCGTACCAGGCTGCCCCGTGCTCTGGGGGACAGCCGTGAGCACAGCTCCCAGCCCTCGGGGATCCTAGTGGGACGGACCCAGGGAGTAACCGAGTAACCATGGAGTATATCAGGAGACGAAGCAGGAGAGGGGATGAGGTATGTGGTGAGAAGACGTGTCCTGTGATCAGGGGACGCCATGGGGAGGGTGACCTTCGCCAACAAGACGAAGGAGAGGACAACATGGATGGGTAGGCAAAGAGCATGCTAGACGGAGGGGACGGCAGGTGCAAAGGCCCAGAGCGACTTCCTGGATGCCTGGCGTGCTTGAGAGGCAGCCAGGAAGCCAGGGCGGCTGGAAGAGAAGGAGCATGGGGTGTACAAGGCGTGTGGAAAGGCACAGAGAGATCAAATAACAGGAAGACAACCAAAAGCTTGGCGGGTCTGTTTTCAATAAATGATGTTCCAGGGCTCTGCCGTCCATCTGTACTCGGTTCTGCCCCTGGTAGCACCTCACTCCATCAGGCTGGCAAAGCACCTAACTCCATACAGTTGTGCATGTGCGTGTGCGTGCACGCTTGTTGTTGTGGTTGAACAGGTCCTTGTCTGACGTTTCCTTCCGGGTACCAGTTGATTGGGCTGTTTTCTTTTCGTTGTTGTCAATTTTTTTTTAATGTTTTTATTTATTTTTGAGACAGAGAGAGACAGAGCATGAGCGGGGGAGGGGCAGAGAGAGAAGGAGACACAGAATCCGAAGCAGACTCCGGGCTCCGAGCCGTCAGCACAGAGCCCGACGCAGGGCTCGAACTCGCGGACCGTGAGATCACGACCCTGGCCGAAGTCCGACGCTTAACCTGCTGAGCCACGCGGGCACCCCAAATTGGGCTGTTTTCCAGAAGTCTGTACTGGGGACGCCCACCCCAGGGTCTTCCGTGCGCCCTGAGCTGTGTTCTTTTGGGTCCTGCTCCCTCCTCCCACTTGAGATCTGCGTCGGCGTTCTGATACTCGGTCCCTCGGAGACCTCTCCCTGTGAGTCACTGTCTACAGCTTCGGTCTTCATTCAGCAAATGTTTGTGTGGATTCACACCGTATGGTGACAGCCGGGTTATGCGTTAGCACAGTGGTCGGAGTGGACCTGGTCTCTGACCCACTTTTACATTTGGGCGTAAAAGGTGAGGGGTGAGGACGTAGCCGACGAGGAAGCAGACGGTGTTAAGACAACTGCCCAACTGGGGGAAATTTAGGTGTCCACAGGGGCAAATCGGAGGTCCGTCTAGCCCACGCCTGAAGTCCGGGTGCAGCTTTCTGGAAGCAGGGACGTACCAGCTGGCAGCCGGATTCCAGACCGTGGCTGTTGATCGTATTTCCGGGTGATGGTAAATGTGGCCCTTAGACAAATTTGGCTGTTTTGATCGATTGGTGAAAAATAAGCAAGTAAAAACTGGATCAAGGACAACTTAGGGCAGTTTCATCATGAAGTAGGTTTTCTGGAATTACACCCACTGTGCTGTGAGCTGTTACACCTTCCCTTGATGATGATAAGTGGTCGCAGAAAAATTCGACTCATTGTCATTAATCCAAGTGGACGGATTGTCATCAAGTTGGTTTGGGGTCTCAGTGACCCTGTCTAAGCTTCCTGTCTTCCTCCAGCAGCTCTGCGAGAGCAGAACCAACCAGTGGTGACAAATGGCTTTGTGAGACTGACCGGTTCTGTCTGCAGTCGTGTCTGCAAAGGCCAGGCCTTGTGTCGGTGCTGCGTAAACACAAGTGTATTTCGGAACTCTTACCCGGAGGTGCTGACTACATCCTGTAGGCAATTTGCTCTTAGAAGCGGGAGGGAAATATGTGAAATAATTAGAGATTTCTTTATAGCTTTAGGCAAGGAGTATCCATATCCCTTGGGAACTTATTAAAAATGTACATCCTCAGCCCCACCCCAGATTAAAGCAGAAACTCTCTGGGGTGTGGCGATCTGTTTTTCTGAGTTCCTGCAGATGATTCTGAACCACTGCTTTGAGGGAAAACACACACACACACACACACACACACACACACACACGCGCGCGCACGCACGCACACATCTTTCCAGAACAATTATTGATGTTAGTATTGATGCCTAAAACATCATTTTGAAATTTTCTTTTAAAATGGTGTTTTTTGGGGGTGCCTGGGTGGCTCAGTCAGTTAAGCATCTGACTTCGGCTCAGGGCATGATCTCACGGTCTGTGAGTTCGAGCCCTGCGTCGGGCTCTGTGCTGACAGCTCGGAGCCCGGAGCCTGCTTCGGGTTCTGTGTCTCCCTCTCTCTCTGCCCCTCCCCCACTAGCGCTCTGTCTCTCTCTGTCTCTCAAAAATGAATAAATGTAAAAAAAAATTAAAAAATAAAATAAAATGGTCTTTTTTTTTTTTTTGGTCTACAGCCACATGGGCCAAGTATTAGGAAGCTGGCTTTTTATTCCTTTCTGAATAGCAAATGTCTCTGTTCCCCATTTGCAAACTGATTTGATCATATAGACTCACGTGGGCCTGTTGGATGAGGAGGGAAACTGATGTCCCTGTAGTGCTCTCTAAATACAGGTGTTGTTATAAGGACGGAGGCTCGAAGCCGGTCGGTACCACTGTCTCATGGACAGTCCCATGTGTGACCTGTGTGGGGGCTTTCATGGGCAATTTACAAAGTAACTTGAGAGTCTTCAGAATGGTAGGTCCGATAGCCATGTAAAGATGTTAGCACGTAAAATCATTTTCTTCAAATTGGCCACCCTAAAGTTTATAGGAGGAAATAGATGTTTTTAGGCATAAGGTAATGAGTATTTTTGAAAGGAAGCATTTTGGGGTGTGTATATCGCATAGTGGTAGAAATTTTTCAAGGTTCCTATATCTTTATGTAAAGATTGTCTGTCCACAGAAGTTCAAGATCAATTTATGTAAGCAAGACTCCATTTTTTTTTTTCTTATTGTTGTTGGAAGATACCTATCTTCAGGGAAAGCACCTCCAATTGTAGCTGGAAGTTTGCCTTTGGAATGGAGAGATTATATTTTTTCACCTTGTTTGCCCAGTGGAGGTTGCTACAGCTGAACTGTGACCCTTTTTGCTTTTTTGGCAGTAACTCACATTTTAGAACTTGCAAAATTTTATAGTAGGCATTCAATCTCCCTTTGCCATGTTACTCCCAAAAGTTTGGAGAAGAAATTTCATGATGGAGTTGTTTCACTTCTCCCAATTGTATGTTATTCTCCTTAAGAGAAGAACCAAATAACAAGATTCATGGTTGGTTTTGTTGGCATTCCAGGACTCGATGGTATCCATAACAATACCCAACAGCACACAGTAGTACCCACCATAGGTACCCGAAAGCACACAACAGTATCTACCATGAGTACTAAATAGTACACAATAGTATCCACAATGAATATCCAATAGTACTCAATACCCACCATGGATACCCAATGGAATCCAAATAGTATCCAAAGTATCTACCGTGGGTACTCTAACATTACCCATAGTGACCATAGGTGAAGACAATTCTAGAATGCCAGAGAGAACCTTCTCTCTCTGCACCCTGAACTGGTGACACATGAAATCTTGTGGTTCTGTGTCCTAAAAGGAAAGCGGAAGAAGGCGTAGTTCTGTATGAGGACGAACCGTAAAAAATACCACTTTGGTAGGTCAAAAACAGTTGAGTGCCAGCAATTTTATTGGCCTAACTTCTATCTGTACATTTCCCCGAACTGTGACATCGAATAGCCTCAATCCTTACGGAGACTGTGAAGTGTTTCCGTGGCGTTCAGTACTTTGAGAGCTTTGGGAGCCCTGCCTGGCTCCATCGTAGCATCTCTGGAGGGATCCTGGCGGGAGAAGGAGGCACGCTCACAGCCCCTCAAGGGCCGCTGGGAAAGGAGGGCACCAGAACCTGGGCTCGCCCTGATGAAACAGCCTCTCCTGCCCGTATCCTTCTCCAGGCTGGGTGTGCCCTTTCCCGAACCCACTTTGGTGCCCCATGTTTTTCTCTGCCAGTACCAATGGCATAAAGAACATTAAGGGAAGGATCAGGTCACCTGGGCATAAACCAAGACTCATCAGCCTGGTTAGCTTTAGGGATACCGACTCCTCTCCTAGAGTTCCTCCACCTGGTGTGCATTTGGGCGTCCCCATCTGGTGAGGTCGTTCCGAAGAGAAAGCGATTTGATCCGCGTGCCGATGCCTCGCACCGGACACCCTGGGGACCGTGGGGTGCCTGTGGTGGGTGCCGGTGGGTGTTGTTATGTGCACCTTGAGAACCGGGGTGTAAACAAACAGTCCCCTCACGTTGGACACCTGGACACTTACCTGAGCTGACCACAGGCTGCGTGCTTCGTGCGTCTGTCACACGTAATGGGATCAAATACGCTTAGGAAAATTCAGACTCTCCAAATGGATCCTCTCGGCGTGATTTCTTTCTAGACGGCCTCCCATTGTCTTTCATCTCCTAATGCTCCCCTCGGCATAAAAGACTCGAGAAAAGTCTGGCTGACTGCTTTACATCTTTCTAGAAGAAAACAGACCAGAGCCTTGTGGATGACAGTGGATTTGGTGGCTGTTGCTAGGCTAGAATTTCTACCCCGTGTAAAAGCGAACGTGCATGCTAATTTATCATTCAAAGGGAATTTTTTTTTTCTTTTCTGGTAAGAGCTAATGCACAAAACCACAAAACCTGTCAGTACAAAGAGAGGATGAGAGCGA